>NC_139600.1:5068291-5631940 GCF_946808225.1 Silurus aristotelis | reverse complement strand
ACAATTTTTTATGAATATTGAATATGAAAATTCATTTTTTTTCAATAACTAATATTTTAGTGATAAATATTATATTTTGGTTAGGAAATGCTTTGTGGAATAATATCTCATCAAAAACATGTAAAATTATCATGGGCAAATGCATGCTGCTTGTACAAAAACGCTTGGTTCGAAAAACCGCTTTCTCTTCGTCCTAGAAGCCTGAGACTTGCGGAATCGCGTTTTCAGCGGTTAAGAAACTCATTCTTGACAGCACGTAGAAGGCTTTGCCAAATATGTGCTGTTGGTTCGATTTTAATGAATTATGACTTTATAACCCAGTTTCATTCACTTTTTGCAGTTATCCACAGTTTTTATGAAATTATGATTATGAATATGCAAATTAATTTTTTTTAAATAAATAATATTTTTGTGAGCAATATCATTTTTTGTTCAGGAAATGTTTTGTTAAATCATATGTCATCATAAACATGTAAAATTATCATGCGCGACTGCATGCTGCTTGTACAAAAACGCTTGGTTCGAAAAACCGCTTTCTCTTCGTCCTAGAAGCCTGAGACTTGCGGAATCGCGTTTTCAGAGGTTAATAAACTCATTCTTGACAGCACGTAGAAGGCTTTGCCCAATATTGTGCTGTTGGTTCGATTTTAATTAATTATGACTTTAGAACCCATTTTCATTCACTTTGTGCAGTTTTTATTAAATTATGATCCTGAATATTAAAATTCATGTTTTTGAAATAACTATAATATTTTTGTGTGAAATATTATATTTTGGTCAGGAAATGTTTTGTTATATAATATCTCATCAAAAACATGTAAAATTATCATGGGCAAATGCACGCTGCTTGTACAAAAACGCTTGGTTCGAAAAACCGCTTTCTCTTCGTCCTAGAAGCCTGAGACTTGCGGAATCGCGTTTTCAGCGGTTAAGAAACTCATTCTTGACAGCACGTAGAAGGCTTTGCCCAATATTGTGCTGTTGGTTCGATTTTAATTAATTATGACTTTAGAACCCATTTTCATTCACTTTGTGCAGTTTTTATTAAATTATGATCCTGAATATTAAAATTCATATTTTTGAAATAACTATAATATTTTTGTGTGAAATATTATATTTTGGTCAGGAAATGTTTTGTTATATAATATCTCATCAAAAACATGTAAAATTATCATGGGCAAATGCATGCTGCTTGTACAAAAACGCTTGGTTCGAAAAACCGCTTTCTCTTCGTCCTAGAAGCCTGAGACTTGCGGAATCGCGTTTTCAGAGGTTAAGAAACTCATTCTTGACAGCACGTAGAAGGCTTTGCCAAATATGTGCTGTTGTTTCGATTTTAATGAATTATGACGTTATAAGCCAGTTTTATTCACTTTTTGCAGTTTTTATGAAATTATGATCCTGAATATTAAAATTCATATTTTTGAAATAACTATAATATTTTTGTGTGAAATATTATATTTTGGTCAGGAAATGTTTTGTTATAAAATATCTCATCAAAAACATGTAAAATTATCATGGGCAAATGCATGCTGCTTGTACAAAAACGCTTGGTTCGAAAAACCGCTTTCTCTTCGTCCTAGAAGCCTGAGACTTGCGGAATCGCGTTTTCAGCGGTGAATGAACTCATTCTTGACAACACGTAGAAGGCTTTGCCAAATATGTGCTGTTGTTTCGATTTTAATGAATTATGACTTTATAACCCATTTTCATTCACTTTTTGCAGTTTAATACAATTTTTATGAATTATGAATATTAAAATTAATTTTTTTTAAATAACTATAATATTTTTGTGTGAAATATTATATTTTGGTCAGGAAATGTTTTGTTATATAATATCTCATCAAAAACATGTAAAATTATCATGGGCAAATGCATGCTGCTTGTACAAAAACGCTTGGTTCGAAAAACCGCTTTCTCTTCGTCCTAGAAGCCTGAGACTTGCGGAATCGCGTTTACAGCGGTTAAGAAACTCATTCTTGACAGCACGTAGAAGGCTTTGCCCAATATTGTGCTGTTGGTTCGATTTTATTGAATTATGACTTTATAACCCAGTTTCATTCACTTTTTGCAGTTATCCACAGTTTTTATGAAATTATGATTATGAATATGCAAATTAAATTTTTTTAAAGAACTAATATTTTTGTGAGCAATATAATTTTTTGTTCAGGAAATGTTTTGTTAAATCATATGTCATCATAAACATGTAAAATTATCATGCGCGACTGCATGCTGCTTGTACAAAAACGCTTGGTTCGAAAAAGCGCTTTCTCTTCGTCCTAGAAGCCTGAGACTTGCGGAATCGCGTTTTCAGCGGTTAAGAAACTCATTCTTGACAGCACGTAGAAGGCTTTGCCCAATATTGTGCTGTTGGTTCGATTTTAATTAATTATGACTTTAGAACCCATTTTCATTCACTTTGTGCAGTTTTTATTAAATTATGATCCCGAATATTAAAATTCATATTTTTGAAATAACTATAATATTTTTGTGTGAAATATTATATTTTGGTCAGGAAATGCTTTGTGAAATAATATCTCATCAAAAACATGTAAAATTATCATGGGCAAATGCATGCTGCTTGTACAAAAACGCTTGGTTCGAAAAACCGCTTTCTCTTCGTCCTAGAATCCTGAGACTTGCGGAATCGCGTTTTCAGCGGTTAAGAAACTCATTCTTGACAGCACGTAGAAGGCTTTGCCAAATATGTGCTGTTGTTTCGATTTTAATGAATTATGACTTTATAACCAATTTTCATTCACTTTTTGCACTTTAATACAATTTTTTATGAATATTGAATATGAAAATTCATTTTTTTTCAATTACTAATATTTTAGTGATAAATATTATATTTTGGTTAGGAAATGCTTTGTGGAATAATATCTCATCAAAAACATGTAAAATTATCATGGGCAAATGCATGCTGCTTGTACAAAAACGCTTGGTTCGAAAAACCGCTTTCTCTTCGTCCTAGAAGCCTGAGACTTGCGGAATCGCGTTTTCAGCGGTTAAGAAACTCATTCTTGACAGCACGTAGAAGGCTTTGCCAAATATGTGCTGTTGGTTCGATTTTAATGAATTATGACTTTATAACCCAGTTTCATTCACTTTTTGCAGTTATCCACAGTTTTTATGAAATTATGATTATGAATATGCAAATTAATTTTTTTTAAATAAATAATATTTTTGTGAGCAATATCATTTTTTGTTCAGGAAATGTTTTGTTAAATCATATGTCATCATAAACATGTAAAATTATCATGGGCAAATGCATGCTGCTTGTACAAAAACGCTTGGTTCGAAAAACCGCTTTCTCTTCGTCCTAGAAGCCTGAGACTTGCGGAATCGCGTTTTCAGAGGTTAATAAACTCATTCTTGACAGCACGTAGAAGGCTTTGCCCAATATTGTGCTGTTGGTTCGATTTTAATTAATTATGACTTTAGAACCCATTTTCATTCACTTTGTGCAGTTTTTATTAAATTATGATCCTGAATATTAAAATTCATATTTTTGAAATAACTATAATATTTTTGTGTGAAATATTATATTTTGGTCAGGAAATGTTTTGTTATATAATATCTCATCAAAAACATGTAAAATTATCATGGGCAAATGCATGCTGCTTGTACAAAAACGCTTGGTTCGAAAAACCGCTTTCTCTTCGTCCTAGAAGCCTGAGACTTGCGGAATCGCGTTTTCAGCGGTTAAGAAACTCATTCTTGACAGCACGTAGAAGGCTTTGCCCAATATTGTGCTGTTGGTTCGATTTTAATTAATTATGACTTTAGAACCCATTTTCATTCACTTTGTGCAGTTTTTATTAAATTATGATCCTGAATATTAAAATTCATATTTTTGAAATAACTATAATATTTTTGTGTGAAATATTATATTTTGGTCAGGAAATGTTTTGTTATATAATATCTCATCAAAAACATGTAAAATTATCATGGGCAAATGCATGCTGCTTGTACAAAAACGCTTGGTTCGAAAAACCGCTTTCTCTTCGTCCTAGAAGCCTGAGACTTGCGGAATCGCGTTTTCAGAGGTTAAGAAACTCATTCTTGACAGCACGTAGAAGGCTTTGCCAAATATGTGCTGTTGTTTCGATTTTAATGAATTATGACGTTATAAGCCAGTTTTATTCACTTTTTGCAGTTTTTATGAAATTATGATCCTGAATATTAAAATTCATATTTTTGAAATAACTATAATATTTTTGTGTGAAATATTATATTTTGGTCAGGAAATGTTTTGTTATATAATATCTCATCAAAAACATGTAAAATTATCATGGGCAAATGCATGCTGCTTGTACAAAAACGCTTGGTTCGAAAAACCGCTTTCTCTTCGTCCTAGAAGCCTGAGACTTGCGGAATCGCGTTTTCAGCGGTGAATGAACTCATTCTTGACAACACGTAGAAGGCTTTGCCAAATATGTGCTGTTGTTTCGATTTTAATGAATTATGACTTTATAACCCATTTTCATTCACTTTTTGCAGTTTTTATGAAATTATGATCCTGAATATTAAAATTCATATTTTTGAAATAACTATAATATTGTTTTGAGAAATATTATATTTTGGTTAGGAAATGTTTTGTTATATATTATCTCATCATAAACATGTAAAATTATCATGGGCAAATGCATGCTGCTTGTACAAAAACGCTTGGTTCGAAAAACCGCTTTCTCTTTGTCCTAAGAGCCTGAGACTTGCGGAATCGCGTTTTCAGAGGTTAAGAAACTCATTCTTGACAGCACGTAGAAGGCTTTGCCAAATATTGTGCTGTTGTTTCGATTTTAATGAATTATGACTTTATAACCCATTTTCATTCACTTTTTGCAGTTTTCCACAGTTTTTATGAAATTATGATTATGAATATGAAAATTCATTTTTTTTTTATTAATATTTTTTTGAGCAATTTCACTTTTTGGTCAGGAAATGTTTTGTTAAATAATATGTCATCATAAACATGTAAAATTATCATGGGCAAGAGCATGCTGTATTTTAAAAAAAAACAACGCTTGTTTCGAAAAACCGCTTTCTCTTCGTCCTAGAAGCCTGAGACTTGCGGAATCGCGTTTTCAGAGGTTAAGAAACTCATTCTTGACATCACGTAGAAGGCTTTGCCAAATATTGTGCTGTTGTTTAGAATTTAATGAATTATGACTTTATAATCCAATAACTAATGTTTTTGTGAGCAATATCATTTTTTGGTCAGGAAATGTATGTTATATTATATCTCATTATAAACGTAAAATTATCATGGGCAAGTGCATGCTGTTTTTGTACAAAAACACTTGGTTCGAAAAACCGCTTTCTCTTCGTCCTAGAAGCCAGAGACTTGCTGAATCGCGTTTTCAGCGGTTAAGAAACTCATTCTTGACAGCACGTAGGAGGCTTTGCCAAATATGTGCTGTTGTTTCGATTTTAATGAATTATTTATTTTTTGTCTCGTCTTTTTCGTTTACTTATCGCAGATTTGATCGGTTTTTAATGAAAATTTGCTTATGACTGAAAATTCTTATTTTCCCAATAATAATCATATTTATTTTAAAAAAGGATATTGTTTTTAAACCACCGTTTGTCATGTATCATTTTCGTTTAGTCTTGCACTTTTTAACGTTTTTACATTCAATAATGCTTTTAAATCAGAAAATTCCTATTTTCACAACTAATTTTTTATGATAAAGGTTAACGTATTTTTTATGAAATGTATTATTTAAAAAAAATAGTTATTAAAAAAAAATTGTTTTCAAACCATTATTTGTCATCACATTTTGCGTTGAATTTTTGCACTTTTTACGTTTTTAGTTGATGATGCTTATGAATATTCATTCAGTCATTCATTTTCTCCCGCTTATCTGTAATTCGGGTCGCGGGGGCAGCAGTCCAAGCAGACCCCCGCCTTCGACTGCTGCCCAATCCACACAGCACCGTCCCTTACGGTCCCTCCTGCAGGTGGTGAGCCCACGGGAAGGCTTATGAATATAAAAAGTAAAAATTTTCTCAATAACTTGTAAAAACTTGGTCATATCACATTATTTATTAACAGTTTTTCATGATATTTTTAGTATGAATATGTAAATGTATATTTTACCAATTAATCCCATTTTTATTTGAAAAAAGTTATATTTTTCTTAGACCAATGTTTTTTTTTCGCTTACATATTGCACTATATTTTCTATTAAATGATGCTTATAATTATGGAAATGTATATTTTCATAATAACTATAAAAAATGTTTTATGAAAAAGTCATATTTTTGTCAAAACATGAATTGCAGTCACTTTTTTTAAAGGTTTTCCAATGTTTTATATTTTCACAATTACTCATATATTTATGGTAAAGGTTATTGTGTTTTTTAAAGAAATTATGTTTATGAATAAGAAATTATATATTTTAATAAAAACATTACATCTTATATAAAAAAAATAATTTTCAAACCATTGTTTGTCATATCACGTTTTACATTGAAATTTAGAATTTTTTTTTACCAATATTTCCTAAAATTATTCTAATAAATATGAGAATTTATACTTTTAAAATGAATTTCATTCATATATATATATATATATATATATATATATATATATATATATATATATATATATATATATATATATATATATGAATATATATGAAATACATTTTTTTTTTTTCTCAGTGTTTTTTAATGTAAGTTGTTTGCTTGCATATTGCTCTTCTTAACAGTTTTTCTTTCTATGATGCTTATAATTATAAAAATTCATATTTGCAGAATAACTACAAAATTTTCAATAAAAATGACATTTTTGTCAAAATATGATTTGTATGGCCACTTTTTTATTTTTTGTTTCTTAATGGCAATTATTTAAAGGTTTTCCGTGAACATATGCTTCTGAACATGAAAATATCATATTACGGGTCGCAGGGGCAGCAGTCTAAGCAGAGACTGCGGAGAAAGCACATTTCAGCCACCTGTATCCGGGATCTTGTCCTTTCGGTCATGACCCAGAGCTCATGACCATAGGTGAGAGTAGGAACGTAGATTGACAGGTAAATCGAGAGTTTCGCCTTGCGGCTCATCTCTTTCTTCAATCTCCCGTTCCACTGTTCCCTCACTCGTGAACAAAACCCCAAGATACTTAAACTCCTCCACTTGCGGAAGGAACTCTCCACCAACTTAAAGTGGGCAAGCCACCCTTTTCCGACTGAGGAACATGGCCTCGGATTTGGAGGTGCTGATTCTCATCCCAGCCGCTTCACACTCGGCTGGAAACCGTCCCAGTGCGTGCTGAAGGTCCTGGTCTGATGAAGCCAACACGACAACATCATCTGCAAAGAGCAGAGACGAAATCGTGTTGTCACCAAACCGGACACCCTCCGGCCCCTGGCTGCGCCTAGAAATTCAGTCCATAAAAATTGTGAACAGAACCGGTGACAAAGGGCAGCCCTGCATGCAACATGCACCGGTAACAGGTCTGACTTACTGCCAGCAATGCGAACCAAGCTCCTGCTTCGGTCGTACAGGGACCGAACAGCCCTTAGTAAAGGGCCCCGGACCCCGTACTCCCGGAGCACCCCCTACAGGCCCCCGCAAGGGACACAGTCGAATGCCTTTTCCAAATTCACAAAACACATGTGGACTGGTTGGGCAAACTCCCATGAACCCTCCAGCACCTTGTAGAGGGTATAGAGCTGGTACAGTGTTCCACGGCCTGGACGAAAACCACACTGTTCCTCCTGAATCCGAGGTGCTACTATCGGCCGTATTCTCCTCTCCAGTACCGTGGCATAGACTTTCCCAGGTAGGCTGAGAAGTGTGATCCCCCTAAAGTTGAAACACACCCTCCGGTCCCCCTTCTTAAAAAGAGGGACCACCACCCCGGTCTGCCATTCCAGAGGCACTGTCCCCGACCGCCACGCGATGCTGCAGGGGCATGTCAGCCAAGACAGCCCCACAACATCCAGAGACGAGGTACTCAGGGCGGATCTCATCCACCCCCGGTGCCTTGCCACCGAGGAGTTTCTTTACTACCTCGGTGACTTCAGCTTGGGTGATGGACGAGTCCACCTCTGAACCCTCAGCCTCTGCTTCCTTAATGGAGGACGTGACGGCGGGATTGAGGAGATCCTCAAAGTATTTCTTCCACCGTCCAACGACATCCCCAGTTGAGGTCAACAGCTCCCCACCTCCACTGTAAACAGCATTGGTAGGGCACTGCTTCCCTCTCCTGAGGCGCCGGACGGTTTGCCAGAATCTCATCGAGGCCAGCCGATAGTCCTTCTCCATGGCCTCACCAAACTCCTCCCAGGCCCAAGTTTTTGCCTTCACAACCACCCGGGCTGCAGTTCGCCGGTACCCGTCAGCTGCCTCAGGAGTCCCACAAGCCAACCAGGCCCGATAGGACTCCTTCTTCAGCATGACGGCATCCCTTACTTCCGGTTGCCACCACCGGGTTCGGGGATTGCTGTCCCGACAGGCACCGGAGACCTTACGGACACAGCTCCGAGCGGCCGCTTCGACAATGGAGGTGGAGAACATGGTCCACTCGGACTCAATATCTCCGGCTTCCCTCGGGATCCGGTCAAAGCTCCGCCGGAGGTGGGAGTTGGTCATATCATGGTATTTCATGAAATCTTTTACATTCACATTACACTTTTAATGATTTATTTGTGAAAATATGAACATTCATATTTTTACATTAACGTGTAAAAACTTGGTCATTTCACGTTTGGTCTAGTCCTGGACATCTTTAGAATGTCATACTGCCTTTTACAGTATTCATTAATCTGATCCATCATTCATTAATCAATCTCCACATTGTGCATATCTATTCCCAACACTTAGCTAAAGAAAATAAATTAAAAAAACTTTCCTTAAAACTGAGAAAGAATCGATCCTGTCCTCTTTACTACTGCTGACTTCTGTGTCATAGACTCAATCAAACGCCTAACTCTTTTGACCACCTTACCTGCATGAGTCCTAAAACTCTGTGTGTCATCTGGTACATGTGCTGACATGTCAGTAATATGATTAGTATTAGAGTCATTCACAGCCCTTACTTGCTGGTCTAAGTTACTAGGGTCGGAGTCTCCATCTACATCATACATTCAAACGGAACAATCTCCAGCAACCTCATTTGGATTACGGCATTCTGCGGTATTATCAGATTTTAAATCACTGTCAACAGACTCTTGACCCACAACTTCTCTCGGTTCATCAGACACCCACGTTCCCATCCTATCATCAGAACCATCCCCCTTAGTTGGATCGAACAGTTTCGACATGCAAGGTTTGGTCTCCGCATTCCCAGCACTTGACGGAACATCCTCATCTTGGGTTGGTTCAATAGGTAGAAAGCTGATGTCCAGAATTAGGTTGCAACTTTGGGATACGGCCAAACATTAACTGAAATGGGGCGTAACCAGTGGTTTCATTATACGCATTATACGCAAATGTCAGAGCCTGTATCTGCTCGGGCCATTTTTGTTTCTCCTTGAGAGGTTGCATACTGCCCAAAGTTTGATTGAACTGCTCTGTTACACAATTCCCCATCGGGTGGTATGCTGTAGTGAGTGACTTCTCAACACCAGCCAATTTAGGCAATTCTGCATTGAGTGCACTTTCGAAGTTAGTCCCTCGGTCGGTATGAATACACAACTTTTGGCTATCTGTTTTGCTTTCTGGTTTGCGCACAGAAAAGCATGAGCCAACTTAGTAAAATGATCAGTAGCAACTAATACATCCACGGATCGTTGCTTGCTATCCTCAGCACACCAAAAATCCAAACACACCAACTCCATCTGTACTGAAGTCTTTATGCTCTCAAGAGGGGCTAGAGCAGATGGCTCTGGTGTTCTGGCCAATACACACCTCTGACAAAACTTGACATACTCCCTGATATCATACTCCAGCCTAGGCAAGTAAAAATGTTGTCGAGCTAACTGGAGGGTTTTTGAGTGTCCCTGATGTCCAGCAAGATCATGTACACTGTTTAAAGCCTTAGCCCTATGGCTTGATGGAATTACAAGTTGGAACCTTTTGTGATTGCTTAACGGATCTTTCGAGATGCGCTAAACTACTCAGTTTTGCAATTTCAACCTGTCCCATTGCTTAAGAAGAGATAAAGTTCCAGCGTCCATTCCAATCAGCTCTCTCCTTGATGGTCGTTTTTTCTGAGTCAAAAAAGAAAAATTTTTCGAGATTGATAAATCTGCCTCTTGATCTTGCCTGATTTTCTCTAAAGGGATTGTTGTGACATGGTATTACACCCAGGCGCCACCATATTCTGAATGGATTGGATTGTCTGCATGGCCCTCAGCTCGGTTACCCTTTCCCACTGATCATGAAGACCTAAAAGGGTTCTGACTGTATCATGATCGTAAGACACTGTATTAGCCAAGGGCGTTACATGGAGACTGTTCACTTGCAAACGAAAAGTGTCCTAAACCCCATCCTCATCAACACAGTCCGCTTCAGCAAGTATGTTGCCGTATCTCTCCGTGATAAGCCTACGACTCACTGTTGGAAAAGGATCACGGCTCAAGGCATCAGCTACAATGTTCTTGCGCTCTCCAATAAGCTCTCTTTCAGTTTAGAAAGGCCACATCACACTTAGGAGTCCAGTCAGTTGATTTCAACTTCCTATAAGTGCCTGCCCTAATCCCAGTTTTGATCTTTGCCTTTCTTTTCTGTCCAGCTGTCAAAGAAAACAACTGTTTGGCTATTGAGGAACAACTTGGGATGAAATGCTGATAATAGAGAATCATGCCCAAAACAGACTTAATCCTTCGGACAGATGGAGTACACCCATCCTCTTCCATGAGGCCCTCTTTTGACAATTTAGCTATGGCTTCAACCTTCGAAGGATCGACAGATACACCATTTCCGTCAATTACGTGACCTAAAAATTTTACAGATGTTTGCATGAAATGGCACTTTTTTGGACTTAACTTGAGGTTGTAATCCCTCAACCGTTGAAAGACTATCTCCAGCTTCTCCAACGCTGCCTTCTCATCAGGTGCAAACACCAATAAGTCGTCCAAATAACACAACAGGCTACTGAAATTCAAGTCCCCAAAGATACTCAGCATCATGCGCATAAAAGATGCTGGACTGTTACACAGTCCCTGTGGCATCCTTTTATACTCATGAAGGCCCACTGGAGCTGCAAACGCAGAGTATTTTTTATCTTTTACAGACATGGGGATGTTATAGAAATCTGATGTTAGATCCATAGTGCTGAAGAGAGTGTTTCCTCCTAAGGCAGCAAGGCAGTCTGATTGATGAGGAAGTGGGTGTGCATCCTTGATGGTTCTAGCATTCAGCCATCTAAAATCCGTACAAATTCAAAAAGCATATTCACTCACTGACTTACGGATTATTCCCTGCTCTTCCATTTCTGAGAGAACTTGCCGTAATTTTTGATAGTGAGCGGGTGGTATCCGACGGTACGGAAGTCGGAATGGACGCTCATCAGTTAGGCGAATGCGGTGAACAAAACCTTTGACCTCTCCGCAATCTAGAGCATGTTTAGAGAATACATCATTATAGTTCTCAAGCAGCTGCACAAGCCTGTCTTTTGCCGCATCGCTAGCAGAACATTAATCGATGTTGATGTCACCAAGGTCTACAGCCTTTAGTCTCTGCTTAAGATCACCAATGGCACCAGGCTGATATATACTCTCCGGTGCAGCCACCTGAGCCTGACTATAACCTTGTAACAGTTAAAAATCTTCCACAGCATGACATGGGAATACATCTGCCAACTTACAGTTCTTTTTTAAAGTGATCGGTTTGTCTGAAAGGTTGATAACTTTCAAAGGAACCCAACGATCTCCCCATAAAGGTGTTCCGACGCGGACAATGATAATGTTCCGAGGCATAGTTCGGGAAGAAGTGGCCTCTACAATTACAGTGCTTCCTGGTGACATGGCAGTATTACTTGGCAACTTGCCCCAAACAAGGTGTTCTTTATTTTGCCACTAATGTGACTGCTTGAAAAAGCTTTACAGTCCCAATCTTATCGAGTGGGTCACTACCCCTCCAACAGCAAGTATTTGCCATAACCTCTAAAAAACGTTTGCATGATGAAGATGGCTCTGAAGCACTGTTAGAGAGAGTTCTCCAATGAACACTACTGGCTTTCATTTGACTCATTAGAAACTTTACCACATTGGTTCCAATTAATAAATCATCCTTTTGCCCTGGCACGACCAAGATTGGTACCAAGCATCTCACGCCATATACTTTAAGCTCGACTTCGTATATGCATTTCCGATTTGTTGCTTTACCTCCACATCCCACTAAAATTATTTCTTGTGTCAATGGTGTGGGCTTCGGGAACAAATTATCTCTGAGCATTCTGCTCTCTACTGCTTCACTAAAAGTACAAGCCATGGATCCAGAGTCCAACATTTGGAATTTATCGTTCACATAGACAGGTGCATAGATTAACTCATCAAATACTGCTGAGTATTTTTAGTAAAATGCATATTTACATTTACATTGTTAATATACATACATGAAAATTAACATCAGTCACATGGACACATTAATTAAGTGGCTCTACGTTCGAATCAGTTTCAAGCAATTACTAATTAGTTACCAATAAGACTAAAAATACCAAAGTTTTAACAGACGGACCAAATGAAGAATCTTCCAGAACCCGGAAGGTTGTCTTGCCTACTCTTAACAGCAAGACTACCCGAGTTCTCCTTACTCCCTGTCGGTTATCACGGACAAGTGCGAATTCACGTAGCAAATCTTTCACTTTTTATCCCCCAAATTTACTTAAATTTACATATTATTCTCTAATTTCTCCTCCTTACTACTTTACATACACCAATAATTTTGCAAGTTTTTGCATATCCCACCTTTTGCTTACGTATTTTCTGGTAAGTTTATACCTTTTCTTGATAAAATGTCACCCCTTTCCAGTAGGCCTCATTCACTTCCATACATTTCTAATTTATATGTACCGTAAACGTCTGATGGTGAACTTTCCTTCTTGTAAAAAATCCCCTGATCATGCATTTTACCACAAAACAACTAATCCTCCCCCGCAATTTTCACACCTTTTTTTGTTTTTTTCCTTCATTGCAAAAATTCCTTTGTCTTTTCATATACTGCCTAATCCCTTAATTCTCCCTTAGTACAATAGATTTAATTTTCTGTATCCTTAGCTTTGTATTAATTTAATTGATTTTTCCAGTATTCATCTTAGTTTGTGCTATTTCTAAAATTTTTTATTCCTATTTTCTCTAAATGCATCTTTACGAACGAGTTTCCTGTCCTGAACTTTTTCTAAATCAAATCGTGCCTCTATCTTAACTACAAGCTTCCTTAGCGCTTCCTGTATTTTTGTGTGTCTTGGTTATTGAACATCTTATACCACTTGTTTTTCATCAACTTACAATGTGTAAGTTCTGTGCCTAATTCTTCCTTGCTCTTCTCTTTTTTAAAGATTTTGTACATTAGATAGATAGATAGATAGATAGATAGATAGATAGATAGATAGATAGATAGATAGATAGATAGATAGATAGATAGATAGATAGATAGATAGATTATTTTCCTCCTACTTAAGATTCTACTTTGATTCTATGCACGTTTAAGGATGGTGATAATATAATGTATTCTGCGCTTTTGTGTATATCTTTAATTAATTTTGCCTCTTTAAGCATGATTATTTGATCTTTATGAACTCTCTTCATACACCGAGTTCTCTGCGGAGCTGAGTATTATACTATATTAATGCTGAGTAAAGGTATTAAGCTTGGATTTAAACTAATATAAGCAATGTTATATGTTAAGAAGCTTTAATGATATTGTTTATGATTATTTTTATATTATTATGCTGTCCTTACCCTAAGCACTGTGAACCCTCATATACAAGATGCAAACCCAGCCATTAGGGAGGCACAAGCCAGTGCACCCTTAGTGCCGGTTCCCAACTTCGGATAAATGGGGAGGGTTGCATTAGAAAGGGCATCCAGCGTAAAACGTGGCAAATCGAATATGCGGATCACAAATAAGAATTTCATACCGGATCGGTCGAGGCCCGGGTTAACAACAACCGCCACAGGTATCGTTAGCCAACAGGGTACCGGTGGAAATTAGACTACTGTTAGCTGAAGAAAGAGAAGAAGAGGAGGAAGACATCTACAGAGACAGCAGGAAAAGGAGAAGTGTAGAAGAGTAGAGGATTGGGTTGGTACTATGACTGGTAAAGGGAGAGAGACAGCTGATATGATGGAGAGGAGAAAGGTAGATATGTTGTGTGTTCAGGAGACCAAGTGGAAAGGGAGAAAGGCCAGGAACATTGGAGGTGAGTTTAAACTGTTCTATCATGGTGTGGTTGAAAAGAGAAATGGTGTAGGGGTGATTCTGAAGAAAGAATACAGTAAGAGTGTAGTGGAGGTAGCTTCCTGTGACGTAGCTTCCTGTGTTTGACTTGTTTGCCGCGAGTTACGTGTTTGTATCTCTCTCGGCGTCTTTCAAACAAACTTTGCTATCTATCCATCCGTTTTTCCTCTTTTAATAATCCTTAATTGTTTTTGTCTTCCTGACTTGTGCCTGTAGTTAGTTAACTCGACTATAACTAGTGTTGTTTATATTTATTTTCTCTCACTCACATCTCTGTATAATAAATCTGTTCGTGACGATAAGCACTATGCCGGTTGTTTGTCTGCATTCGAGCACAGGTGAGGACTCGTTCGAGTTGCAAACGGTGGCGTTGGAGATGGAGGCATTGGAGAAACAGATTCGTGAGCTGCATGTAAAGCATGACCGGCTGCGAGAGCGGAAAGCGGCGCTGGAAACATCCCGGGCGGACGCGCACTCATCCCAGGTAAACTCCCGGGTTGAACCTAACGCTCCCAGCACATCAACTCCGCGTGCTTCTATGCCCAGGCCCAGCGCACCTACAACTCCGGCACCGGTGCAACATGGACCCTGGATGCGGCCGCGGCGGAAGAGACAAGCCAAGCCCCGATCGAGGACGTCTCCACCTCCACCACCGGCCTTCGAGATCTCGACCGAGAATCGCTTCGTCCCCCTCCGCGAGACGGAACGCGACACTGTTATTCTCGGAGATTCCATCGTCCGGCATGTCCGCGCTACCCGAGCTAAAGGTAAGGTGCACACTCGCTGTTTTCCTGGTGCTCGTGTTCTGGATGTCGCTGCGCAGGTACCCGCGATCCTGAACGAGAACTTCGGAGCGGTTGTTCTCCATGCCGGATCAAACGACACCAGGCTGCGGCAAACGGAGATCTTAAAGAGGGACTTCAGGATCCTGGTGGAGACGGTACGCAGCACATCACCCACAACGAGGATTATAGTGTCAGGACCTCTTCCCACTTACCAGCGAGGGGCTGAGAAGTTTAGTAGACTTTTAGCACTAAATGAATGGTTACAGTCATGGTGTCGAGAACATAAACTTCTCTTTGTTAATAACTGGAACTGTTTCTGGGAGCGTCCTAGGATCTTCCGCCCTGATGGCCTGCACCCCAGCAGAGTTGGAGCAGCAGTGCTATCAGATAACATCTCTAGGATACTACACACCATCTGACTGGTAAGACATCAAGAAATCTTCAACTATAAGAACACGCATACTACAGACCAAATAGTTACAAGTTCACACACAGCCCAGTTTATAGAAACCATATCTATTCCTCGGGTAGTAAAACCAAGAATTACATAAACAAGATCCAGAAATAATCTTATTGCAGTTAAAACTGAAAAATGCCAGATAAACAAACACAACAAAGTTCTAAAGTTCGGTCTTTTAAACATTAGATCACTTGCACCCAAAGCACTGATTGTAAATGAGATGATCACAGAGAATAATCTCAATGCACTCTGTCTCACTGAGACCTGGATTAAACCAGGTGATTATATGGGTCTAAACGAGTCGACACCGTCAGGATATGTTTATAAGCATGAGCCCCGTCAGACTGGTCGTGGGGGGGGGTGTAGGAACCATTTATAGTGCTTCTCTTAATGTTAGTCAGAGATTAGGATTCAGCTTTAAATCATTTGAAGTGCTCGTTCTTAAAATTGCACTTTCAGACATGCACAGAAAACTCGCTCTGGTCACCGTGTACAGACCCCCAGGGCCCTACGCTGATTTTCTTCATGAGTTTGCTTGTTTTCTCTCAGACCTCTTGATCAGCTTTGATAAAGTGCTGCTTGTAGGAGATTTTAATATTCATGTAGATGATGAAAACGATGCCCTAGGATTATCATTTGTCGATTTACTAAACTCTTTTGGAGTTAAACAAAACGTCACCAGACCAACCCACCGTTTTAACCACACACTAGACTTAATAATATCCCACGGAGCAGACGTCACTGATATAGATATTTTACCCCAGAGTGATGACATCACAGACCATTATCTCCTACTGTACACACTACCGGTAGAGCAGATTAACCGTGTTTCACCACGGTATCGACTTGGTAGGACTATTATTCCAACCACTAAGGACAGATTCATAAATAACCTGCCTGATTTATCTCAGTTTCACATTAAACCCATAACTGCTGATCATCTTGATGAGATGGCGAACAACATAGACCTTATCCTCACTAGCACTTTAGACACTGTTGCCCCCATCCGGTTAAAAAAGGTTCGAGAACAAGCACCTGCACCTTGGTATAATAGTCATACGCATGCCCTAAAGAGAACAACACGTAATCTGGAGAGAAAATGGAGGAAAACTAAATTGGAGGTATTTAGAATTGCGTATAAAGACAGTATGCTTAGCTACAGACAGGCGCTAAAAGCTGCTAGAGCTAAACACCTGAGCAAACTCATAGAAAATAACAAAAACAACCCCAGGTTCCTTTTCAGTACAGTCGCTAAATTAACAACAAATCAGGGATCTGAAAAATGTGTTCCATCACAGTTTAGTAGTGAAGACTTTATAAATTTCTTCACTGGAAAAATAGATAACATTCGAAAAACAATTGTGGCAGTTCAACCTCTGACAGCATCTCCCGACACAATCGTACTTACAACCCCACAACTACACTGTTTTACATGTATAGGACAGGAAGAGCTGTATGATGCTATTATGAAAGCTAAATCAACAACATGTCAGTTAGATCCAATTCCCACTAAACTACTGAAGGAAGTGTTATATACAGCTGGTGAGCCTCTTTTAAATATTATTAACTTCTCACTATCGTTAGGTCATGTCCCTAAATCCCTCAAGTTAGCAGTTATTAAGCCCCTCATTAAAAAACCTAATCTGGATCCAAGCACGCTATCGAATTACAGACCAATTTCAAATCTCCCATTTATGTCTAAGATTTTAGAAAAGATTGTCGCTGCCCAGCTATGTAACCACTTGCAGGAGAACAATATCTTTGAAGAGTTTTAGTCAGGTTTTAGGCCCCATCATAGCACAGAAACTGCTCTAGTTAAAATCACTAACGACCTGTTTTTAGCTTCAGACCAAGGCTACATCTCCCTATTAGTTTTACTAGATCTTAGTGCTGCGTTCGACACTATAGATCATGATCTTCTTCTCGATCGCTTACAGAATTACATCGGTATTCAGGGACAGGCATAAGGCTGGTTTAAATCCTACCTGTCCAATCGTTACCATTTCGTGGATTTAAATGGAGAGCTATCCAGGATAATGCTAGTAAATTATGGCGTGCCACAAGGGTCAGTTCTGGGACCCCTGCTTTTTACAATATACATGCTTCCATTAGGAAATATTATTAGAAGGCATGGAATTAGCTTCCATTGTTATGCTGATGATACCCAGCTATATATTTCATCCAAACCAGGCGATACAGCTCAATTAGCTCGCATAACTGAGTGTGTTGAAGAAATAAGAGATTGGATGACCCATAACTTTCTGCTATTAAATTCTGATAAAACGGAGATTTTGCTCATCGGCCCAAAAAATAGTACACAGAAGCTCCAGCATCTCAGCCTGCATTTAGACGGTTGTTCTGTAACTACTAGTTCAACGGTAAAAGACCTGGGAGTTATTTTAGACAGCAACTTATCTTTCAAAAATCACATCAATCAAGTTACAAAAACAGCCTTCTTTCACCTTAGAAATATTTCTAAGCTAAGAAATATGTTATCTATATCTGATGCAGAGAAGCTCGTCCATGCGTTTATGACCTCTAGAATAGACTACTGTAATGCATTACTAGGTGGATGTCCTGCATCATTAATAAACAAGCTTCAGTTAGTTCAGAATGCCGCAGCAAGAGTTCTTACTAGGTCAAGAAAATACGATCATATAACCCCAATCTTATCGTCCCTACATTGGCTTCCTATTAAGTTTCGAATAGACTACAAACTACTGCTACTCACTTATAAAGCACTAAATGGTTTGGCTCCCATGTATCTATCCAGTCTCTTAACACGCTACAATCCGTCACGCTCCCTGAGATCTCAAAACTCTGGGCTTCTAGTAGTTCCTAGAATAGCAAAGTCCACTAAAGGCGGTAGAGCATTTTCACATTTAGCTCCTAAACTCTGGAATAGTCTTCCTGACAGTGTTCAGGGTTCAGATACACTCTCCCAGTTTAAGTGCAGATTAAAAACATATCTTTTTAGCAAAGCCTACACATAACACACATCACACACATCACATCATAACCTTGTGCTCCAGAACATCTGATCACATGCACATTATCAACTTGTGCTGTTAATATCATGAACAGCAGCTACGCTAATTCCTCTCCACTGCTTCTCTTTCTCTCCCCATCCCAAGGCATCCTGAGGTTTGGCCAGCTCCAGTCACGTCCCACCTCGTGAAGATTATGGACCTATGGATGATCATGGAGAAGTAGATGCCGAGTGTTTAAAAGCCCTGGCATGGAGAAGCTGATGCTGGATCTATGATGATCACAAATTGTTCTGTATTGTTGAAAGATTTATGACCAAACTTTTGATGTCACCCATATGAGGATGGGTTCCCCTTTGAGTCTGGTTCCTCTCAAGGTTTCTTCCTCATATCATCTAAGGGAGTTTTTCCTTGCCACTGTCGCCACGGCTTGCTCATCAGGGACAAACGCACACCATTCACCTTCACTGTTGTTTTCTGTAAAGCTGCTTTGAGACAATGTCTGTTGTGAAACGCGCTATACAAATAAACTTGACTTGACTTGACTTGACTTGGAGGTGAAGAGAGTTTCTGATAGGGTGATGAACGTGAAGCTGGAAGTTGAAGGGATGATGATAACTGTCATCAGTGCCTATGCTCCACAAGTTGGCTGTGAGATAGAGGAGAAGGAAAGATTCTGGAGTGAATTAGATGAAGTGGTAGATGGTGTACCTAGATAAGAAAGACTGGTGATTGGGGCAGACTTTAATGGGCATATGTAGGTGAAGGGAACAGAGGTGATGAGGAGGTGATGGGTAGGTATGGTTTTAAGAAGAGGAATGTAGAAGGGCAGATGGTGGTAGATTTTACTAAAAGGATGGAAATGGCAGTGGTGAATACGTATTTTAAGAAGAAGGATGATCATAGGGTGACCTATAAGAGTGGAGGAAGGTGCACACAGGTGGACTATGTTTTATGCAGGAGATGCAACCTGAAGGAGATTGGAGACTGTAAGGTGTTGTGGGGGACAGTGTAGTTAGACAGCATCGGATGGTGGTCTGTAGGATGGTTTTGGAGGTGAAGAAGAAGAGGAGGCGAGTGAGGACTGAAAGAAGAATAAGATGGTGGAAACTGAAGGAGGAAGAGTGGTGAGGTTTAGGGAAGAGGTCAGACAGGGGCTCGGTGGTGGTGAAGAGGTGTTGGATGATTGGGTAACAACTGCAGGAGCTAGAATGGTACTTGGTGTGACATCTGGAAATGGAAAGGAAGACAAAGAGATGTGGTGGTGAAATGAGGAAGTGCAGGAGAGCATAAGGAGAAAGAGGTTGGCAAAAAAGAAGTGGGATCGACAGAGTGACGAGAAAAGTAGGCAGGAGTACAAGGAGATGCAGCAGCAGGTAAAGAGGAATGTGGCGAAAGCCAAGGAAAAGGCATATGAGGAGCTGTATGAGAGATTGGACACTGGGGGAGAAGAAAAGGATTTGAACCGATTGGCCAGGCAGAGGGACCGAGCTGGGAAGGATGTACTGCAAGTTAGAGCAATAAAGGATGAAGATGGAAATGTGTTGACTAGTGAGGAGAGTGTGTTGAGAAGGTGGCGGGAGTATTTTGAGCAGCTGATGAATGAGGAAAATCAGAGAGAGAGAAGGTTGGATGATGTGGAGTTGGTGAAGCAGGATGTGGATAGGATTAGTAAGGAGGAAGTGAGAGCAGCGATTAAGAGGATGAAGAGTGAAAAGTCGTTTGGACCAGATGACATACCTGTAGAAGCATGGAGATGTTTAGGAGAGATGGAAGTGGAGTTTTTAACCAGATTGTTTAACAAGATTCTGGAAGGTAGGAGGATGCCTGAGGAATGGAGAAGGAGTGTGCTGGTACCGATCTTGAAGAATAAGGGAGATGTGCAGACCTGCAGTAACTACAGGGGAATTAAGTTGATCAGTCACACCATGAAGTTATGGGAAAGAGTAGTGGAAGCCAGGCTGAGAAAAGAGATGACCATCTGTGAGCAACAGTATGGTTTTATGCCGAGGAAGAGCACCACAGATGCCTTATTTGCTTTGAGGATGTTGATGAAGAAGTATAGAGAAGGACAGAAGGAATTTCAATGTGGATTTAGAGAAAGCGTACGACAGAGTGCCAGGAGAGGAGTTGTGGTGTTGTATGACGAACTCAGGTGTGTCAGAGAAGTATGTAGGGTGGTGCAGGACATGTATGAGGATAGTGTGACAGAAGTGAAGTGTGCAGTAGGAACGACATACTGGTTCAGGGTGAAGGTTGGACTGCATCAAGGATCGGCCCTGAGCCCTTTCCTGTTTGCAGTGGTGATGGACTGGTTGACGGATGAGGTCAGATAGGAGTCTCCCTGGACTAGGATGTTTGCGGATGTTATTGTGATTTGTGGTGAGAGTAGTGAGCAGGTTGAGAAGAGCCTGGAGAGGTGGAGATATGCGCTGGAGAGAAGTGGAATGAAAGTCAGTAGGAGTAAGACAGAGTACATGTGCGTAAATTAGAGGGAGGGCAGTGGAGTGGTGCGGTTACAGGGAGAAGAGGTGGAGAAGGTGGAAGAATTCAGGTACCTGGGGTCAACAGTGTAAAGAAAAGAGTGCAGGCAGGGTGGAGTGGGTGAAGAAGAGTGACAAGAGTGATTTGTGTAGTAGGGTATCTGCAAAAATGAAAGGGAAAGTTTATATGACTGTGGTGAGGTGTTGTATGGATTAGAGACAGTGGCATTGAGTAAAAGACAGGAGGCGGAGCTGGAGGTAGCAGAACTAAAGTTGTTAAGGTTTTCGTTGGGAGTGACGAGGATGGACAAGATTAGAAATGAGTTCATTAGAGGGACAACCCATGTAGGATGTTTTGGTAACAAGATGAGGGAGGCGAGATTGAGATGGTTTGGACATGTGCAGAGGGGGGACATGAATTATATTGGTAGAAGAATGCTGAGGATGGAGCCACCAGGTAGGAGGATAAGTGGAAAGCCAAAATGATCCAAAACGCAGCTCCATGACTTGTGTTCAATCAGCCCAAGTTCTCCCACACCACCCCACTGCTGCGCTCCCTTCACTGGCTTCCAGTAGCTGCACGTATCAGATTCAAAACACTGATGCTTGCCTACAAGGCCAAAATTGGACCAGCCTCAGTGACCCCATCACATCTTGCACTGCACCACGCTGTCTGAAATCCTCCAGTACTGCTCGACTGCTACCTCCTTCTCTCAGAATGAGAGGTAGGTACATTTCCCCTAGATGTCCGTACAGCAGAGTCCCTGACTATCTTCAAGCAACGACTGAAGACCTACCTCTTCCTGAAATACTTAAATTAGCACTTCCAAGCTTGTATATTTATATTAAGTTTGTAATCTTGCCTACCAGTGTAGATTTATTCATTACTAGAGACTCAAAGCACTTTTGTACGTTGCTCTGTATAAGAGCGTCTGCTAAATGCCGCAAATGTAAATGTAAATGTAAATGTAGCCTGCAAGGACCACATGAGTAGCCTGCGGGTCTTTTCTAAAAATAGCTGTTTCCTACTTTGTTAAATCATTGTTGATACTTATGAGAAATCATTACCATGATCAGTGTCTTCACATAGATAAATATCATTAATTATTAATAATAATATATATTCATTCATTCATTCATTCATTTTCTCCCGCTTATCCGTAATTCGGGTCGCGGGGGCAGCAGTCTAAGCAGGCCCCCGCCTTCGACTGCTACCCAATCCTCACAGCACCGTCCCTTACAGTCCCTCCTGCAGGTGGTGAGCCCACAGGAAGGCGGCCCCACGTCACTCCGACGTCAAGAACCTTGATATTTCCCTCGTAAGAGACCCCTGGAGCATAGAGGGTTAAGGGCCTTGCTCAAGGGCCCAAGAGTGGCAGCTTGGCGATACCGGGGCTTGAACCCCAGACCTTCCGATCGGCAACCCAGCGCCTTAACCGCTGGAGCCACCACCATGTTATAATAACATATAATTAAAGGTAAATTGAGCAAATTTGTTATTTCAGATCAAAATGAAAACTGTGTCTATCAAACTGGTAGCCCTTCACATTAATATTACCCAAGAAGTAGCTTTCAGTTTCAGAAAGTCTGGTGACCCCTGCTCTATATATAGGCAATCCGCCTCTTCCAGGGCCATATCTAAAAGATCGGGCTTACAAGAGGTCTCTTGTTCAATGTGTTTAAGGCAATCCTGTGCGTCGTCAAAACCATAAGTCTAGCAGAGTCTAGCAAGTCTAGCAGATCACGCAGCGTTACTACAGCTGAATGCGGCTGAGAAGAAGGCTTAATAATTACGTTTTCTGTTGCCAAGAGCGTGATTTCATAACCAGATCTACGTCGTGCTGTCATATCTTTTGTGTTGAGGTTATGTAAAATAGCTGTTACCCGATGTGAGGTGTACAGAATCAAAGGATGTGACAGCACTGTTTTCTCAGCATCAGACCATCAGCAGCCACTGCACGCATGCATGAGGGCAACCATTGTGCTATGTTGTCTAAAGATTTGGAAAGAAATCTGGGCAAAATCTGTCACCATGTTCCTGGGCTAGAATCCCTGCAGCCGTACCACCAGGTTCATGCAAATAAAGGTGAAAATTATGAGTATAAAATGTAATATTTTAATAAAAAGACATTTAAAAAACTTTTTTATAAAAGAAAGTCAGATTTTTTTTCAAACCATTGTTTGTCATCACATTTTGCAGTGAATAGTTGCACTTTCAATGGTTTTTAGTTAATAATTCTTATGAATATGAAAAGTCAAAATTTCACAATAACTTGTAAAAACGATTTGTCATATTATATTTTTCATTTAATGTTTGCACTTTTTTTTTTTTACAGTTTTCATGAAATGATTCTAATGAATATAAAAAGTCACATTTTACCTATTAATTTCATATATATAATAGAAAAGTCATTTTTATGTCAAAACATGATATATCATGAAACCTTTTTCGTTCATTGATTGCACTTTTTTTGGTTATGAGTGTAAAATTTAATATTTTAATAAAAACAATACAAAACAAAGTTTTATCAAACCATTGTTTGTCATTACGTTTTGCGTAAATTTTTTGCACTTTTAAAGTTTTTTAGTTAAATTATGCTTATCAATATGAAAATGTAAATTTTTACAATAATTCATATTTTTATGAAAAAGTTACTTTTTTAAATTAAATAATGGTTATGAAAATGAAATGTAATATTTTAATAAAAACAATTTGGTATTAAAAAAAACTTTTTAAACCATTGTCATCACGTTTTGCGTAGATTTTGTGCACTTCTAATGATTTTTAGTTAATTGATGCTAATGAATATGAAAAGTCATATTTTTCACTATAAATAAAAAAAAAATTAACTTGTCATTTGACGTTTTTGCACTTTCAACGGTTCGTAATTAAATGATGCTTATAAATATGAACTCATATTTTTCACATATATAATATCTCATTAAAAACATGTAAAATTATCATGGGCAAATGCATGCTGCTTGTACAAAAACGCTTGGTTCGAAAAACCGCTTTCTCTTCGTCCTAGAAGCCTGAGACTTGCGGAATCGCGTTTTCAGCGGTTATGAAACTCATTCTTGACAGCACGTAGAAGGCTTTGCCCAATATTGTGCTGTTGTTTCGATTTTAATGAATTATGACTTTATAACCCATTTTCATTCACTTTTTGCAGTTTAAAACAATTTTTATGAATTATGAATATTAAAATTCATTTTTTTAAATAACTATAATATTATTGTGAGAAATATTATATTTTGGTCATGAAATGTTTTGTTATATTATATCTTATCATAAACGTGTAAAATTATCATAGGCGAGTGCATGCTGCTTGTACAAAAACGCTTGGTTCGAAAAACCGCTTTCTCTTCGTCCTAGAAGCCTGAGACTTGCGGAATCGCGTTTTCAGAGGTTAAGAAACTCATTCTTGACAGCACGTAGGAGGCTTTGCCAAATATGTGCTGTTGTTTCGATTTTAATGAATTATTTATTTTTTGTCTTGTCTTTTTCGTTTACTTATCGCAGATTTGATCGGTTTTTAATGAAAATTTGCTTATGACTATGAAAATTCTAATTTGACCAATAATAATCATATTTTTATTTTAAAAAAAGGATATTGTTTTTAAACCACCGTTTGTCATGTATCATTTTCGTTTAGTCTTGCACTTTTTAACGTTTTTACATTCAATAATGCTTATAAATGCGTTGAATTTTTGCACTTTTTACGTTTTTAGTTGATGATGCTTATGAATATAAAAAGTCAAAATTTTCTCAATAACTTGTTAAAACTTGGTCATATCACATTATTTATTAACAGTTTTTCATGATATTTTTAGTATGAATATGTAAATGTATATTTTACCAATTAATCTCATTTTTATTTGAAAAAAAGTTATATTTTTCTTAGACCAATGTTTTTTTTTTCGCTTACATATTGCACTATATTTTCTATTAAATGATGCTTATGATTATGGAAATGTATATTTTCATAATAACTATAAAAAATGTTTTATGAAAAAGTCATATTTTTGTCAAAACATGAATTGCAGTCACTTTTTTAAAGGTTTTCCAATGTTTTATATTTTCACAATTACTCATATATTTATAGTAAAGGTTATTGTGTTTTTTTTAAGAAATTATGTTTATGAATAAGAAATTATATATTTTAATAAAAACATTACATCTTATGTAAAAAAAATAATTTTCAAACCATTGTTTGTCATATCACGTTTTACATTGAATTTTAGAAAGTTTTTTTACCAATATTTCCTAAAATTATTCTAATAAATATGAGAATTTATACTTTTAAAATTAATTTCATATATATATATATATATATATATATATATATATATATATATATATATGAAATAAATTTTTTATTTTTTTTTTCTCAATGTTTTTTAATGTAAGTTGTTTGCTTGCATATTGCTCTTCTTAACAGTTTTTTTTTCTATGATGCTTATAATTATAAAAATTCATATTTGCAGAATAACTGCAAAATTTTCAATAAAAATGACATTTTTGTCAAAATATGATTTGTATGGCCACTTTTTTATTTTTTGTTTCTTAATGGCAATTATTTAAAGGTTTTCCGTGAACATATGCTTCTGAACATGAAAATATCATATTACGGGTCGCAGGGGCAGCAGTCTAAGCAGAGACTGCGGAGAAAGCACATTTCGGCCACCTTTCGGTCATGACCATAGGTGAGAGTAGGAACGTTGATTGACTGGTAAATCGAGAGTTTCGCCTTGCGGCTCATCTCTTTCTTCAATCTCCCGTTCCACCCTTCCCTCACTCGTGAACAAAACCCCAAGATACTTAAACTCCTCCACTTGCGGCAGGAACTCTCCACCAACCTGAAGTGGGCAAGCCACCCTTTTCCGACTGAGGAACATGGCTTTGGATTTGGAGGTGCTGATTCTCATCCCAGCCGCTTCACACTCGGCTGCAAACCGTCCCAGTGCGTGCTGAAGGTCCTGGTCTGATGAAGCCAACACGACAACATCATCTGCAAAGAGCAGAGACGAAATCGTGTTGTCACCAAACCGGACACCCTCCGGGCCCTGGCTGCGCCTAGAAATTCTGTCCATAAAAATTGTGAACAGAACCACACTGTTCCTCCTGAATCCGAGGTGCTACTATCGGCCGTATTCTCCTCTCCAGTACCGTGGCATAGACTTTCCCAGGTAGGCTGAGAAGTGTGATCCCCCTTAAGTTGGAACACACCCTCCGGTCCCCCTTCTTAAATAGAGGGACCACCACCCCGGTCTGCCATTCCAGAGGCACTGTCCCCGACCGCCACGCGATGCTGCAGGGGCATGTCAGCCAAGACAGCCCCACAACATCCAGAGACTTGAGGTACTCAGGGCGGATCTCATCCACCCCCGGTGCCTTGCCACCGAGGAGTTTCTTTACTACCTTGGTGACTTCAGCTTTGGTGATGGACGAGTCCACCTCTGAACCCTCAGCCTCTGCTTCCTCAATGGAAGACGTGACGGCGGGATTGAGAAGATCCTCGAATTATTCCTTCCACCATCCAACGACATCCCCAGTTGAGGTCAACAGCTCCCCACCTCCACTGTAAACAGCATTGGTAGGGCACTGCTTCCCTCTCCTGAGGCGCTGGACGGTTTGCCAGAATCTCATCGAGGCCAGCCGATAGTCCTTCTCCATGGCCTCACCAAACTCCTCCCAGGCCCAAGTTTTTGCCTTCACAACCACCCGGGCTGCAGTTCGCCGGTACCCGTCAGCTGCCTCAGGAGTCCCACAAGCCAACCAGGCCCGATAGGACTCCTTCTTCAGCATGACGGCATCCCTTACTTCCGGTTGCCACCACCGGGTTCAGGGATTGCTGCTTTGACAGGCACCGGAGAACTTACGGCCACAGCTCCGAGCGGCCGCTTCGACAATGGAGGTGGAGAACATGGTCCACTCGGACTCAATATCTCCGGCCTTCCTCAGGATCCGGTCAAAGCTCCGCCGTGGATCTCCAGCACCCTCATTTGGATTACGGCATTCTGCGGAATTATCAGATTTCAAATCACTGTCAACAGACTCTTGACCCACAACTTCTCTCGGTTCATCAGACACCCACGCTCCCATCCTATCATCAGAACCATCCCCCTTAGTTGGATCGAACAGTTCCGACATGCAAGGTTTGGTCTCCGCATTCCCAGCACTTGACGGAACATCCTCATCTTGGGTTGGTTCAATAGGTAGAAAGCTGATGTCCAGAATTAGGTTGCAACTTTGGGATATGGCCAAACATTAACTGAATTGGGGCGTAACCAGTGGTTTCATTATATGCATTATACGCAAATGTCAGAGCCTGTATCTGCTCGGGCCATTTTTGTTTCTCCTTGAGAGGTTGCATACTGCCCAAAGTTTGATTGAACTGCTCTGTTACACCATTCCCCATCGGGTGGTATGCTGTAGTGAGTGACTTCTCAACACCAGCCAATTTAGGCAATTCTGCATTGAGTGCACTTTCGAAGTTAGCCCCTCGGTCGGTATGAATACGTGTCGGGAAGCCATAGCCCAAAAAAACATGTTCCCACAAATCTGTTTTGCTTTCTGGTTTGCGCACAGAAAAGCATGAGCCTTCTTAGTAAAATGATCAGTAGCAACTAATACATCCACGGATCGTTGCTTGCTATCCTCAGCACACCAAAAATCCAAACACACCAACTCCATCAGTACTGAAGTCTTTATGCTCTCAAGAGGGGCTAGAGCAGATGGCTCTGGTGTTCTGGCCAATACACACCTCTGACAACACTTGACATACTCCCTAATATCATACTCCATCCTAGGCAAGTAAAAATGTTGTCGAGCTAACTGGAGGGTTTTTGAGTGTCCCTGATGTGAATTACAAGTTGGAACCTTTTGTGATTGCTTAACGGATCTTTCGAGATGCACTAAACTACTCAGTTTTGCAATTTCAACCAGTCCCATTGCTTAAGAAGAGATAAAGTTCCAGCGTCCATTCCAATCAGCTCTCTCCTTGATGGTCGTTTTGGAGTCAAAAAAGAACAATTTTTCGAGATTGATAAATCTGGCTCTTGATCTTGCCTGATTTTCTCTAAAGGGATTGTGGTGACATGGTATTACACCCAGGCGCCACCATATTCTGAATGGATTGGATTGTCTGCATGGCCCTCAGCTCGGTTACCCTTTCCCACTGATCATGAAGACCTAAAAGGGTTCTGACTGTATCATGATCGTAAGACACTGTATCAGCCAAGGGCGTTACATGGAGACTGTTCACTTGCAAATGAAAAGTGTCCTAAACCCCATCCTCATCAGCACAGTCCGCTTCAGCAAGTATGTTGCCGTATCTCTCCGTGATAAGCCTACGACTCACTGTTGGAAAAGGATCACGCTCAAGGCATCAGCTACAATGTTCTTGCTCCCAGCAACATGCTTAAGATAAAAAGTGTAAGCAGCAAGGTTTGATACCCAGCGTTGTTCACAAGCATCGGGTTTAGCTTTAGTTAGTATATAAGTGAGTGGGTTATTGTCTGTCCATACCGTGAACATGTGTCCTTTTAACCAATGGCAAAATATTTTACATTCACTCCACTTCAAGGCTAGAAACTCAAGCTTATGTGCTGGATACCTCTTTTGAGAGTTACTTAGAGTCTTGCTTGCAAATGCAATGGGGTGTGCTTTCTCCTCCCCAGCCGATATCTGTGATAGCACAGCCCCAATGATGCATCAGTTGACAAAATTAACGGAAGAGAGAAATCAGGATGTGCTAGAACCACGCTCTCCAATAAGCTCTCTTTCAGTTTAGAAAGGCCACATCACACTCAGGAGTCCAGTCAGTTGATTTCAACTTCCTATAAGTGCCTGCCCTAATCCCAGTTTTGATCTTTGCCTTTCTTTTCTGTCCAGCTGTCAAAGAAAACAACTGTTTGGCTATTGAGGAACAACTTGGGATGAAATGCTGATAATAGAGAATCATGCCCAAAACAGACTTAATCCTTCGGACAGATGGAGTACACCCATCCTCTTCCATGAGGTCCTCTTTTGACAATTTGGCTATGGCTTCAACCTTCGAAGGATCGACAGATACACCATTTCCGTCAATTACGTGACCTAAAAATTTTACAGATGTTTGCATGAAATGGCACTTTTTTGGACTTAACTTGAGGTTGTAATCCCTCAACCGTTGAAAGACTATCTCCAGCTTCTCCAACGCTGCCTTCTCATCAGGTGCAAACACCAATAAGTCGTCCAAATAACACAACAGGCTACTGAAATTCAAGTCCCCAAAGATACTCAGCATCATGCGCATAAAAGATGCTGGACTGTTACACAGTCCCTGTGGCATCCTTTTATGATCATGAAGGCCCACTGGAGCTGCAAACGCAGAGTATTTTTTATCTTTTACAGACATGGGGATGTTATAGAAATCTGATGTCAGATCCATAGTGCTGAAGAGAGTGTTTCCTCCTAAGGCAGCAAGGCAGTCTGATTGATGAGGAAGTGGGTGTGCATCCTTGATGGTTCTAGCATTCAGCCATCTAAAATCCGTACAAATTCTTAGATTACCGTCTTTCTTCACACTAAAACAAGAGGCAAAGCATATTCACTCACTGATTTACGGATTATTCCCTGCTCTTCCATTTCTGAGAGAACTTGCCGTAATTTTTGATAGTGAGCGGGTGGTATCCGACGGTACGGAAGTCGGAATGGACGCTCATCAGATAGGCGAATGCGGTGAACAAAACCTTTGACCTCTCCGCAATCTAGAGCATGTTTAGAGAATACATCATTATAGTTCTCAAGCAGCTGCACAAGCCTGTCTTTTGCCGCATCGCTAGCAGAACATAAATCGATGTTGATGTCACCAAGGTCTACAGCCTTTAGTCTCTGCTTAAGATCACCAATGGCACCAGGCTGATATATACTCTCCGGTGCAGCCACCTGAGCCTGACTATAACCTTGTAACAGTTAAAAATCTTCCACAGCATGACATGGGAATACATCTACTAACTTACAGTTCTTTTTTAAAGTGATCGGTTTGTCTGAAAGGTTGATAACTTTCAAAGGAACCCAACGATCTCCCCATAAAGGTGTTCCGACGCGGCCAATGATAATGTTCCGAGGCATAGTTCGGGAAGAAGTGGCCTCTACAATTACAGTGCTTCCTGGTGACATGGCAGTATTACTTGGCAACTTGCCCCAAACAAGGTGTTCTTTATTTTGCCACTAATGTGACTGCTTGAAAAAGCTTTACAGTCCCAATCTTATCGAGTGGGTCACTACCCCTCCAACAGCAAGTATTTGCCATAACCTCTAATAAACGTTTGCATGATGAAGATAGCTCTGAAGCACTGTTAGAGAGAGTTCTCCAATGATCACTACTGGCTTTCATTTGACTCATTAGAAACTTCACCACATTGGTTCCAATGAATAAATCATCCTTTTGCCCTGGCACGACCAAGATTGGTACCAAGCATCTCACGCCATATACTTTAAGCTCGACTTTGTATATGCATTTCCGATTGGTTGCTTTACCTCCACATCCCACTAACATTATTTCTTGTGTCAATGGTGTGGGCTTCGGGAACAAATTATCTCTGAGCATTCTGCTCTCTACTGCTTCACTAAAAGTACAAGCCATGGATCCAGAGTCCAACATTTGAAATTTATTGTTCACATAGAGAGGTGCATAAATTAACTCATCAAATACTGCTGAGTATTTTTTGTGAAATGCATATATTTACATTGTAAATATACATTCATGAAAATTAACATCAGTCACATGGACACATTAATTAAATGGCTCTACGTTCGAATCAGTTTCAAGCAATTACTAATTAGTTACCAATAAGACTAAAAATACCAAAGTTTTAACAGACAGACCAAATGAAGAATCTTCCAGAACCCGGAAGGTTGTCTTGCCTACTCTTAACAGCAAGACTACCCGAGTTCTCCTTACTCCCCGTCGGTTATCACGGACAAGTGCGAATTCACGTAGCAAATCCTTCACTTTTTATCCCCCAAATTTACTTAAATGTACATATTATTCTCTAATTTCTCCTCCTTACTACTTTACATACACCAATATTTTTGCAAGTTTTTGCATATCCCACCTTTTGCTTACGTATTTTCTGGTAAGTTTATACCTTTTCTTGATAAAATATCACCCATTTCCAGTAGGTCTCATTCACTTCCATACATTTCTAATTTATATGTACCGTAAACATCTGATGTTGAACTTTCCTTCTTGTAAAAAATCCCCTGATCATGCATTTTACCACAAAACAACTAATCCTCCCCCGCAATTTTCACATCTTTTTGTGTTGTTTTTTTCCTTCATTGCAAAAATTCCTTTGTCTTTTCATATACTGCCTAATCCCTTAATTCTCCCTTAGTACAATAGATTTAATTTTCTGTATCCTTAGCTTTGTATTAATTTAATTGATTTTTCCAGTATTCATCTTAGTTTGTGCTATTTCTACAATTTTTTATTCGTGCAAACTATTCCTATTTTCTCTAAATGCATCTTTACGAACGAGTTTCCTGTCCTGAACTTTTTCTAAATCAAATCGTGCCTATATCTTAACTACAAGCTTCCTTAGCGCTTCCTGTATTTTTGTGTGTCTTGGTTATTGAACATCTCATACCACTTGTTTTTCATCAATTGACAATGTGTAAGTTCTGTGCCTAATTCTTCCTTGCTCTTCTCTTTTTTAAAGATTTTGTACATTAGATAGATAGATAGATAGATAGATAGATAGATAGATAGATAGATAGATAGATAGATAGATAGATAGATAGATAGATAGATTTATTTTCCTCCTACTTAAGATTCTACTTTGATTCTATGCACGTTTAAGGATGGTGATAATATAATGTATGCTGCGCTTTTGTGTATATCTTTAACTAATTTTGCCTCTTTAAGCATGATTATTTGATCTTTATGAACTCTCTTCATACACCGAGTTCTCTGCGGAGCTGAGTATTATACTATATTAATGCTGAGTAATGGTTAAATGTATTAAGCTTGGATTTAAACTAATATAAACAATGTTATATGTTAAGAAGCTTTAATGATATTGTTTTTGATTATTTTTATTTTATTATGCTGTCCTTACCCTAAGCACTGTGAACCCTCATATACAAGATGCAAACCCAGCCATTAGGGAGGCACAAGCCAATGCACCCTTAGTGCCGGTTCCCAACTTCGGATGAATGGGGAGGGTTGCATTAGAAAGGGCATCCGGCATAAAACGTGGCAAATCGAATATGCGGATCACAAATAAGAATTTCATACCGGATCGGTCGAGGCCCGGGTTAAAAACAACCGCCACAGGTATCGTTAGCCAACAGGGTACCGGTGGAAATTAGACTACTGTTAGCTGAAGAAAGAGAAGAAGAGGAGGAAGACATCTACAGAGACAGCAGGAAAAGGAGAAGTGTAGAAGAGTAGAGGTTTGGGTTGGTACTATGACTGGTAAAGGGAGAGAGATAGCTGATATGATGGAGAGGAGAAAGGTAGATATGTTGTGTGTTCAGGAGACCAAGTGGAAAGGGAGTAAGGCCAGGAACATTGGAGGTGGGTTTAAACTGTTCTATCATGGTGTGGATGAAAAGAGAGATGGTGTAGGGGTGATTCTGAAGGAAGAGTACAGTAAGAGTGTAGTGGAGGTGAAGAGAGTTTCTGATAGGGTGATGAACGTGAAGCTGGAAGTTGAAGGGATGATGATAACTGTCATCAGTGCCTATGCTCCACAAGTTGGCTGTGAGATAGAGGAGAAGGAAAGATTCTGGAGTGAATTAGATGAAGTGGTAGATGGTGTACCTAGATAAGAAAGACTGGTGATTGGGGCAGACTTTAATGGGCATATGTAGGTGAAGGGAACAGAGGTGATGAGGAGGTGATGGGTAGGTATGGTTTTAAGGAGAGGAATGTAGAAGGGCAGATGGTGGTAGATTTTACTAAAAGGATGGAAATGGCAGTGGTGAATACGTATTTTAGGAAGAAGGATGATCATAGTGTGACCTATAAGAGTGGAGGAAGGTGCACACAGGTGGACTATGTTTTATGCAGGAGATGCAACCTGAAGAAGATTGGAGACTGTAAGGTGTTGTGGGGGACAGTGTAGTTAGAGAGCATCTGATGGTGGTCTGTAGGATGGTTTTGGAGGTGAAGAAGAAGAGGAGGCGAGTGAGGACTGAAAGAAGAATAAGATGGTGGAAACTGAAGGAGGAAGAGTGGTGAGGTTTAGGGAAGAGGTCAGACAGGGGCTCGGTGGTGGTGAAGAGGTGTTGGATGATTGGGTAACAACTGCAGGAGCTAGAATAGTACTTGGTGTGACATCTGGAAATGGAAAGGAAGACAAAGAGATGTGGTGGTGGAATGAGGAAGTGCAGGAGAGCATAAGGAGAAAGAGGTTGGCAAAACAGAAGTGGGATCGACAGAGTGACGAGAAAAGTAGGCAGGAGTACAAGGAGATGCGGCAGCAGGTAAAGAGGAATGTGGCGAAAGCCAAGGAAAAGGCATATGAGGAGCTGTATGAGAGGTTGGACACTAGGGGAGAAGAAAAGGATTTTAACCGATTGGCCAGGCAGAGGGACTGAGCTGGGAAGGATGTACTGCAAGTTAGAGCAATAAAGGATGAAGATGGAAATGTGTTGACTAGTGAGGAGAGTGTGTTGAGAAGGTGCCGGGAGTATTTTGAGCAGCTGATGAATGAGGAAAATCAGAGAGAGAGAAGGTTGGATGATGTGGAGTTGGTGAAGCAGGATGTGGATAGGATTAGTAAGGAGGAAGTGAGAGCAGCGATTAAGAGGATGAAGAGTGAAAAGTCGTTTGGACCAGATGACATACCTGTAGAAGCATGAAGATGTTTAGGAGAGATGGAAGTGGAGTTTTTAACCAGATTGTTTAACAAGATTCTGGAAGGTAGGAGGATGCCTGAGGAATGGAGAAGGAGAGTGCTGGTACCGATCTTGAAGAATAAGGGAGATGTGCAGACCTGCAGTAACTACAGGGGAATTAAGTTGATCAGTCACACCATGAAGTTATGGGAAAGAGTAGTGGAAGCCAGGCTGAGAAAAGAGGTGACCATCTGTGAGCAACAGTATGGTTTCATGCCGAGGAAGAGCACCACAGATGCCTTATTTGCTTTGAGGATGTTGATGAAGAAGTATAGAGAAGGACAGAAGGAATTGCAATGTGGATTTAGAGAAAGCGTACGACAGAGTGCCAGGAGAGGAGTTGTGGTATTGTATGACGAACTCAGGTGTGTCAGAGAAGTATGTGAGGGTGGTGCAGGACATGTATGAGGACAGTGTGACAGCAGTGAAGTGTGCAGTAGGAACGACATACTGGTTCAGGGTGAAGGTTGGACTGCATCAAGGATCGGCCCTGAGCCCTTTCCTGTTTGCAGTGGTGATGGACTGGTTGACGGATGAGGTCAGATAGGAGTCTCCCTGGACTAGGATGTTTGCGGATTATTGTGATTTGTGGTGAGAGTAGTGAGCAGGTTGAGAAGAGCCTGGAGAGGTGGAGATATGCGCTGGAGAGAAGGGGAATGAAAGTCAGTAGGAGTAAGACAGAGTACATGTGCGTAAATGAGAGGGAGGGCAGTGGAGTGGTGCGGTTACAGGGAGAAGAGGTGGAGAAGGTGGAGGAATTCAGGTACCTGGCGTCAACAGTGTAAAGAAAAGAGTTCATGCAGGGTGGAGTGGGTGAAGAAGAGTGACAAGAGTGATTTGTGTAGTAGGGTATCTGCAAAAATGAAAGGGAAAGTTTATATGACTGTGGTGAGGTGTTGTATGGATTAGAGACAGTGGCATTGAGTAAAAGACAGGAGGGCGGAGCTGGAGGTAGCAGAACTAAAGTTGTTAAGGTTTTCATTGGGAGTGACGAGGATGGACAAGATTAGAAATTAGTTCATTAGAGGGACAACCCATGTAGGATGTTTTGGTGACAAGATGAGGGAGGCGAGATTGAGATGGTTTGGACATGTGCAGAGGGGGGACATGAATTATATTGGTAGAAGAATGCTGAGGATGGAGCCACCAGGTAGGAGGAAAAGTGGAAAGCCAAGGAGGAGCTTTATGGTTGTGGTGAGGGAAGACATGCAGGTAGTTGGTGTGAAAGAGGTAGATGTAGAAGACAGGGTGGTATGGAGACGGATGAGCCGCTGTGGCAACCCCTAATGGGAGCAGCCGAAAGAAGAAGAAGAAGAATAAGATATACAAGATGCACATGCTATGCTGTTCCTCGCTTAGGTAACCTTTATACACCAGACAAAAATACCCTGCGGTTTCTAGCCTAGCTAATCCGCTCGTTGTTGTTAAAATTTTGCACACTCTGCAAAACTGCACCGGTTTATTCTACAATACTATTTTCCAATAAACCTCTCATAATCTTATCACAACTACCATTATTTTGGTTTTATTATTTTAAATTTCCTCTGAATCACCTCCGGCATGTCCTTTAAAAGGCCACTTTGGCAGGAAGATGAACAACATTTAAGAGTTTGATGTTTTGGTGTTCCATGCTTTGCTTCCGAAACATGGAAGCAAAGACACTTTTAAGCAGCTGATGGAAATCCCATAGCACGTTTTAACCTCATAGGGGACCTATGAGGTTAAAACGTGCTATGGGCTTTCCATCAGCTGCTTAAAAGTGTCTTTGCTTCCATGTTTCGGCAAAATCATTCACAACATCATAAGCATACTTAGAATCAGTGTATATAGTCACTACTTTACCTTCAGACAACTGCCATGCTCTTGTAAGTGCGACCAACTCTGCAGCTTGTGCAGATGTGTATGGTAATGGTTTAGCTTCAACTATTTCATCAGGTAAACTTACAACCGCGTATCCACATAAATACACATCAGAGGGTTTTGAACACAATCTATCTAGTTCAGGGGTCACCAACATAGTGTCACTTGGTAACATCCGAAGAATTCGACCATTTCTGTCCACACAGGCTGCCCAGGTGCTTGTTCAGTCTCTTGTCATTTCAAGACTTGACTACTGCAACTCTCTGCTGGCAGGTCTTCCCCAGAACGCTATTCGTCCACTGCAAATGATCCAAAACGCAGCTCCATGACTTGTGTTCAATCAGCCCAAGTTCTCCCACACCACCCCACTGCTGCGCTCCCTTCACTGGCTTCCAGTAGCTGCACGTATCAGATTCAAAACACTGATGCTTGCCTACAAGGCCAAAATTGGACCAGCCTCAGTGACCTCATCACATCTCGCACTGCACCACGCTGTCTGAGATCCTCCAGTACTGCTCGACTGCTAACTCCTTCTCTCAAAATGAGAGGTAGGTACATTTCCCCTAGATGTCCGTACAGCAGAGTCCCTGACTATCTTCAAGCAACGACTGAAGACCTACCTCGTCCTGCAATACTTAAATTAGCACTTCCAAGCTTGTATATTTATATTAAGTTTGTAATCTTGCATACCAGTGTAGATTTATTCATTACTAGAGACTCAAAGCACTTTTGTACGTTGCTCTGGATAAGAGCGTCTGCTAAATACCGCAAATGTAAATGTAAATGTAAATGTAAATGTAAATGTAGCCCGCAAGGACCACATGAGTAGCCTGCGGGTCTTTTCTAAAAATAGCTGTTTCCTACTTTGTTAAATCATTGTTGATACTTATGAGAAATCAATACCATGATCAGTGTCTTCACATAGATAAATATCATTAATTATTAATAATAACCTATCTTTAAAGGTAGATTGAGCAAATTTGTTATTTCAGATCAAAATGAAAACTGTGTCTATCAAACTGGTAGCCCTTCACAATAATATTACCCAAGAAGTAGCTTTCAGTTTCAGAAAGGCTGGTGACCCCTGCTCTATATATAGGCAATCCGCCTCTTCCAGGGCCATATCTAAAAGATCGGGCTTACAAGAGGTCTCTTGTTCAATGTGTTTAAGGCAATCCTGTGCGTCGTCAAAAATATAAGTCTAGCAGAGTCTAGCAAGTCTAGCAGATCACGCAGCGTTACTACAGCTGAATGCGGCTGAGAAGAAGGCTTAATAATTACGTTTTCTGTTGCCAAGAGCGTGATTTCATAACCAGATCTACGTCGTGCTGTCATATCTTTTGTGTTGAGGTTATGTAAAATAGCTGTTACCCGATGTGCGGTGTACAGATTCAAAGGATGTGACAGCACTGACCAGCACAGACCATCAGCAGCCACTGCACGCATGCATGAGGGCAACCATTGTGCTATGTTGTCTAAAGATTTGGAAAGAAATCTGGGCAAAATCTGTCACCATGTTCCTGGGCTAGAATCCCTGCAGCCGTACCACCAGGTTCATGCAAATAAAGGTGAAAATTATGAGTATAAAATGTAATATTTTAATAAAGACATTTAAAAAACTTTTTTATAAAAGAAAGTCAGATTTTTTTTCAAACCATTGTTTGTCATCACATTTTGCAGTGAATATTTGCACTTTCAATGGTTTTTAGTTAATAATTCTTATGAATATGAAAAGTCAAAATTTCACAATAACTTGTAAAAACGATTTGTCATATTATGTTTTTCATTTAATGTTTGCACTCTTTTTTTTTTTTTTACAGTTTTCATGAAATGATTCTAATGAATATAAAAAGTCACACACCTATTTATTTCATATATATAATAGAAAAGTCATTTTTATGTCAAAACATGATATATCATGAAAACTTTTTCGTTCATTGATTGCACTTATTTTGGTTATAAGTGTAAAATTTAATATTTTAATAAAAACAATACAAAAGAAAGTTTTTTCAAACCATTGTTTGGTCATTACGTTTTGTGTAAATTTTTTGCACTTTTAAAGTTTTAGTTAAATTATGCTTATCAATATGAAAATGTAAATTTTTACAATAATTCATATTTTTATGAAAAAGTTACTTTTTTAAATTAAATAATGGTTATGAAAATGAAATGTAATATTTTAATAAAAACAATTTGGTATTAAAAAAACTTTTTAAACCATTGTCATCACGTTTTGCGTAGATTTTGTGCACTTCTAATGATTTTTAGTTAATTGATGCTAATGAATATGAAAACTCATATTTTTCACTATAAATAAAAAAAATTGATTTGTCATTTGACGTTTTTGCACTTTCAACGGTTCGTAATTAAATGATGCTTATGAATATGAACTCATATTTTTCACAAAAAAATTTAAAAACTCGATATATATGTACATGTAAAATTATCATGGGTAAAATTATCATGGGCATGCTGCTTGTACAAAAACGAAAAACTGCTTTCTCTTCGTCCTAGAAGCCTGAGACTTGCGGAATCGCGTTTTCAGCGGTTAATAAACTTATTCTTGACAGCACGTAGAAGGCTTTGCCCAATATTGTGCTGTTGGTTCGATTTTGATTAATTATGACTTTAGAACCCATTTTCATTCACTTTGTGCAGTTTTTATTAAATTATGATACTGAATATTAAAATTCATATTTTTGAAATAACTATAATATTTTTGTGTGAAATATTATATTTTGGTCAGGAAATGTTTTGTTATATAATATCTCATCAAAAACATGTAAAATTATCATGGGCAAATGCATGCTGCTTGTACAAAAACGCTTGGTTCGAAAAACCGCTTTCTCTTCGTCCTAGAAGCCTGAGACTTGCGGAAACGCGTTTTCAGCGGTTAAGAAACTCATTCTTGACAGCACGTAGAAGGCTTTGCCAAATATGTGCTGTTGTTTCGATTTTAATGAATTATGACTTTATAACCAATTTTCATTCACTTTTTGCACTTTAATACAATTTTTTATGAATATTGAATATGAAAATTCATTTTTTTGAAATAACTAATATTTTAGTGATAAATATTATATTTTGGTTAGGAAATGCTTTGTGAAATAATATCTCATCATAAACATGTAAAATTATCATGGGCAAATGCATGCTGCTTGTACAAAAACGCTTGGTTCGAAAAACCGCTTTCTCTTCGTCCTAGAAGCCTGAGACTTGCGGAATCGCGTTTTCAGCGGTTAAGAAACTCATTCTTGACAGCACGTAGAAGGCTTTGCCCAATATTGTGCTGTTGGTTCGATTTTAATGAATTATGACTTTATAACCCAGTTTCATTCACTTTTTGCAGTTATCCAAAGTTTTTATGAAATTATGATTATGAATATGCAAATTAATTTTTTTTAAAGAACTAATATTTTTGTGAGCAATAACATTTTTTGTTCAGGAAATGTTTTGTTAAATCATTTGTCATCATAAACATGTAAAATTATCATGCGCGACTGCATGCTGCTTGTACAAAAACGCTTGGTTCGAAAAACCGCTTTCTCTTCGTCCTAGAAGCCTGAGACTTGCGGAATCGCGTTTTCAGCGGTTAAGAAACTCATTCTTGACAGCACGTAGAAGGCTTTGCCCAATATTGTGCTGTTGGTTCGATTTTAATTAATTATGACTTTAGAACCCATTTTCATTCACTTTGTGCAGTTTTTATTAAATTATGATCCTGAATATTAAAATTCATATTTTTGAAATAACTATAATATTTTTGTGTGAAATATTATATTTTGGTCAGGAAATGTTTTGTTATATAATATCTCATCAAAAACATGTAAAATTATCATGGGCAAATGCATGCTGCTTGTACAAAAACGCTTGGTTCGAAAAACCGCTTTCTCTTCGTCCTAGAATCCTGAGACTTGCGGAATCGCGTTTTCAGAGGTTAAGAAACTCATTCTTGACAGCACGTAGAAGGCTTTGCCAAATATGTGCTGTTGTTTCGATTTTAATGAATTATGACTTTATAACCAATTTTCATTCACTTTTTGCACTTTAATACAATTTTTTATGAATATTGAATATGAAAATTCATTTTTTTTCAATAACTAATATTTTAGTGATAAATATTATATTTTGGTTAGGAAATGCTTTGTGGAATAATATCTCATCAAAAACATGTAAAATTATCATGGGCAAATGCATGCTGCTTGTACAAAAACGCTTGGTTCGAAAAACCGCTTTCTCTTCGTCCTAGAAGCCTGAGACTTGCGGAATCGCGTTTTCAGCGGTTAAGAAACTCATTCTTGACAGCACGTAGAAGGCTTTGCCAAATATGTGCTGTTGGTTCGATTTTAATGAATTATGACTTTATAACCCAGTTTCATTCACTTTTTGCAGTTATCCACAGTTTTTATGAAATTATGATTATGAATATGCAAATTAATTTTTTTAAATAAATAATATTTTTGTGAGCAATATCATTTTTTGTTCAGGAAATGTTTTGTTAAATCATATGTCATCATAAACATGTAAAATTATCATGCGCGACTGCATGCTGCTTGTACAAAAACGCTTGGTTCGAAAAACCGCTTTCTCTTCGTCCTAGAAGCCTGAGACTTGCGGAATCGCGTTTTCAGAGGTTAATAAACTCATTCTTGAAAGCACGTAGAAGGCTTTGCCCAATATTGTGCTGTTGGTTCGATTTTAATTAATTATGACTTTAGAACCCATTTTCATTCACTTTGTGCAGTTTTTATTAAATTATGATCCTGAATATTAAAATTCATATTTTTGAAATAACTATAATATTTTTGTGTGAAATATTATATTTTGGTCAGGAAATGTTTTGTTATATAATATCTCATCAAAAACATGTAAAATTATCATGGGCAAATGCATGCTGCTTGTACAAAAACGCTTGGTTCGAAAAACCGCTTTCTCTTCGTCCTAGAAGCCTGAGACTTGCGGAATCGCGTTTTCAGAGGTTAAGAAACTCATTCTTGACAGCACGTAGAAGGCTTTGCCAAATATGTGCTGTTGTTTCGATTTTAATGAATTATGACGTTATAAGCCAGTTTTATTCACTTTTTGCAGTTTTTATGAAATTATGATCCTGAATATTAAAATTCATATTTTTGAAATAACTATAATATTTTTGTGAGAAATATTATATTTTGGTCAGGAAATGTTTTGTTATATAATATCTCATTAAAAACATGTAAAATTATCATGGGCAAATGCATGCTGCTTGTACAAAAACGCTTGGTTCGAAAAACCGCTTTCTCTTCGTCCTAGAAGCCTGAGACTTGCGAAATCGCGTTTTCAGCGGTGAATGAACTCGTTCTTGACAACACGTAGAAGGCTTTGCCAAATATGTGCTGTTGTTTCGATTTTAATGAATTATGACTTTATAACCCAGTTTCATTCACTTTTTACAGTTTAATACAATTTTTATGAATTATGAATATTAAAATTAATTTTTTTTAAATAACTATAATATTTTTGTGAGAAATATATTTTGGTCATGAAATGTTTTGTTATATTATATCTTATCATAAACATGTAAAATTATCATAGGCGAGTGCATGCTGCTTGTACAAAAACGCTTGGTTCGAAAAACCGCTTTCTCTTCGTCCTAGAAGCCTGAGACTTGCGGAATCGCGTTTTCAGCGGTTAAGAAACTCATTCTTGACAGCACGTAGAAGGCTTTGCCAAATATTGTGCTCTTGTTTCGATTTTAATGAATTATGACTTTTTAACCCATTTTCATTCACTTTTTGCAGTTTTTATGAAATTATGATCCTGAATATTAAAATTCATATTTTTGAAATAACTATAATATTGTTTTGAGAAATATTATATTTTGGTTAGGAAATGTTTTGTTATATATTATCTCATCATAAACATGTAAAATTATCATGGGCAAATGCATGCTGCTTGTACAAAAACGCTTGGTTCGAAAAACCGCTTTCTCTTTGTCCTAAGAGCCTGAGACTTGCGGAATCGCGTTTTCAGAGGTTAAGAAACTCATTCTTGACAGCACGTAGAAGGCTTTGCCAAATATTGTGCTGTTGTTTCGATTTTAATGAATTATGACTTTATAACCCATTTTCATTCACTTTTTGCAGTTTTCCACAGTTTTTATGAAATTATGATTATGAATATGAAAATTCATTTTTTTTTTATTAATATTTTTTTGAGCAATTTCACTTTTTGGTCAGGAAATGTTTTGTTAAATAATATGTCATCATAAACATGTAAAATTATCATGGGCAAGAGCATGCTGTATTTTAAAAAAAAACAACGCTTGTTTCGAAAAACCGCTTTCTCTTCGTCCTAGAAGCCTGAGACTTGCGGAATCGCGTTTTCAGAGGTTAAGAAACTCATTCTTGACAGCACGTAGAAGGCTTTGCCAAATATTGTGCTGTTGTTTAGAATTTAATGAATTATGACTTTATAATCCAATAACTAATGTTTTTGTGAGCAATATCATTTTTTGGTCAGGAAATGTATGTTATATTATATCTCATTATAAACGTAAAATTATCATGGGCAAGTGCATGCTGTTTTTGTACAAAAACACTTGGTTCGAAAAAACGCTTTCTCTTCGTCCTAGAAGCCAGAGACTTGCTGAATCGCGTTTTCAGCGGTTAAGAAACTCATTCTTGACAGCACGTAGGAGGCTTTGCCAAATATGTGCTGTTGTTTCGATTTTAATGAATTATTTATTTTTTGTCTCGTCTTTTTCGTTTACTTATCGCAGATTTGATCGGTTTTTAATGAAAATTTGCTTATGACTAAAAATTCTTATTTTCCCAATAATAATCATATTTATTTTAAAAAAGGATATTGTTTTTAAACCACCGTTTGTCATGTATCATTTTCGTTTAGTCTTGCACTTTTTAACGTTTTTACATTCAATAATGCTTTTAAATCAGAAAATTCCTATTTTCACAACTAATTTTTTATGATAAAGGTTAACGTATTTTTTATGAAATGTATTATTTAAAAAAAATAGTTATTAAAAAAAAATTTTTTTCAAACCATTATTTGTCATCACATTTTGCGTTGAATTTTTGCACTTTTTACGTTTTTAGTTGATGATGCTTATGAATATTCATTCAGTCATTCATTTTCTCCCGCTTATCTGTAATTCGGGTCGCGGGGGCAGCAGTCCAAGCAGACCCCCGCCTTCGACTGCTGCCCAATCCACACAGCACCGTCCCTTACGGTCCCTCCTGCAGGTGGTGAGCCCACGGGAAGGCTTATGAATATAAAAAGTAAAAATTTTCTCAATAACTTGTAAAAACTTGGTCATATCACATTATTTATTAACAGTTTTTCATGATATTTTTAGTATGAATATGTAAATGTATATTTTACCAATTAATCCTATTTTTATTTGAAAAAAGTTATATTTTTCTTAGACCAATCTTTTTTTTTCGCTTACATATTGCACTATATTTTCTATTAAATGATGCTTATAATTATGGAAATGTATATTTTCATAATAACTATAAAAAATGTTTTATGAAAAAGTCATATTTTTGTCAAAACATGAATTGCAGTCACTTTTTTTAAAGGTTTTCCAATGTTTTATATTTTCACAATTACTCATATATTTATGGTAAAGGTTATTGTGTTTTTTAAAGAAATTATGTTTATGAATAAGAAATTATATATTTTAATAAAAACATGACATCTTATATAAAAAAAATAATTTTCAAACCATTGTTTGTCATATCACGTTTTACATTGAAATTTAGAATTTTTTTTTACCAATATTTCCTAAAATTATTCTAATAAATATGAGAATTTATACTTTTAAAATGAATTTCATTCATATATATATATATATATATATATATATATATATATATATATATATATATATATATATATATATATATATATATATATGAATATATATGAAATACATTTTTTTTTTTTCTCAGTGTTTTTTAATGTAAGTTGTTTGCTTGCATATTGCTCTTCTTAACAGTTTTTCTTTCTATGATGCTTATAATTATAAAAATTCATATTTGCAGAATAACTACAAAATTTTCAATAAAAATGACATTTTTGTCAAAATATGATTTGTATGGCCACTTTTTTATTTTTTGTTTCTTAATGGCAATTATTTAAAGGTTTTCCGTGAACATATGCTTCTGAACATGAAAATATCATATTACGGGTCGCAGGGGCAGCAGTCTAAGCAGAGACTGCGGAGAAAGCACATTTCGGCCACCTGTATCCGGGATCTTGTCCTTTCGGTCATGACCCAGAGCTCATGACCATAGGTGAGAGTAGGAACGTAGATTGACAGGTAAATCGAGAGTTTCGCCTTGCGGCTCATCTCTTTCTTCAATCTCCCGTTCCACTGTTCCCTCACTCGTGAACAAAACCCCAAGATACTTAAACTCCTCCACTTGCGGAAAGAACTCTCCACCAACTTAAAGTGGGCAAGCCACCCTTTTCCGACTGAGGAACATGGCCTCGGATTTGGAGGTGCTGATTCTCATCCCAGCCGCTTCACACTCGGCTGGAAACCGTCCCAGTGCGTGCTGAAGGTCCTGGTCTGATGAAGCCAACACGACAACATCATCTGCAAAGAGCAGAGACGAAATCGTGTTGTCACCAAACCGGACACCCTCCGGCCCCTGGCTGCGCCTAGAAATTCAGTCCATAAAAATTGTGAACAGAACCGGTGACAAAGGGCAGCCCTGCATGCAACATGCACCGGTAACAGGTCTGACTTACTGCCAGCAATGCGAACCAAGCTCCTGCTTCGGTCGTACAGGGACCGAACAGCCCTTAGTAAAGGGCCCCGGACCCCGTACTCCCGGAGCACCCCCTACAGGCCCCCGCAAGGGACACAGTCGAATGCCTTTTCCAAATTCACAAAACACATGTGGACTGGTTGGGCAAACTCCCATGAACCCTCCAGCACCTTGTAGAGGGTATAGAGCTGGTACAGTGTTCCACGGCCTGGACGAAAACCACACTGTTCCTCCTGAATCCGAGGTGCTACTATCGGCCGTATTCTCCTCTCCAGTACCGTGGCATAGACTTTCCCAGGTAGGCTGAGAAGTGTGATCCCCCTAAAGTTGAAACACACCCTCCGGTCCCCCTTCTTAAAAAGAGGGACCACCACCCCGGTCTGCCATTCCAGAGGCACTGTCCCCGACCGCCACGCGATGCTGCAGGGGCATGTCAGCCAAGACAGCCCCACAACATCCAGAGACGAGGTACTCAGGGCGGATCTCATCCACCCCCGGTGCCTTGCCACCGAGGAGTTTCTTTACTACCTCGGTGACTTCAGCTTGGGTGATGGACGAGTCCACCTCTGAACCCTCAGCCTCTGCTTCCTCAATGGAGGACGTGACGGCGGGATTGAGGAGATCCTCGAAGTATTCCTTCCACCGTCCAACGACATCCCCAGTTGAGGTCAACAGCTCCCCACCTCCACTGTAAACAGCATTGGTAGGGCACTGCTTCCCTCTCCTGAGGCGCCGGACGGTTTGCCAGAATCTCATCGAGGCCAGCCGATAGTCCTTCTCCATGGCCTCACCAAACTCCTCCCAAGCCCAAGTTTTTGCCTCCACAACCACCCGGGCTGCAGTTCGCTTGGCCTGCCGGTACCCGTCAGCTGCCTCAGGAGTCCCACAAGCCAACCAGGCCCGATAGGACTCCTTCTTTAGCATGACGGCATCCCTTACTTCCGGTTGCCACCACCGGGTTCGGGGATTGCTGTCCCGACAGGCACCGGAGACCTTACGGACACAGCTCCGAGCGGCCGCTTCGACAATGGAGGTGGAGAACATGGTCCACTCGGACTCAATATCTCCAGCTTCCCTCGGGATCCGGTCAAAGCTCCGCCGGAGGTGGGAGTTGGTCATATCATGGTATTTCATGAAATCTTTTACATTCACATTACACTTTTAATGATTTATTTGTGAAAATATGAACATTCATATTTTTACATTAACGTGTAAAAACTTGGTCATTTCACGTTTGGTCTAGTCCTGGACATCTTTAGAATGTCATACTGCCTTTTACAGTATTCATTAATCTGATCCATCATTCATTAATCAATCTCCACATTGTGCATATCTATTCCCAACACTTAGCTAAAGAAAATAAATTAAAAAAACTTTCCTTAAAACTGAGAAAGAATCGATCCTGTCCTCTTTACTACTGCTGACTTCTGTGTCATAGACTCAATCAAACGCCTAACTCTTTTGACCACCTTACCTGCATGAGTCCTAAAACTCTGTGTGTCATCTGGTACATGTGCTGACATGTCAGTAATATGATTAGTATTAGAGTCATTCACAGCCCTTACTTGCTGGTCTAAGTTACTAGGGTCGGAGTCTCCATCTACATCATACATTCAAACGGAACAATCTCCAGCAACCTCATTTGGATTACGGCATTCTGCGGTATTATCAGATTTTAAATCACTGTCAACAGACTCTTGACCCACAACTTCTCTCGGTTCATCAGACACCCACGTTCCCATCCTATCATCAGAACCATCCCCCTTAGTTGGATCGAACAGTTTCGACATGCAAGGTTTGGTCTCCGCATTCCCAGCACTTGACGGAACATCCTCATCTTGGGTTGGTTCAATAGGTAGAAAGCTGATGTCCAGAATTAGGTTGCAACTTTGGGATACGGCCAAACATTAACTGAAATGGGGCGTAACCAGTGGTTTCATTATACGTATTATACGCAAATGTCAGAGCCTGTATCTGCTCGGGCCATTTTTGTTTCTCCTTGAGAGGTTGCATACTGCCCAAAGTTTGATTGAACTGCTCTGTTACACAATTCCCCATCGGGTGGTATGCTGTAGTGAGTGACTTCTCAACACCAGCCAATTTAGGCAATTCTGCATTGAGTGCACTTTCGAAGTTAGTCCCTCGGTCGGTATGAATACACAACTTTTGGCTATCTGTTTTGCTTTCTGGTTTGCGCACAGAAAAGCATGAGCCAACTTAGTAAAATGATCAGTAGCAACTAATACATCCACGGATCGTTGCTTGCTATCCTCAGCACACCAAAAATCCAAACACACCAACTCCATCTGTACTGAAGTCTTTATGCTCTCAAGAGGGGCTAGAGCAGATGGCTCTGGTGTTCTGGCCAATACACACCTCTGACAAAACTTGACATACTCCCTGATATCATACTCCAGCCTAGGCAAGTAAAAATGTTGTCGAGCTAACTGGAGGGTTTTTGAGTGTCCCTGATGTCCAGCAAGATCATGTACACTGTTTAAAGCCTTAGCCCTATGGCTTGATGGAATTACAAGTTGGAACCTTTTGTGATTGCTTAACGGATCTTTCGAGATGCGCTAAACTACTCAGTTTTGCAATTTCAACCTGTCCCATTGCTTAAGAAGAGATAAAGTTCCAGCGTCCATTCCAATCAGCTCTCTCCTTGATGGTCGTTTTTTCTGAGTCAAAAAAGAAAAATTTTTCGAGATTGATAAATCTGCCTCTTGATCTTGCCTGATTTTCTCTAAAGGGATTGTTGTGACATGGTATTACACCCAGGCGCCACCATATTCTGAATGGATTGGATTGTCTGCATGGCCCTCAGCTCGGTTACCCTTTCCCACTGATCATGAAGACCTAAAAGGGTTCTGACTGTATCATGATCGTAAGACACTGTATTAGCCAAGGGCGTTACATGGAGACTGTTCACTTGCAAACGAAAAGTGTCCTAAACCCCATCCTCATCAACACAGTCCGCTTCAGCAAGTATGTTGCCGTATCTCTCCGTGATAAGCCTACGACTCACTGTTGGAAAAGGATCACGGCTCAAGGCATCAGCTACAATGTTCTTGCGCTCTCCAATAAGCTCTCTTTCAGTTTAGAAAGGCCACATCACACTTAGGAGTCCAGTCAGTTGATTTCAACTTCCTATAAGTGCCTGCCCTAATCCCAGTTTTGATCTTTGCCTTTCTTTTCTGTCCAGCTGTCAAAGAAAACAACTGTTTGGCTATTGAGGAACAACTTGGGATGAAATGCTGATAATAGAGAATCATGCCCAAAACAGACTTAATCCTTCGGACAGATGGAGTACACCCATCCTCTTCCATGAGGCCCTCTTTTGACAATTTGGCTATGGCTTCAACCTTCGAAGGATCGACAGATACACCATTTCCGTCAATTACGTGACCTAAAAATTTTACAGATGTTTGCATGAAATGGCACTTTTTTGGACTTAACTTGAGGTTGTAATCCCTCAACCGTTGAAAGACTATCTCCAGCTTCTCCAACGCTGCCTTCTCATCAGGTGCAAACACCAATAAGTCGTCCAAATAACACAACAGGCTACTGAAATTCAAGTCCTCAAAGATACTCAGCATCATGCGCATAAAAGATGCTGGACTGTTACACAGTCCCTGTGGCATCCTTTTATACTCATGAAGGCCCACTGGAGCTGCAAACGCAGAGTATTTTTTATCTTTTACAGACATGGGGATGTTATAGAAATCTGATGTTAGATCCATAGTGCTGAAGAGAGTGTTTCCTCCTAAGGCAGCAAGGCAGTCTGATTGATGAGGAAGTGGGTGTGCATCCTTGATGGTTCTAGCATTCAGCCATCTAAAATCCGTACAAATTCAAAAAGCATATTCACTCACTGACTTACGGATTATTCCCTGCTCCTCCATTTCTGAGAGAACTTGCCGTAATTTTTGATAGTGAGCGGGTGGTATCCGACGGTACGGAAGTCGGAATGGACGCTCATCAGTTAGGCGAATGCGGTGAACAAAACCTTTGACCTCTCCGCAATCTAGAGCATGTTTAGAGAATACATCATTATAGTTCTCAAGCAGCTGCACAAGCCTGTCTTTTGCCGCATCGCTAGCAGAACATTAATCGATGTTGATGTCACCAAGGTCTACAGCCTTTAGTCTCTGCTTAAGATCACCAATGGCACCAGGCTGATATATACTCTCCGGTGCAGCCACCTGAGCCTGACTATAACCTTGTAACAGTTAAAAATCTTCCACAGCATGACATGGGAATACATCTGCCAACTTACAGTTCTTTTTTAAAGTGATCGGTTTGTCTGAAAGGTTGATAACTTTCAAACGAACCCAACGATCTCCCCATAAAGGTGTTCCGACGCGGCCAATGATAATGTTCCGAGGCATAGTTCGGGAAGAAGTGGCCTCTACAATTACAGTGCTTCCTGGTGACATGGCAGTATTACTTGGCAACTTGCCCCAAACAAGGTGTTCTTTATTTTGCCACTAATGTGACTGCTTGAAAAAGCTTTACAGTCCCAATCTTATCGAGTGGGTCACTACCCCTCCAACAGCAAGTATTTGCCATAACCTCTAAAAAACGTTTGCATGATGAAGATGGCTCTGAAGCACTGTTAGAGAGAGTTCTCCAATGATCACTACTGGCTTTCATTTGACTCATTAGAAACTTTACCACATTGGTTCCAATTAATAAATCATCCTTTTGCCCTGGCACGACCAAGATTGGTACCAAGCATCTCACGCCATATACTTTAAGCTCGACTTCGTATATGCATTTCCGATTTGTTGCTTTACCTCCACATCCCACTAAAATTATTTCTTGTGTCAATGGTGTGGGCTTCGGGAACAAATTATCTCTGAGCATTCTGCTCTCTACTGCTTCACTAAAAGTACAAGCCATGGATCCAGAGTCCAACATTTGGAATTTATCGTTCACATAGACAGGTGCATAGATTAACTCATCAAATACTGCTGAGTATTTTTAGTAAAATGCATATTTACATTTACATTGTTAATATACATACATGAAAATTAACATCAGTCACATGGACACATTAATTAAGTGGCTCTACGTTCGAATCAGTTTCAAGCAATTACTAATTAGTTACCAATAAGACTAAAAATACCAAAGTTTTAACAGACGGACCAAATGAAGAATCTTCCAGAACCCGGAAGGTTGTCTTGCCTACTCTTAACAGCAAGACTACCCGAGTTCTCCTTACTCCCTGTCGGTTATCACGGACAAGTGCGAATTCACGTAGCAAATCTTTCACTTTTTATCCCCCAAATTTACTTAAATTTACATATTATTCTCTAATTTCTCCTCCTTACTACTTTACATACACCAATAATTTTGCAAGTTTTTGCATATCCCACCTTTTGCTTACGTATTTTCTGGTAAGTTTATACCTTTTCTTGATAAAATGTCACCCCTTTCCAGTAGGCCTCATTCACTTCCATACATTTCTAATTTATATGTACCGTAAACGTCTGATGGTGAACTTTCCTTCTTGTAAAAAATCCCCTGATCATGCATTTTACCACAAAACAACTAATCCTCCCCTGCAATTTTCACACCTTTTTTTGTTTTTTTCCTTCATTGCAAAAATTCCTTTGTCTTTTCATATACTGCCTAATCCCTTAATTCTCCCTTAGTACAATAGATTTAATTTTCTGTATCCTTAGCTTTGTATTAATTTAATTGATTTTTCCAGTATTCATCTTAGTTTGTGCTATTTCTACAATTTTTTATTCGTGCAAAATATTCCTATTTTCTCTAAATGCATCTTTACGAACGAGTTTCCTGTCCTGAACTTTTTCTAAATCAAATCGTGCCTCTATCTTAACTACAAGCTTCCTTAGCGCTTCCTGTATTTTTGTGTGTCTTGGTTATTGAACATCTTATACCACTTGTTTTTCATCAACTTACAATGTGTAAGTTCTGTGCCTAATTCTTCCTTGCTCTTCTCTTTTTTAAAGATTTTGTACATTAGATAGATAGATAGATAGATAGATAGATAGATAGATAGATAGATAGATAGATAGATAGATAGATAGATAGATAGATAGATAGATAGATAGATTTATTTTCCTCCTACTTAAGATTCTACTTTGATTCTATGCACGTTTAAGGATGGTGATAATATAATGTATTCTGCGCTTTTGTGTATATCTTTAATTAATTTTGCCTCTTTAAGCATGATTATTTGATCTTTATGAACTCTCTTCATACACCGAGTTCTCTGCGGAGCTGAGTATTATACTATATTAATGCTGAGTAATGGTTAAATGTATTAAGCTTGGATTTAAACTAATATAAGCAATGTTATATGTTAAGAAGCTTTAATGATATTGTTTTTGATTATTTTTATATTATTATGCTGTCCTTACCCTAAGCACTGTGAACCCTCATATACAAGATGCAAACCCAGCCATTAGGGAGGCACAAGCCAGTGCACCCTTAGTGCCGGTTCCCAACTTCGGATAAATGGGGAGGGTTGCATTAGAAAGGGCATCCAGCGTAAAACGTGGCAAATCGAATATGCGGATCACAAATAAGAATTTCATACCGGATCGGTCGAGGCCCGGGTTAACAACAACCGCCACAGGTATCGTTAGCCAACAGGGTACCGGTGGAAATTAGACTACTGTTAGCTGAAGAAAGAGAAGAAGAGGAGGAAGACATCTACAGAGACAGCAGGAAAAGGAGAAGTGTAGAAGAGTAGAGGATTGGGTTGGTACTATGACTGGTAAAGGGAGAGAGATAGCTGATATGATGGAGAGGAGAAAGGTAGATATGTTGTGTGTTCAGGAGACCAAGTGGAAAGGGAGAAAGGCCAGGAACATTGGAGGTGGGTTTAAACTGTTCTATCATGGTGTGGTTGAAAAGAGAAATGGTGTAGGGGTGATTCTGAAGAAAGAATACAGTAAGAGTGTAGTGGAGGTAGCTTCCTGTGACGTAGCTTCCTGTGTTTGACTTGTTTGCCGCGAGTTACGTGTTTGTATCTCTCTCGGCGTCTTTCAAACAAACTTTGCTATCTATCCATCCGTTTTTCCTCTTTTAATAATCCTTAATTGTTTTTGTCTTCCTGACTTGTGCCTGTAGTTAGTTAACTCGACTATAACTAGTGTTGTTTATATTTATTTTCTCTCACTCACATCTCTGTATAATAAATCTGTTCGTGACGATAAGCACTATGCCGGTTGTTTGTCTGCATTCGAGCACAGGTGAGGACTCGTTCGAGTTGCAAACGGTGGCGTTGGAGATGGAGGCATTGGAGAAACAGATTCGCGAGCTGCATGTAAAGCATGACCGGCTGCGAGAGCGGAAAGCGGCGCTGGAAACATCCCGGGCGGACGCGCACTCATCCCAGGTAAACTCCCGGGTTGAACCTAACGCTCCCAGCACATCAACTCCGCGTGCTTCTATGCCCAGGCCCAGCGCACCTACAACTCCGGCACCGGTGCAACATGGACCCTGGATGCGGCCGCGGCGGAAGAGACAAGCCAAGCCCCGATCGAGGACGTCTCCACCTCCACCACCGGCCTTCGAGATCTCGACCGAGAATCGCTTCGTCCCCCTCCGCGAGACGGAACGCGACACTGTTATTCTCGGAGATTCCATCGTCCGGCATGTCCGCGCTACCCGAGCTAAAGGTAAGGTGCACACTCGCTGTTTTCCTGGTGCTCGTGTTCTGGATGTCGCTGCGCAGGTACCCGCGATCCTGAACGAGAACTTCGGAGCGGTTGTTCTCCATGCCGGATCAAACGACACCAGGCTGCGGCAAACGGAGATCTTAAAGAGGGACTTCAGGATCCTGGTGGAGACGGTACGCAGCACATCACCCACAACGAGGATTATAGTGTCAGGACCTCTTCCCACTTACCAGCGAGGGGCTGAGAAGTTTAGTAGACTTTTAGCACTAAATGAATGGTTACAGTCATGGTGTCGAGAACATAAACTTCTCTTTGTTAATAACTGGAACTGTTTCTGGGAGCGTCCTAGGATCTTCCGCCCTGATGGCCTGCACCCCAGCAGAGTTGGAGCAGCAGTGCTATCAGATAACATCTCTAGGATACTACACACCATCTGACTGGTAAGACATCAAGAAATCTTCAACTATAAGAACACGCATACTACAGACCAAATAGTTACAAGTTCACACACAGCCCAGTTTATAGAAACCATATCTATTCCTCGGGTAGTAAAACCAAGAATTACATACACAAGATCCAGAAATAATCTTATTGCAGTTAAAACTGAAAAATGCCAGATAAACAAACACAACAAAGTTCTAAAGTTCGGTCTTTTAAACATTAGATCACTTGCACCCAAAGCACTGATTGTAAATGAGATGATCACAGAGAATAATCTCAATGCACTCTGTCTCACTGAGACCTGGATTAAACCAGGTGATTATATGGGTCTAAACGAGTCGACACCGTCAGGATATGTTTATAAGCATGAGCCCCGTCAGACTGGTCGTGGGGGGGGGTGTAGGAACCATTTATAGTGCTTCTCTTAATGTTAGTCAGAGATTAGGATTCAGCTTTAAATCATTTGAAGTGCTCGTTCTTAAAATTGCACTTTCAGACATGCACAGAAAACTCGCTCTGGTCACCGTGTACAGACCCCCAGGGCCCTACGCTGATTTTCTTCATGAGTTTGCTTGTTTTCTCTCAGACCTCTTGATCAGCTTTGATAAAGTGCTGCTTGTAGGAGATTTTAATATTCATGTAGATGATGAAAACGATGCCCTAGGATTATCATTTGTCGATTTACTAAACTCTTTTGGAGTTAAACAAAACGTCACCAGACCAACCCACCGTTTTAACCACACACTAGACTTAATAATATCCCACGGAGCAGACGTCACTGATATAGATATTTTACCCCAGAGTGATGACATCACAGACCATTATCTCCTACTGTACACACTACCGGTAGAGCAGATTAACCGTGTTTCACCACGGTATCGACTTGGTAGGACTATTATTCCAACCACTAAGGACAGATTCATAAATAACCTGCCTGATTTATCTCAGTTTCACATTAAACCCATAACTGCTGATCATCTTGATGAGATGGCGAACAACATAGACCTTATCCTCACTAGCACTTTAGACACTGTTGCCCCCATCCGGTTAAAAAAGGTTCGAGAACAAGCACCTGCACCTTGGTATAATAGTCATACGCATGCCCTAAAGAGAACAACACGTAATCTGGAGAGAAAATGGAGGAAAACTAAATTGGAGGTATTTAGAATTGCGTATAAAGACAGTATGCTTAGCTACAGACAGGCGCTAAAAGCTGCTAGAGCTAAACACCTGAGCAAACTCATAGAAAATAACAAAAACAACCCCAGGTTCCTTTTCAGTACAGTCGCTAAATTAACAACAAATCAGGGATCTGAAAAATGTGTTCCATCACAGTTTAGTAGTGAAGACTTTATAAATTTCTTCACTGGAAAAATAGATAACATTCGAAAAACAATTGTGGCAGTTCAACCTCTGACAGCATCTCCCGACACAATCGTACTTACAACCCCACAACTACACTGTTTTACATGTATAGGACAGGAAGAGCTGTATGATGCTATTATGAAAGCTAAATCAACAACATGTCAGTTAGATCCAATTCCCACTAAACTACTGAAGGAAGTGTTATATACAGCTGGTGAGCCTCTTTTAAATATTATTAACTTCTCACTATCGTTAGGTCATGTCCCTAAATCCCTCAAGTTAGCAGTTATTAAGCCCCTCATTAAAAAACCTAATCTGGATCCAAGCACGCTATCGAATTACAGACCAATTTCAAATCTCCCATTTATGTCTAAGATTTTAGAAAAGATTGTCGCTGCCCAGCTATGTAACCACTTGCAGGAGAACAATATCTTTGAAGAGTTTTAGTCAGGTTTTAGGCCCCATCATAGCACAGAAACTGCTCTAGTTAAAATCACTAACGACCTGTTTTTAGCTTCAGACCAAGGCTACATCTCCCTATTAGTTTTACTAGATCTTAGTGCTGCGTTCGACACTATAGATCATGATCTTCTTCTCGATCGCTTACAGAATTACATCGGTATTCAGGGACAGGCATAAGGCTGGTTTAAATCCTACCTGTCCAATCGTTACCATTTCGTGGATTTAAATGGAGAGCTATCCAGGATAATGCTAGTAAATTATGGCGTGCCACAAGGGTCAGTTCTGGGACCCCTGCTTTTTACAATATACATGCTTCCATTAGGAAATATTATTAGAAGGCATGGAATTAGCTTCCATTGTTATGCTGATGATACCCAGCTATATATTTCATCCAAACCAGGCGATACAGCTCAATTAGCTCGCATAACTGAGTGTGTTGAAGAAATAAGAGATTGGATGACCCATAACTTTCTGCTATTAAATTCTGATAAAACGGAGATTTTGCTCATCGGCCCAAAAAATAGTACACAGAAGCTCCAGCATCTCAGCCTGCATTTAGACGGTTGTTCTGTAACTACTAGTTCAACGGTAAAAGACCTGGGAGTTATTTTAGACAGCAACTTATCTTTCAAAAATCACATCAATCAAGTTACAAAAACAGCCTTCTTTCACCTTAGAAATATTTCTAAGCTAAGAAATATGTTATCTATATCTGATGCAGAGAAGCTCGTCCATGCGTTTATGACCTCTAGAATAGACTACTGTAATGCATTACTAGGTGGATGTCCTGCATCATTAATAAACAAGCTTCAGTTAGTTCAGAATGCCGCAGCAAGAGTTCTTACTAGGTCAAGAAAATACGATCATATAACCCCAATCTTATCGTCCCTACATTGGCTTCCTATTAAGTTTCGAATAGACTACAAACTACTGCTACTCACTTATAAAGCACTAAATGGTTTGGCTCCCATGTATCTATCCAGTCTCTTAACACGCTACAATCCGTCACGCTCCCTGAGATCTCAAAACTCTGGGCTTCTAGTAGTTCCTAGAATAGCAAAGTCCACTAAAGGCGGTAGAGCATTTTCACATTTAGCTCCTAAACTCTGGAATAGTCTTCCTGACAGTGTTCAGGGTTCAGATACACTCTCCCAGTTTAAGTGCAGATTAAAAACATATCTTTTTAGCAAAGCCTACACATAACACACATCACACACATCACATCATAACCTTGTGCTCCAGAACATATGATCACATGCACATTATCAACTTGTGCTGTTAATATCATGAACAGCAGCTACGCTAATTCCTCTCCACTGCTTCTCTTTCTCTCCCCATCCCGAGGCATCCTGAGGTTTGGCCAGCTCCAGTCACGTCCCACCTCGTGAAGATTATGGACCTATGGATGATCATGGAGAAGTAGATGCCGAGTGTTTAAAGGCCCTGGCATGGAGAAGCTGATGCTGGATCTATGATGATCACAAATTGTTCTGTATTGTTGAAAGATTTATGACCAAACTTTTGATGTCACCCATATGAGGATGGGTTCCCCTTTGAGTCTGGTTCCTCTCAAGGTTTCTTCCTCATATCATCTAAGGGAGTTTTTCCTTGCCACTGTCGCCACGGCTTGCTCATCAGGGACAAACGCACACCATTCACCTTCACTGTTGTTTTCTGTAAAGCTGCTTTGAGACAATGTCTGTTGTGAAAAGCGCTATACAAATAAACTTGACTTGACTTGACTTGACTTGGAGGTGAAGAGAGTTTCTGATAGGGTGATGAACGTGAAGCTGGAAGTTGAAGGGATGATGATAACTGTCATCAGTGCCTATGCTCCACAAGTTGGCTGTGAGATAGAGGAGAAGGAAAGATTCTGGAGTGAATTAGATGAAGTGGTAGATGGTGTACCTAGATAAGAAAGACTGGTGATTGGGGCAGACTTTAATGGGCATATGTAGGTGAAGGGAACAGAGGTGATGAGGAGGTGATGGGTAGGTATGGTTTTAAGAAGAGGAATGTAGAAGGGCAGATGGTGGTAGATTTTACTAAAAGGATGGAAATGGCAGTGGTGAATACGTATTTTAAGAAGAAGGATGATCATAGGGTGACCTATAAGAGTGGAGGAAGGTGCACACAGGTGGACTATGTTTTATGCAGGAGATGCAACCTGAAGGAGATTGGAGACTGTAAGGTGTTGTGGGGGACAGTGTAGTTAGACAGCATCGGATGGTGGTCTGTAGGATGGTTTTGGAGGTGAAGAAGAAGAGGAGGCGAGTGAGGACTGAAAGAAGAATAAGATGGTGGAAACTGAAGGAGGAAGAGTGGTGAGGTTTAGGGAAGAGGTCAGACAGGGGCTCAGTGGTGGTGAAGAGGTGTTGGATGATTGGGTAACAACTGCAGGAGCTAGAATGGTACTTGGTGTGACATCTGGAAATGGAAAGGAAGACAAAGAGATGTGGTGGTGAAATGAGGAAGTGCAGGAGAGCATAAGGAGAAAGAGGTTGGCAAAAAAGAAGTGGGATCGACAGAGTGACGAGAAAAGTAGGCAGGAGTACAAGGAGATGCAGCAGCAGGTAAAGAGGAATGTGGCGAAAGCCAAGGAAAAGGCATATGAGGAGCTGTATGAGAGATTGGACACTGGGGGAGAAGAAAAGGATTTGAACCGATTGGCCAGGCAGAGGGACCGAGCTGGGAAGGATGTACTGCAAGTTAGAGCAATAAAGGATGAAGATGGAAATGTGTTGACTAGTGAGGAGAGTGTGTTGAGAAGGTGGCGGGAGTATTTTGAGCAGCTGATGAATGAGGAAAATCAGAGAGAGAGAAGGTTGGATGATGTGGAGTTGGTGAAGCAGGATGTGGATAGGATTAGTAAGGAGGAAGTGAGAGCAGCGATTAAGAGGATGAAGAGTGAAAAGTCGTTTGGACCAGATGACATACCTGTAGAAGCATGGAGATGTTTAGGAGAGATGGAAGTGGAGTTTTTAACCAGATTGTTTAACAAGATTCTGGAAGGTAGGAGGATGCCTGAGGAATGGAGAAGGAGTGTGCTGGTACCGATCTTGAAGAATAAGGGAGATGTGCAGACCTGCAGTAACTACAGGGGAATTAAGTTGATCAGTCACACCATGAAGTTATGGGAAAGAGTAGTGGAAGCCAGGCTGAGAAAAGAGATGACCATCTGTGAGCAACAGTATGGTTTCATGCCGAGGAAGAGCACCACAGATGCCTTATTTGCTTTGAGGATGTTGATGAAGAAGTATAGAGAAGGACAGAAGGAATTTCAATGTGGATTTAGAGAAAGCGTACGACAGAGTGCCAGGAGAGGAGTTGTGGTGTTGTATGACGAACTCAGGTGTGTCAGAGAAGTATGTAGGGTGGTGCAGGACATGTATGAGGATAGTGTGACAGAAGTGAAGTGTGCAGTAGGAACGACATACTGGTTCAGGGTGAAGGTTGGACTGCATCAAGGATCGGCCCTGAGCCCTTTCCTGTTTGCAGTGGTGATGGACTGGTTGACGGATGAGGTCAGATAGGAGTCTCCCTGGACTAGGATGTTTGCGGATGTTATTGTGATTTGTGGTGAGAGTAGTGAGCAGGTTGAGAAGAGCCTGGAGAGGTGGAGATATGCGCTGGAGAGAAGTGGAATGAAAGTCAGTAGGAGTAAGACAGAGTACATGTGCGTAAATTAGAGGGAGGGCAGTGGAGTGGTGCGGTTACAGGGAGAAGAGGTGGAGAAGGTGGAAGAATTCAGGTACCTGGGGTCAACAGTGTAAAGAAAAGAGTGCAGGCAGGGTGGAGTGGGTGAAGAAGAGTGACAAGAGTGATTTGTGATAGTAGGGTATCTGCAAAAATGAAAGGGAAAGTTTATATGACTGTGGTGAGGTGTTGTATGGATTAGAGACAGTGGCATTGAGTAAAAGACAGGAGGCGGAGCTGGAGGTAGCAGAACTAAAGTTGTTAAGGTTTTCGTTGGGAGTGACGAGGATGGACAAGATTAGAAATGAGTTCATTAGAGGGACAACCCATGTAGGATGTTTTGGTAACAAGATGAGGGAGGCGAGATTGAGATGGTTTGGACATGTGCAGAGGGGGGACATGAATTATATTGGTAGAAGAATGCTGAGGATGGAGCCACCAGGTAGGAGGATAAGTGGAAAGCCAAAATGATCCAAAACGCAGCTCCATGACTTGTGTTCAATCAGCCCAAGTTCTCCCACACCACCCCACTGCTGCGCTCCCTTCACTGGCTTCCAGTAGCTGCACGTATCAGATTCAAAACACTGATGCTTGCCTACAAGGCCAAAATTGGACCAGCCTCAGTGACCCCATCACATCTTGCACTGCACCACGCTGTCTGAAATCCTCCAGTACTGCTCGACTGCTACCTCCTTCTCTCAGAATGAGAGGTAGGTACATTTCCCCTAGATGTCCGTACAGCAGAGTCCCTGACTATCTTCAAGCAACGACTGAAGACCTACCTCTTCCTGAAATACTTAAATTAGCACTTCCAAGCTTGTATATTTATATTAAGTTTGTAATCTTGCCTACCAGTGTAGATTTATTCATTACTAGAGACTCAAAGCACTTTTGTACGTTGCTCTGTATAAGAGCGTCTGCTAAATGCCGCAAATGTAAATGTAAATGTAAATGTAGCCTGCAAGGACCACATGAGTAGCCTGCGGGTCTTTTCTAAAAATAGCTGTTTCCTACTTTGTTAAATCATTGTTGATACTTATGAGAAATCATTACCATGATCAGTGTCTTCACATAGATAAATATCATTAATTATTAATAATAACATATATTCATTCATTCATTTTCTCCCGCTTATCCGTAATTCGGGTCGCGGGGGCAGCAGTCTAAGCAGGCCCCCGCCTTCGACTGCTACCCAATCCTCACAGCACCGTCCCTTACAGTCCCTCCTGCAGGTGGTGAGCCCACAGGAAGGCGGCCCCACGTCACTCCGACGTCAAGAACCTTGATATTTCCCTCGTAAGGGACCCCTGGAGCATAGAGGGTTAAGGGCCTTGCTCAAGGGCCCAAGAGTGGCAGCTTGGCGATACCGGGGCTTGAACCCCAGACCTTCCGATCGGCAACCCAGCACCTTAACCGCTGGAGCCACCACCATGTTATAATAACATATAATTAAAGGTAAATTGAGCAAATTTGTTATTTCAGATCAAAATGAAAACTGTGTCTATCAAACTGGTAGCCCTTCACATTAATATTACCCAAGAAGTAGCTTTCAGTTTCAGAAAGTCTGGTGACCCCTGCTCTATATATAGGCAATCCGCCTCTTCCAGGGCCATATCTAAAAGATCGGGCTTACAAGAGGTCTCTTGTTCAATGTGTTTAAGGCAATCCTGTGCGTCGTCAAAACCATAAGTCTAGCAGAGTCTAGCAAGTCTAGCAGATCACGCAGCGTTACTACAGCTGAATGCGGCTGAGAAGAAGGCTTAATAATTACGTTTTCTGTTGCCAAGAGCGTGATTTCATAACCAGATCTACGTCGTGCTGTCATATCTTTTGTGTTGAGGTTATGTAAAATAGCTGTTACCCGATGTGAGGTGTACAGAATCAAAGGATGTGACAGCACTGTTTTCTCAGCATCAGACCATCAGCAGCCACTGCACGCATGCATGAGGGCAACCATTGTGCTATGTTGTCTAAAGATTTGGAAAGAAATCTGGGCAAAATCTGTCACCATGTTCCTGGGCTAGAATCCCTGCAGCCGTACCACCAGGTTCATGCAAATAAAGGTGAAAATTATGAGTATAAAATGTAATATTTTAATAAAAAGACATTTAAAAAACTTTTTTATAAAAGAAAGTCAGATTTTTTTTCAAACCATTGTTTGTCATCACATTTTGCAGTGAATAGTTGCACTTTCAATGGTTTTTAGTTAATAATTCTTATGAATATGAAAAGTCAAAATTTCACAATAACTTGTAAAAAAAGGATTTGTCATATTATATTTTTCATTTAATGTTTGCACTTTTTTTTTTTTTACAGTTTTCATGAAATGATTCTAATGAATATAAAAAGTCACATTTTACCTATTAATTTCATATATATAATAGAAAAGTCATTTTTATGTCAAAACATGATATATCATGAAACCTTTTTCGTTCATTGATTGCACTTTTTTTGGTTATGAGTGTAAAATTTAATATTTTAATAAAAACAATACAAAACAAAGTTTTATCAAACCATTGTTTGTCATTACGTTTTGCGTAAATTTTTTGCACTTTTAAAGTTTTTTAGTTAAATTATGCTTATCAATATGAAAATGTAAATTTTTACAATAATTCATATTTTTATGAAAAAGTTACTTTTTTTAATTAAATAATGGTTATGAAAATGAAATGTAATATTTTAATAAAAACAATTTGGTATTAAAAAAAACTTTTTAAACCATTGTCATCACGTTTTGCGTAGATTTTGTGCACTTCTAATGATTTTTAGTTAATTGATGCTAATGAATATGAAAAGTCATATTTTTCACTATAAATAAAAAAAAAATTAACTTGTCATTTGACGTTTTTGCACTTTCAACGGTTCGTAATTAAATGATGCTTATGAATATGAACTCATATTTTTCACATATATAATATCTCATTAAAAACATGTAAAATTATCATGGGCAAATGCATGCTGCTTGTACAAAAACGCTTGGTTCGAAAAACCGCTTTCTCTTCGTCCTAGAAGCCTGAGACTTGCGGAATCGCGTTTTCAGCGGTTATGAAACTCATTCTTGACAGCACGTAGAAGGCTTTGCCCAATATTGTGCTGTTGTTTCGATTTTAATGAATTATGACTTTATAACCCATTTTCATTCACTTTTTGCAGTTTAAAACAATTTTTATGAATTATGAATATTAAAATTCATTTTTTTAAATAACTATAATATTATTGTGAGAAATATTATATTTTGGTCATGAAATGTTTTGTTATATTATATCTTATCATAAACGTGTAAAATTATCATAGGCGAGTGCATGCTGCTTGTACAAAAACGCTTGGTTCGAAAAACCGCTTTCTCTTCGTCCTAGAAGCCTGAGACTTGCGGAATCGCGTTTTCAGAGGTTAAGAAACTCATTCTTGACAGCACGTAGGAGGCTTTGCCAAATATGTGCTGTTGTTTCGATTTTAATGAATTATTTATTTTTTGTCTTGTCTTTTTCGTTTACTTATCGCAGATTTGATCGGTTTTTAATGAAAATTTGCTTATGACTATGAAAATTCTAATTTGACCAATAATAATCATATTTTTATTTTAAAAAAAGAATATTGTTTTTAAACCACCGTTTGTCATGTATCATTTTCGTTTAGTCTTGCACTTTTTAACGTTTTTACATTCAATAATGCTTATAAATGCGTTGAATTTTTGCACTTTTTACGTTTTTAGTTGATGATGCTTATGAATATAAAAAGTCAAAATTTTCTCAATAACTTGTTAAAACTTGGTCATATCACATTATTTATTAACAGTTTTTCATGATATTTTTAGTATGAATATGTAAATGTATATTTTACCAATTAATCTCATTTTTATTTGAAAAAAAGTTATATTTTTCTTAGACCAATGTTTTTTTTTCGCTTACATATTGCACTATATTTTCTATTAAATGATGCTTATAATTATGGAAATGTATATTTTCATAATAACTATAAAAAATGTTTTATGAAAAAGTCATATTTTTGTCAAAACATGAATTGCAGTCACTTTTTTAAAGGTTTTCCAATGTTTTATATTTTCACAATTACTCATATATTTATAGTAAAGGTTATTGTGTTTTTTTTAAGAAATTATGTTTATGAATAAGAAATTATATATTTTAATAAAAACATTACATCTTATGTAAAAAAAATAATTTTCAAACCATTGTTTGTCATATCACGTTTTACATTGAATTTTAGAAAGTTTTTTTACCAATATTTCCTAAAATTATTCTAATAAATATGAGAATTTATACTTTTAAAATTAATTTCATATATATATATATATATATATATATATATATATATATATATATATATATATATATATATATATATATATATATATATGAAATAAATTTTTTATTTTTTTTTTCTCAATGTTTTTTAATGTAAGTTGTTTGCTTGCATATTGCTCTTCTTAACAGTTTTTTTTTCTATGATGCTTATAATTATAAAAATTCATATTTGCAGAATAACTGCAAAATTTTCAATAAAAATGACATTTTTGTCAAAATATGATTTGTATGGCCACTTTTTTATTTTTTGTTTCTTAATGGCAATTATTTAAAGGTTTTCCGTGAACATATGCTTCTGAACATGAAAATATCATATTACGGGTCGCAGGGGCAGCAGTCTAAGCAGAGACTGCGGAGAAAGCACATTTCGGCCACCTTTCGGTCATGACCATAGGTGAGAGTAGGAACGTTGATTGACTGGTAAATCGAGAGTTTCGCCTTGCGGCTCATCTCTTTCTTCAATCTCCCGTTCCACCCTTCCCTCACTCGTGAACAAAACCCCAAGATACTTAAACTCCTCCACTTGCGGCAGGAACTCTCCACCAACCTGAAGTGGGCAAGCCACCCTTTTCCGACTGAGGAACATGGCTTTGGATTTGGAGGTGCTGATTCTCATCCCAGCCGCTTCACACTCGGCTGCAAACCGTCCCAGTGCGTGCTGAAGGTCCTGGTCTGATGAAGCCAACACGACAACATCATCTGCAAAGAGCAGAGACGAAATCGTGTTGTCACCAAACCGGACACCCTCCGGGCCCTGGCTGCGCCTAGAAATTCTGTCCATAAAAATTGTGAACAGAACCACACTGTTCCTCCTGAATCCGAGGTGCTACTATCGGCCGTATTCTCCTCTCCAGTACCGTGGCATAGACTTTCCCAGGTAGGCTGAGAAGTGTGATCCCCCTTAAGTTGGAACACACCCTCCGGTCCCCCTTCTTAAATAGAGGGACCACCACCCCGGTCTGCCATTCCAGAGGCACTGTCCCCGACCGCCACGCGATGCTGCAGGGGCATGTCAGCCAAGACAGCCCCACAACATCCAGAGACTTGAGGTACTCAGGGCGGATCTCATCCACCCCCGGTGCCTTGCCACCGAGGAGTTTCTTTACTACCTTGGTGACTTCAGCTTTGGTGATGGACGAGTCCACCTCTGAACCCTCAGCCTCTGCTTCCTCAATGGAAGACGTGACGGCGGGATTGAGAAGATCCTCGAATTATTCCTTCCACCGTCCAACGACATCCCCAGTTGAGGTCAACAGCTCCCCACCTCCACTGTAAACAGCATTGGTAGGGCACTGCTTCCCTCTCCTGAGGCGCCGGACGGTTTGCCAGAATCTCATCGAGGCCAGCCGATAGTCCTTCTCCATGGCCTCACCAAACTCCTCCCAGGCCCAAGTTTTTGCCTTCACAACCACCCGGGCTGCAGTTCGCTGGTACCCGTCAGCTGCCTCAGGAGTCCCACAAGCCAACCAGGCCCGATAGGACTCCTTCTTCAGCATGACGGCATCCCTTACTTCCGGTTGCCACCACCGGGTTCAGGGATTGCTGCTTTGACAGGCACCGGAGAACTTACGGCCACAGCTCCGAGCGGCCGCTTCGACAATGGAGGTGGAGAACATGGTCCACTCGGACTCAATATCTCCGGCCTTCCTCAGGATCCGGTCAAAGCTCCGACGTGGATCTCCAGCACCCTCATTTGGATTACGGCATTCTGCGGAATTATCAGATTTCAAATCACTGTCAACAGACTCTTGACCCACAACTTCTCTCGGTTCATCAGACACCCACGCTCCCATCCTATCATCAGAACCATCCCCCTTAGTTGGATCGAACAGTTCCGACATGCAAGGTTTGGTCTCCGCATTCCCAGCACTTGACGGAACATCCTCATCTTGGGTTGGTTCAATAGGTAGAAAGCTGATGTCCAGAATTAGGTTGCAACTTTGGGATATGGCCAAACATTAACTGAATTGGGGCGTAACCAGTGGTTTCATTATATGCATTATACGCAAATGTCAGAGCCTGTATCTGCTCGGGCCATTTTTGTTTCTCCTTGAGAGGTTGCATACTGCCCAAAGTTTGATTGAACTGCTCTGTTACACCATTCCCCATCGGGTGGTATGCTGTAGTGAGTGACTTCTCAACACCAGCCAATTTAGGCAATTCTGCATTGAGTGCACTTTCGAAGTTAGCCCCTCGGTCGGTATGAATACGTGTCGGGAAGCCATAGCCCAAAAAAACATGTTCCCACAAATCTGTTTTGCTTTCTGGTTTGCGCACAGAAAAGCATGAGCCTTCTTAGTAAAATGATCAGTAGCAACTAATACATCCACGGATCGTTGCTTGCTATCCTCAGCACACCAAAAATCCAAACACACCAACTCCATCAGTACTGAAGTCTTTATGCTCTCAAGAGGGGCTAGAGCAGATGGCTCTGGTGTTCTGGCCAATACACACCTCTGACAACACTTGACATACTCCCTAATATCATACTCCATCCTAGGCAAGTAAAAATGTTGTCGAGCTAACTGGAGGGTTTTTGAGTGTCCCTGATGTGAATTACAAGTTGGAACCTTTTGTGATTGCTTAACGGATCTTTCGAGATGCACTAAACTACTCAGTTTTGCAATTTCAACCAGTCCCATTGCTTAAGAAGAGATAAAGTTCCAGCGTCCATTCCAATCAGCTCTCTCCTTGATGGTCGTTTTTTCTGAGTCAAAAAAGAACAATTTTTCGAGATTGATAAATCTGGCTCTTGATCTTGCCTGATTTTCTCTAAAGGGATTGTGGTGACATGGTATTACACCCAGGCGCCACCATATTCTGAATGGATTGGATTGTCTGCATGGCCCTCAGCTCGGTTACCCTTTCCCACTGATCATGAAGACCTAAAAGGGTTCTGACTGTATCATGATCGTAAGACACTGTATCAGCCAAGGGCGTTACATGGAGACTGTTCACTTGCAAATGAAAAGTGTCCCAAACCCCATCCTCATCAGCACAGTCCGCTTCAGCAAGTATGTTGCCGTATCTCTCCGTGATAAGCCTACGACTCACTGTTGGAAAAGGATCACGCTCAAGGCATCAGCTACAATGTTCTTGCTCCCAGCAACATGCTTAAGATAAAAAGTGTAAGCAGCAAGGTTTGATACCCAGCGTTGTTCACAAGCATCGGGTTTAGCTTTAGTTAGTATATAAGTGAGTGGGTTATTGTCTGTCCATACCGTGAACATGTGTCCTTTTAACCAATGGCAAAATATTTTACATTCACTCCACTTCAAGGCTAGAAACTCAAGCTTATGTGCTGGATACCTCTTTTGAGAGTTACTTAGAGTCTTGCTTGCAAATGCAATGGGGTGTGCTTTCTCCTCCCCAGCCGATATCTGTGATAGCACAGCCCCAATGATGCATCAGTTGACAAAATTAACGGAAGAGAGAAATCAGGATGTGCTAGAACCACGCTCTCCAATAAGCTCTCTTTCAGTTTAGAAAGGCCACATCACACTCAGGAGTCCAGTCAGTTGATTTCAACTTCCTATAAGTGCCTGCCCTAATCCCAGTTTTGATCTTTGCCTTTCTTTTCTGTCCAGCTGTCAAAGAAAACAACTGTTTGGCTATTGAGGAACAACTTGGGATGAAATGCTGATAATAGAGAATCATGCCCAAAACAGACTTAATCCTTCGGACAGATGGAGTACACCCATCCTCTTCCATGAGGTCCTCTTTTGACAATTTGGCTATGGCTTCAACCTTCGAAGGATCGACAGATACACCATTTCCGTCAATTACGTGACCTAAAAATTTTACAGATGTTTGCATGAAATGGCACTTTTTTGGACTTAACTTGAGGTTGTAATCCCTCAACCGTTGAAAGACTATCTCCAGCTTCTCCAACGCTGCCTTCTCATCAGGTGCAAACACCAATAAGTCGTCCAAATAACACAACAGGCTACTGAAATTCAAGTCCCCAAAGATACTCAGCATCATGCGCATAAAAGATGCTGGACTGTTACACAGTCCCTGTGGCATCCTTTTATGATCATGAAGGCCCACTGGAGCTGCAAACGCAGAGTATTTTTTATCTTTTACAGACATGGGGATGTTATAGAAATCTGATGTCAGATCCATAGTGCTGAAGAGAGTGTTTCCTCCTAAGGCAGCAAGGCAGTCTGATTGATGAGGAAGTGGGTGTGCATCCTTGATGGTTCTAGCATTCAGCCATCTAAAATCCGTACAAATTCTTAGATTACCGTCTTTCTTCACACTAAAACAAGAGGCAAAGCATATTCACTCACTGATTTACGGATTATTCCCTGCTCTTCCATTTCTGAGAGAACTTGCCGTAATTTTTGATAGTGAGCGGGTGGTATCCGACGGTACGGAAGTCGGAATGGACGCTCATCAGATAGGCGAATGCGGTGAACAAAACCTTTGACCTCTCCGCAATCTAGAGCATGTTTAGAGAATACATCATTATAGTTCTCAAGCAGCTGCACAAGCCTGTCTTTTGCCGCATCGCTAGCAGAACATAAATCGATGTTGATGTCACCAAGGTCTACAGCCTTTAGTCTCTGCTTAAGATCACCAATGGCACCAGGCTGATATATACTCTCCGGTGCAGCCACCTGAGCCTGACTATAACCTTGTAACAGTTAAAAATCTTCCACAGCATGACATGGGAATACATCTGCTAACTTACAGTTCTTTTTTAAAGTTTGTCTGAAAGGTTGATAACTTTCAAAGGAACCCAACGATCTCCCCATAAAGGTGTTCCGACGCGGCCAATGATAATGTTCCGAGGCATAGTTCGGGAAGAAGTGGCCTCTACAATTACAGTGCTTCCTGGTGACATGGCAGTATTACTTGGCAACTTGCCCCAAACAAGGTGTTCTTTATTTTGCCACTAATGTGACTGCTTGAAAAAGCTTTACAGTCCCAATCTTATCGAGTGGGTCACTACCCCTCCAACAGCAAGTATTTGCCATAACCTCTAATAAACGTTTGCATGATGAAGATAGCTCTGAAGCACTGTTAGAGAGAGTTCTCCAATGATCACTACTGGCTTTCATTTGACTCATTAGAAACTTCACCACATTGGTTCCAATGAATAAATCATCCTTTTGCCCTGGCACGACCAAGATTGGTACCAAGCATCTCACGCCATATACTTTAAGCTCGACTTTGTATATGCATTTCCGATTGGTTGCTTTACCTCCACATCCCACTAACATTATTTCTTGTGTCAATGGTGTGGGCTTCGGGAACAAATTATCTCTGAGCATTCTGCTCTCTACTGCTTCACTAAAAGTACAAGCCATGGATCCAGAGTCCAACATTTGAAATTTATTGTTCACATAGAGAGGTGCATAAATTAACTCATCAAATACTGCTGAGTATTTTTTGTGAAATGCATATATTTACATTGTAAATATACATTCATGAAAATTAACATCAGTCACATGGACACATTAATTAAATGGCTCTACGTTCGAATCAGTTTCAAGCAATTACTAATTAGTTACCAATAAGACTAAAAATACCAAAGTTTTAACAGACAGACCAAATGAAGAATCTTCCAGAACCCGGAAGGTTGTCTTGCCTACTCTTAACAGCAAGACTACCCGAGTTCTCCTTACTCCCCGTCGGTTATCACGGACAAGTGCGAATTCACGTAGCAAATCCTTCACTTTTTATCCCCCAAATTTACTTAAATGTACATATTATTCTCTAATTTCTCCTCCTTACTACTTTACATACACCAATATTTTTGCAAGTTTTTGCATATCCCACCTTTTGCTTACGTATTTTCTGGTAAGTTTATACCTTTTCTTGATAAAATATCACCCATTTCCAGTAGGTCTCATTCACTTCCATACATTTCTAATTTATATGTACCGTAAACATCTGATGTTGAACTTTCCTTCTTGTAAAAAATCCCCTGATCATGCATTTTACCACAAAACAACTAATCCTCCCCCGCAATTTTCACATCTTTTTGTGTTGTTTTTTTCCTTCATTGCAAAAATTCCTTTGTCTTTTCATATACTGCCTAATCCCTTAATTCTCCCTTAGTACAATAGATTTAATTTTCTGTATCCTTAGCTTTGTATTAATTTAATTGATTTTTCCAGTATTCATCTTAGTTTGTGCTATTTCTACAATTTTTTATTCGTGCAAACTATTCCTATTTTCTCTAAATGCATCTTTACGAACGAGTTTCCTGTCCTGAACTTTTTCTAAATCAAATCGTGCCTATATCTTAACTACAAGCTTCCTTAGCGCTTCCTGTATTTTTGTGTGTCTTGGTTATTGAACATCTCATACCACTTGTTTTTCATCAATTGACAATGTGTAAGTTCTGTGCCTAATTCTTCCTTGCTCTTCTCTTTTTTAAAGATTTTGTACATTAGATAGATAGATAGATAGATAGATAGATAGATAGATAGATAGATAGATAGATAGATAGATAGATAGATAGATAGATAGATAGATAGATTTATTTTCCTCCTACTTAAGATTCTACTTTGATTCTATGCACGTTTAAGGATGGTGATAATATAATGTATGCTGCGCTTTTGTGTATATCTTTAACTAATTTTGCCTCTTTAAGCATGATTATTTGATCTTTATGAACTCTCTTCATACACCGAGTTCTCTGCGGAGCTGAGTATTATACTATATTAATGCTGAGTAATGGTTAAATGTATTAAGCTTGGATTTAAACTAATATAAGCAATGTTATATGTTAAGAAGCTTTAATGATATTGTTTTTGATTATTTTTATTTTATTATGCTGTCCTTACCCTAAGCACTGTGAACCCTCATATACAAGATGCAAACCCAGCCATTAGGGAGGCACAAGCCAATGCACCCTTAGTGCCGGTTCCCAACTTCGGATGAATGGGGAGGGTTGCATTAGAAAGGGCATCCGGCATAAAACGTGGCAAATCGAATATGCGGATCACAAATAAGAATTTCATACCGGATCGGTCGAGGCCCGGGTTAAAAACAACCGCCACAGGTATCGTTAGCCAACAGGGTACCGGTGGAAATTAGACTACTGTTAGCTGAAGAAAGAGAAGAAGAGGAGGAAGACATCTACAGAGACAGCAGGAAAAGGAGAAGTGTAGAAGAGTAGAGGTTTGGGTTGGTACTATGACTGGTAAAGGGAGAGAGATAGCTGATATGATGGAGAGGAGAAAGGTAGATATGTTGTGTGTTCAGGAGACCAAGTGGAAAGGGAGTAAGGCCAGGAACATTGGAGGTGGGTTTAAACTGTTCTATCATGGTGTGGATGAAAAGAGAGATGGTGTAGGGGTGATTCTGAAGGAAGAGTACAGTAAGAGTGTAGTGGAGGTGAAGAGAGTTTCTGATAGGGTGATGAACGTGAAGCTGGAAGTTGAAGGGATGATGATAACTGTCATCAGTGCCTATGCTCCACAAGTTGGCTGTGAGATAGAGGAGAAGGAAAGATTCTGGAGTGAATTAGATGAAGTGGTAGATGGTGTACCTAGATAAGAAAGACTGGTGATTGGGGCAGACTTTAATGGGCATATGTAGGTGAAGGGAACAGAGGTGATGAGGAGGTGATGGGTAGGTATGGTTTTAAGGAGAGGAATGTAGAAGGGCAGATGGTGGTAGATTTTACTAAAAGGATGGAAATGGCAGTGGTGAATACGTATTTTAGGAAGAAGGATGATCATAGGGTGACCTATAAGAGTGGAGGAAGGTGCACACAGGTGGACTATGTTTTATGCAGGAGATGCAACCTGAAGAAGATTGGAGACTGTAAGGTGTTGTGGGGGACAGTGTAGTTAGAGAGCATCTGATGGTGGTCTGTAGGATGGTTTTGGAGGTGAAGAAGAAGAGGAGGCGAGTGAGGACTGAAAGAAGAATAAGATGGTGGAAACTGAAGGAGGAAGAGTGGTGAGGTTTAGGGAAGAGGTCAGACAGGGGCGTGGTGAAGAGGTGTTGGATGATTGGGTAACAACTGCAGGAGCTAGAATAGTACTTGGTGTGACATCTGGAAATGGAATGGAAGCAAAGACACTTTTAAGCAGCTGATGGAAATCCCATAGCACGTTTTAACCTCATAGGGGACCTATGAGGTTAAAACGTGCTATGGGCTTTCCATCAGCTGCTTAAAAGTGTCTTTGCTTCCATGTTTCGGCAAAATCATTCACAACATCATAAGCATACTTAGAATCAGTGTATATAGTCACTACTTTACCTTCAGACAACTGCCATGCTCTTGTAAGTGCGACCAACTCTGCAGCTTGTGCAGATGTGTATGGTAATGGTTTAGCTTCAACTATTTCATCAGGTAAACTTACAACCGCGTATCCACATAAATACACATCAGAGGGTTTTGAACACAATCTATCTAGTTCAGGGGTCACCAACATAGTGTCACTTGGTAACATCCGAAGAATTCGACCATTTCTGTCCACACAGGCTGCCCAGGTGCTTGTTCAGTCTCTTGTCATTTCAAGACTTGACTACTGCAACTCTCTGCTGGCAGGTCTTCCCCAGAACGCTATTCGTCCACTGCAAATGATCCAAAACGCAGCTCCATGACTTGTGTTCAATCAGCCCAAGTTCTCCCACACCACCCCACTGCTGCGCTCCCTTCACTGGCTTCCAGTAGCTGCACGTATCAGATTCAAAACACTGATGCTTGCCTACAAGGCCAAAATTGGACCAGCCTCAGTGACCTCATCACATCTCGCACTGCACCACGCTGTCTGAGATCCTCCAGTACTGCTCGACTGCTAACTCCTTCTCTCAAAATGAGAGGTAGGTACATTTCCCCTAGATGTCCGTACAGCAGAGTCCCTGACTATCTTCAAGCAACGACTGAAGACCTACCTCGTCCTGCAATACTTAAATTAGCACTTCCAAGCTTGTATATTTATATTAAGTTTGTAATCTTGCATACCAGTGTAGATTTATTCATTACTAGAGACTCAAAGCACTTTTGTACGTTGCTCTGGATAAGAGCGTCTGCTAAATACCGCAAATGTAAATGTAAATGTAAATGTAAATGTAGCCCGCAAGGACCACATGAGTAGCCTGCGGGTCTTTTCTAAAAATAGCTGTTTCCTACTTTGTTAAATCATTGTTGATACTTATGAGAAATCAATACCATGATCAGTGTCTTCACATAGATAAATATCATTAATTATTAATAATAACATATCTTTAAAGGTAGATTGAGCAAATTTGTGAAAAAAAATGATTTCATAACCAGATCTACGTCGTGCTGTCATATCTTTTGTGTTGAGGTTATGTAAAATAGCTGTTACCCGATGTGAGGTGTACAGATTCAAAGGATGTGACAGCACTGACCAGCACAGACCATCAGCAGCCACTGCACGCATGCATGAGGGCAACCATTGTGCTATGTTGTCTAAAGATTTGGAAAGAAATCTGGGCAAAATCTGTCACCATGTTCCTGGGCTAGAATCCCTGCAGCCGTACCACCAGGTTCATGCAAATAAAGGTGAAAATTATGAGTATAAAATGTAATATTTTAATAAAGACATTTAAAAAACTTTTTTATAAAAGAAAGTCAGATTTTTTTTCAAACCATTGTTTGTCATCAAATTTTGCAGTGAATATTTGCACTTTCAATGGTTTTTAGTTAATAATTCTTATGAATATGAAAAGTCAAAATTTCACAATAACTTGTAAAAACGATTTGTCATATTATGTTTTTCATTTAATGTTTGCACTCTTTTTTTTTTTTTTACAGTTTTCATGAAATGATTCTAATGAATATAAAAAGTCACACACCTATTTATTTCATATATATAATAGAAAAGTCATTTTTATGTCAAAACATGATATATCATGAAAACTTTTTCGTTCATTGATTGCACTTATTTTGGTTATAAGTGTAAAATTTAATATTTTAATAAAAACAATACAAAAGAAAGTTTTTTCAAACCATTGTTTGGTCATTACGTTTTGTGTAAATTTTTTGCACTTTTAAAGTTTTAGTTAAATTATGCTTATCAATATGAAAATGTAAATTTTTACAATAATTCATATTTTTATGAAAAAGTTACTTTTTTAAATTAAATAATGGTTATGAAAATGAAATGTAATATTTTAATAAAAACAATTTGGTATTAAAAAAACTTTTTAAACCATTGTCATCACGTTTTGCATAGATTTTGTGCACTTCTAATGATTTTTAGTTAATTGATGCTAATGAATATGAAATCTCATATTTTTCACTATAAATAAAAAAAATTGATTTGTCATTTGACGTTTTTGCACTTTCAACGGTTCGTAATTAAATGATGCTTATGAATATGAACTCATATTTTTCACAAAAAAATTTAAAAACTCGATATATATGTACATGTAAAATTATCATGGGTAAAATTATCATGGGCATGCTGCTTGTACAAAAACGAAAAACTGCTTTCTCTTCGTCCTAGAAGCGTTTTCAGCGGTGAATGAACTCATTCTTGACAACACGTAGAAGGCTTTGCCAAATATGTGCTGTTGTTTCGATTTTAATGAATTATGACTTTATAACCAATTTTCATTCACTTTTTGCACTTTAATACAATTTTTTATGAATATTGAATATGAAAATTCATTTTTTTTCAATAACTAATATTTTAGTGATAAATATTATATTTTGGTTAGGAAATGCTTTGTGGAATAATATCTCATCAAAAACATGTAAAATTATCATGGGCAAATGCATGCTGCTTGTACAAAAACGCTTGGTTCGAAAAACCGCTTTCTCTTCGTCCTAGAAGCCTGAGACTTGCGGAATCGCGTTTACAGCGGTTTAGAAACTCATTCTTGACAGCACGTAGAAGGCTTTGCCCAATATTGTGCTGTTGGTTCGATTTTAATGAATTATGACTTTATAACCCAGTTTCATTCACTTTTTGCAGTTATCCACAGTTTTTATGAAATTATGATTATGAATATGCAAATTAATTTTTTTTAAAGAACTAATATTTTTGTGAGCAATATCATTTTTTGTTCAGGAAATGTTTTGTTAAATCATATGTCATCATAAACATGTAAAATTATCATGCGCGACTGCATGCTGCTTGTACAAAAACGCTTGGTTCGAAAAACCGCTTTCTCTTCGTCCTAGAAGCCTGAGACTTGCGGAATCGCGTTTTCAGCGGTTAAGAAACTCATTCTTGACAGCACGTAGAAGGCTTTGCCCAATATTGTGCTGTTGGTTCGATTTTAATTAATTATGACTTTAGAACCCATTTTCATTCACTTTGTGCAGTTTTTATTAAATTATGATCCTGAATATTAAAATTCATATTTTTGAAATAACTATAATATTTTTGTGTGAAATATTATATTTTGGTCAGGAAATGTTTTGTTATATAATATCTCATCAAAAACATGTAAAATTATCATGGGCAAATGCATGCTGCTTGTACAAAAACGCTTGGTTCGAAAAACCGCTTTCTCTTCGTCCTAGAAGCCTGAGACTTGCGGAATCGCGTTTTCAGCGGTTAAGAAACTCATTCTTGACAGCACGTAGAAGGCTTTGCCCAATATTGTGCTGTTGGTTCGATTTTAATTAATTATGACTTTAGAACCCATTTTCATTCACTTTGTGCAGTTTTTATTAAATTATGATCCTGAATATTAAAATTCATATTTTTGAAATAACTATAATATTTTTGTGAGAAATATTATATTTTGGTCAGGAAATGTTTTGTTATATAATATCTTATTAAAAACATGTAAAATTATCATGGGCAAATGCATGCTGCTTGTACAAAAACGCTTGGTTCGAAAAACCGCTTTCTCTTCGTCCTAGAAGCCTGAGACTTTCGGAATCGCGTTTTCAGCGGTGAATGAACTCATTCTTGACAACACGTAGAAGGCTTTGCCAAATATGTGCTGTTGTTTCGATTTTAATGAATTATGACTTTATAACCCATTTTCATTCACTTTTTGCAGTTTAATACAATTTTTATGAATTATGAATATTAAAATTATTTTTTTTTTAAATAACTATAATATTTTTGTGAGAAATATATTTTGGTCATGAAATGTTTTGTTATATTATATCTTATCATAAACATGTAAAATTATCATAGACGAGTGCATGCTGCTTGTACAAAAACGCTTGGTTCGAAAAACCGCTTTCTCTTCGTCCTAGAAGCCTGAGACTTGCGGAATCGCGTTTTCAGCGGTTAAGAAACTCATTCTTGACAGCATTTAGAAGGCTTTGCCAAATATTGTGCTCTTGTTTCGATTTCAATGAATTATGACTTTTTAACCCATTTTCATTCACTTTTTGCAGTTTTTATGAAATTATGATCCTGAATATTAAAATTCATATTTTTGAAATAACTATAATATTGTTTTGAGAAATATTATATTTTGGTTAGGAAATGTTTTGTTATACATTATCTCATCATAAACATGTAAAATTATCATGGGCAAATGCATGCTGCTTGTACAAAAACGCTTGGTTCGAAAAACCGCTTTCTCTTTGTCCTAAGAGCCTGAGACTTGCGGAATCGCGTTTTCAGAGGTTAAGAAACTCATTCTTGACAGCACGTAGAAGGCTTTGCCAAATATTGTGCTGTTGTTTCGATTTTAATGAATTATGACTTTATAACCCATTTTCATTCACTTTTTGCAGTTTTCCACAGTTTTTATGAAATTATGATTATGAATATGAAAATTCATTTTTTTTTTATTAATATTTTTTTGAGCAATTTCACTTTTTGGTCAGGAAATGTTTTGTTAAATAATATGTCATCATAAACATGTAAAATTATCATGGGCAAGAGCATGCTGTATTTTAAAAAAAAACAACGCTTGTTTCGAAAAACCGCTTTCTCTTCGTCCTAGAAGCCTGAGACTTGCGGAATCGCGTTTTCAGAGGTTAAGAAACTCATTCTTGACAGCACGTAGGAGGCTTTGCCAAATATGTGCTGTTGTTTCGATTTTAATGAATTATTTATTTTTTGTCTTGTCTTTTTCGTTTACTTATCGCAGATTTGATCGGTTTTTAATGAAAATTTGCTTATGACTATGAAAATTCTAATTTGACCAATAATAATCATATTTTTATTTTAAAAAAAGGATATTGTTTTTAAACCACCGTTTGTCATGTATCATTTTCGTTTAGTCTTGCACTTTTTAACGTTTTTACATTCAATAATGCTTATAAATGCGTTGAATTTTTGCACTTTTTACGTTTTTAGTTGATGATGCTTATGAATATAAAAAGTCAAATTTTTCTCAATAACTTGTTAAAACTTGGTCATATCACATTATTTATTAACAGTTTTTCATGATATTTTTAGTATGAATATGTAAATGTATATTTTACCAATTAATCTCATTTTTATTTGAAAAAAAGTTATATTTTTCTTAGACCAATGTTTTTTTTTCGCTTACATATTGCACTATATTTTCTATTAAATGATGCTTATAATTATGGAAATGTATATTTTCATAATAACTATAAAAAATGTTTTAATGAAAAAGTCATATTTTTGTCAAAACATGAATTGCAGTCACTTTTTTAAAGGTTTTCCAATGTTTTATATTTTCACAATTACTCATATATTTATAGTAAAGGTTATTGTGTTTTTTTAAGAAATTATGTTTATGAATAAGAAATTATATATTTTAATAAAAACATTACATCTTATGTAAAAAAAATAATTTTCAAACCATTGTTTGTCATATCACGTTTTACATTGAATTTTAGAAAGTTTTTTTTACCAATATTTCCTAAAATTATTCTAATAAATATGAGAATTTATACTTTTAAAATTAATTTCATATATATATATATATATATATATATATATATATATATATATATATATATATATATATATATATATATATATATATATGAAATCAATTTTTTATTTTTTTTTTCTCAATGTTTTTTAATGTAAGTTGTTTGCTTGCATATTGCTCTTCTTAACAGTTTTTTTTTCTATGATGCTTATAATTATAAAAATTCATATTTGCAGAATAACTGCAAAATTTTCAATAAAAATGACATTTTTGTCAAAATATGATTTGTATGGCCACTTTTTTATTTTTTGTTTCTTAATGGCAATTATTTAAAGGTTTTCCGTGAACATATGCTTCTGAACATGAAAATATCATATTACGGGTCGCAGGGGCAGCAGTCTAAGCAGAGACTGCGGAGAAAGCACATTTCGGCCACCTTTCGGTCATGACCATAGGTGAGAGTAGGAACGTTGATTGACTGGTAAATCGAGAGTTTCGCCTTGCGGCTCATCTCTTTCTTCAATCTCCCGTTCCACCCTTCCCTCACTGAGGAACATGGCTTTGGATTTGGAGGTGCTGATTCTCATCCCAGCCGCTTCACACTCGGCTGCAAACCGTCCCAGTGCGTGCTGAAGCCAAGACAGCCCCACAACATCCAGAGACTTGAGGTACTCAGGGCGGATCTCATCCACCCCCGGTGCCTTGCCACCGAGGAGTTTCTTTACTACCTTGGTGACTTCAGCTTTGGTGATGGACGAGTCCACCTCTGAACCCTCAGCCTCTGCTTCCTCAATGGAAGACGTGACGGCGGGATTGAGAAGATCCTCGAATTATTCCTTCCACCATCCAACGACATCCCCAGTTGAGGTCAACAGCTCCCCACCTCCACTGTAAACAGCATTGGTAGGGCACTGCTTCCCTCTCCTGAGGCGCCGGACGGTTTGCCAGAATCTCATCGAGGCCAGCCGATAGTCCTTCTCCATGGCCTCACCAAACTCCTCCCAGGCCCAAGTTTTTGCCTTCACAACCACCCGGGCTGCAGTTCGCCGGTACCCGTCAGCTGCCTCAGGAGTCCCACAAGCCAACCAGGCCCGATAGGACTCCTTCTTCAGCATGACGGCATCCCTTACTTCCGGTTGCCACCACCGGGTTCAGGGATTGCTGCTTTGACAGGCACCGGAGAACTTACGGCCACAGCTCCGAGCGGCCGCTTCGACAATGGAGGTGGAGAACATGGTCCACTCGGACTCAATATCTTCGGCCTTCCTCAGGATCCGGTCAAAGCTCCGCCGTGGATCTCCAGCACCCTCATTTGGATTACGGCATTCTGCGGAATTATCAGATTTCAAATCACTGTCAACAGACTCTTGACCCACAACTTCTCTCGGTTCATCAGACACCCACGCTCCCATCCTATCATCAGAACCATCCCCCTTAGTTGGATCGAACAGTTCCGACATGCAAGGTTTGGTCTCCGCATTCCCAGCACTTGACGGAACATCCTCATCTTGGGTTGGTTCAATAGGTAGAAAGCTGATGTCCAGAATTAGGTTGCAACTTTGGGATATGGCCAAACATTAACTGAATTGGGGCGTAACCAGTGGTTTCATTATATGCATTATACGCAAATGTCAGAGCCTGTATCTGCTCGGGCCATTTTTGTTTCTCCTTGAGAGGTTGCATACTGCCCAAAGTTTGATTGAACTGCTCTGTTACACCATTCCCCATCGGGTGGTATGCTGTAGTGAGTGACTTCTCAACACCAGCCAATTTAGGCAATTCTGCATTGAGTGCACTTTCGAAGTTAGCCCCTCGGTCGGTATGAATACGTGTCGGGAAGCCATAGCCCAAAAAAACATGTTCCCACAAATCTGTTTTGCTTTCTGGTTTGCGCACAGAAAAGCATGAGCCTTCTTAGTAAAATGATCAGTAGCAACTAATACATCCACGGATCGTTGCTTGCTATCCTCAGCACACCAAAAATCCAAACACACCAACTCCATCAGTACTGAAGTCTTTATGCTCTCAAGAGGGGCTAGAGCAGATGGCTCTGGTGTTCTGGCCAATACACACCTCTGACAACACTTGACATACTCCCTAATATCATACTCCATCCTAGGCAAGTAAAAATGTTGTCGAGCTAACTGGAGGGTTTTTGAGTGTCCCTGATGTGAATTACAAGTTGGAACCTTTTGTGATTGCTTAACGGATCTTTCGAGATGCACTAAACTACTCAGTTTTGCAATTTCAACCAGTCCCATTGCTTAAGAAGAGATAAAGTTCCAGCGTCCATTCCAATCAGCTCTCTCCTTGATGGTCGTTTTTTCTGAGTCAAAAAAGAACAATTTTTCGAGATTGATAAATCTGGCTCTTGATCTTGCCTGATTTTCTCTAAAGGGATTGTGGTGACATGGTATTACACCCAGGCGCCACCATATTCTGAATGGATTGGATTGTCTGCATGGCCCTCAGCTCGGTTACCCTTTCCCACTGATCATGAAGACCTAAAAGGGTTCTGACTGTATCATGATCGTAAGACACTGTATCAGCCAAGGGCGTTACATGGAGACTGTTCACTTGCAAATGAAAAGTGTCCTAAACCCCATCCTCATCAGCACAGTCCGCTTCAGCAAGTATGTTGCCGTATCTCTCCGTGATAAGCCTACGACTCACTGTTGGAAAAGGATCACGCTCAAGGCATCAGCTACAATGTTCTTGCTCCCAGCAACATGCTTAAGATAAAAAGTGTAAGCAGCAAGGTTTGATACCCAGCGTTGTTCACAAGCATCGGGTTTAGCTTTAGTTAGTATATAATTGAGTGGGTTATTGTCTGTCCATACCGTGAACATGTGTCCTTTTAACCAATGGCAAAATATTTTACATTCACTCCACTTCAAGGCTAGAAACTCAAGCTTATGTGCTGGATACCTCTTTTGAGAGTTACTTAGAGTCTTGCTTGCAAATGCAATGGGGTGTGCTTTCTCCTCCCCAGACGATATCTGTGATAGCACAGCCCCAATGATGCATCAGTTGACAAAATTAACGGAAGAGAGAAATCAGGATGTGCTAGAACCACGCTCTCCAATAAGCTCTCTTTCAGTTTAGAAAGGCCACATCACACTCAGGAGTCCAGTCAGTTGATTTCAACTTCCTATAAGTGCCTGCCCTAATCCCAGTTTTGATCTTTGCCTTTCTTTTCTGTCCAGCTGTCAAAGAAAACAACTGTTTGGCTATTGAGGAACAACTTGGGATGAAATGCTGATAATAGAGAATCATGCCCAAAACAGACTTAATCCTTCGGACAGATGGAGTACACCCATCCTCTTCCATGAGGTCCTCTTTTGACAATTTGGCTATGGCTTCAACCTTCGAAGGATCGACAGATACACCATTTCCGTCAATTACGTGACCTAAAAATTTTACAGATGTTTGCATGAAATGGCACTTTTTTGGACTTAACTTGAGGTTGTAATCCCTCAACCGTTGAAAGACTATCTCCAGCTTCTCCAACGCTGCCTTCTCATCAGGTGCAAACACCAATAAGTCGTCCAAATAACACAACAGGCTACTGAAATTCAAGTCCCCAAAGATACTCAGCATCATGCGCATAAAAGATGCTGGACTGTTACACAGTCCCTGTGGCATCCTTTTATGATCATGAAGGCCCACTGGAGCTGCAAACGCAGAGTATTTTTTATCTTTTACAGACATGGGGATGTTATAGAAATCTGATGTCAGATCCATAGTGCTGAAGAGAGTGTTTCCTCCTAAGGCAGCAAGGCAGTCTGATTGATGAGGAAGTGGGTGTGCATCCTTGATGGTTCTAGCATTCAGCCATCTAAAATCCGTACAAATTCTTAGATTACCGTCTTTCTTCACACTAAAACAAGAGGCAAAGCATATTCACTCACTGATTTACGGATTATTCCCTGCTCTTCCATTTCTGAGAGAACTTGCCGTAATTTTTGATAGTGAGCGGGTGGTATCCGACGGTACGGAAGTCGGAATGGACGCTCATCAGATAGGCGAATGCGGTGAACAAAACCTTTGACCTCTCCGCAATCTAGAGCATGTTTAGAGAATACATCATTATAGTTCTCAAGCAGCTGCACAAGCCTGTCTTTTGCCGCATCGCTAGCAGAACATAAATCGATGTTGATGTCACCAAGGTCTACAGCCTTTAGTCTCTGCTTAAGATCACCAATGGCACCAGGCTGATATATACTCTCCGGTGCAGCCACCTGAGCCTGACTATAACCTTGTAACAGTTAAAAATCTTCCACAGCATGACATGGGAATACATCTGCTAACTTACAGTTCTTTTTTAAAGTGATCGGTTTGTCTGAAAGGTTGATAACTTTCAAAGGAACCCAACGATCTCCCCATAAAGGTGTTCCGACGCGGCCAATGATAATGTTCCGAGGCATAGTTCGGGAAGAAGTGGCCTCTACAATTACAGTGCTTCCTGGTGACATGGCAGTATTACTTGGCAACTTGCCCCAAACAAGGTGTTCTTTATTTTGCCACTAATGTGACTGCTTGAAAAAGCTTTACAGTCCCAATCTTATCGAGTGGGTCACTACCCCTCCAACAGCAAGTATTTGCCATAACCTCTAATAAACGTTTGCATGATGAAGATAGCTCTGAAGCACTGTTAGAGAGAGTTCTCCAATGATCACTACTGGCTTTCATTTGACTCATTAGAAACTTCACCACATTGGTTCCAATGAATAAATCATCCTTTTGCCCTGGCACGACCAAGATTGGTACCAAGCATCTCACGCCATATACTTTAAGCTCGACTTTGTATATGCATTTCCGATTGGTTGCTTTACCTCCACATCCCACTAACATTATTTCTTGTGTCAATGGTGTGGGCTTCGGGAACAAATTATCTCTGAGCATTCTGCTCTCTACTGCTTCACTAAAAGTACAAGCCATGGATCCAGAGTCCAACATTTGAAATTTATTGTTCACATAGAGAGGTGCATAAATTAACTCATCAAATACTGCTGAGTATTTTTTGTGAAATGCATATATTTACATTGTAAATATACATTCATGAAAATTAACATCAGTCACATGGACACATTAATTAAATGGCTCTACGTTCGAATCAGTTTCAAGCAATTACTAATTAGTTACCAATAAGACTAAAAATACCAAAGTTTTAACAGACAGACCAAATGAAGAATCTTCCAGAACCCGGAAGGTTGTCTTGCCTACTCTTAACAGCAAGACTACCCGAGTTCTCCTTACTCCCCGTCGGTTATCACGGACAAGTGCGAATTCACGTAGCAAATCCTTCACTTTTTATCCCCCAAATTTACTTAAATGTACATATTATTCTCTAATTTCTCCTCCTTACTACTTTACATACACCAATATTTTTGCAAGTTTTTGCATATCCCACCTTTTGCTTACGTATTTTCTGGTAAGTTTATACCTTTTCTTGATAAAATATCACCCATTTCCAGTAGGTCTCATTCACTTCCATACATTTCTAATTTATATGTACCGTAAACATCTGATGTTGAACTTTCCTTCTTGTAAAAAATCCCCTGATCATGCATTTTACCACAAAACAACTAATCCTCCCCCGCAATTTTCACATCTTTTTGTGTTGTTTTTTTCCTTCATTGCAAAAATTCCTTTGTCTTTTCATATACTGCCTAATCCCTTAATTCTCCCTTAGTACAATAGATTTAATTTTCTGTATCCTTAGCTTTGTATTAATTTAATTGATTTTTCCAGTATTCATCTTAGTTTGTGCTATTTCTACAATTTTTTATTCGTGCAAACTATTCCTATTTTCTCTAAATGCATCTTTACGAACGAGTTTCCTGTCCTGAACTTTTTCTAAATCAAATCGTGCCTATATCTTAACTACAAGCTTCCTTAGCGCTTCCTGTATTTTTGTGTGTCTTGGTTATTGAACATCTCATACCACTTGTTTTTCATCAATTGACAATGTGTAAGTTCTGTGCCTAATTCTTCCTTGCTCTTCTCTTTTTTAAAGATTTTGTACATTAGATAGATAGATAGATAGATAGATAGATAGATAGATAGATAGATAGATAGATAGATAGATAGATAGATAGATAGATAGATAGATAGATAGATAGATTATTTTCCTCCTACTTAAGATTCTACTTTGATTCTATGCACGTTTAAGGATGGTGATAATATAATGTATGCTGCGCTTTTGTGTATATCTTTAACTAATTTTGCCTCTTTAAGCATGATTATTTGATCTTTATGAACTCTCTTCATACACCGAGTTCTCTGCGGAGCTGAGTATTATACTATATTAATGCTGAGTAATGGTTAAATGTATTAAGCTTGGATTTAAACTAATATAAGCAATGTTATATGTTAAGAAGCTTTAATGATATTGTTTTTGATTATTTTTATTTTATTATGCTGTCCTTACCCTAAGCACTGTGAACCCTCATATACAAGATGCAAACCCAGCCATTAGGGAGGCACAAGCCAATGCACCCTTAGTGCCGGTTCCCAACTTCGGATGAATGGGGAGGGTTGCATTAGAAAGGGCATCCGGCATAAAACGTGGCAAATCGAATATGCGGATCACAAATAAGAATTTCATACCGGATCGGTCGAGGCCCATGTTAAAAACAACCGCCACAGGTATCGTTAGCCAACAGGGTACCGGTGGAAATTAGACTACTGTTAGCTGAAGAAAGAGAAGAAGAGGAGGAAGACATCTACAGAGACAGCAGGAAAAGGAGAAGTGTAGAAGAGTAGAGGTTTGGGTTGGTACTATGACTGGTAAAGGGAGAGAGATAGCTGATATGATGGAGAGGAGAAAGGTAGATATGTTGTGTGTTCAGGAGACCAAGTGGAAAGGGAGTAAGGCCAGGAACATTGGAGGTGGGTTTAAACTGTTCTATCATGGTGTGGATGAAAAGAGAGATGGTGTAGGGGTGATTCTGAAGGAAGAGTACAGTAAGAGTGTAGTGGAGGTGAAGAGAGTTTCTGATAGGGTGATGAACGTGAAGCTGGAAGTTGAAGGGATGATGATAACTGTCATCAGTGCCTATGCTCCACAAGTTGGCTGTGAGATAGAGGAGAAGGAAAGATTCTGGAGTGAATTAGATGAAGTGGTAGATGGTGTACCTAGATAAGAAAGACTGGTGATTGGGGCAGACTTTAATGGGCATATGTAGGTGAAGGGAACAGAGGTGATGAGGAGGTGATGGGTAGGTATGGTTTTAAGGAGAGGAATGTAGAAGGGCAGATGGTGGTAGATTTTACTAAAAGGATGGAAATGGCAGTGGTGAATACGTATTTTAGGAAGAAGGATGATCATAGGGTGACCTATAAGAGTGGAGGAAGGTGCACACAGGTGGACTATGTTTTATGCAGGAGATGCAACCTGAAGAAGATTGGAGACTGTAAGGTGTTGTGGGGGACAGTGTAGTTAGAGAGCATCTGATGGTGGTCTGTAGGATGGTTTTGGAGGTGAAGAAGAAGAGGAGGCGAGTGAGGACTGAAAGAAGAATAAGATGGTGGAAACTGAAGGAGGAAGAGTGGTGAGGTTTAGGGAAGAGGTCAGACAGGGGCTCGGTGGTGGTGAAGAGGTGTTGGATGATTGGGTAACAACTGCAGGAGCTAGAATAGTACTTGGTGTGACATCTGGAAATGGAAAGGAAGACAAAGAGATGTGGTGGTGGAATGAGGAAGTGCAGGAGAGCATAAGGAGAAAGAGGTTGGCAAAACAGAAGTGGGATCGACAGAGTGACGAGAAAAGTAGGCAGGAGTACAAGGAGATGCGGCAGCAGGTAAAGAGGAATGTGGCGAAAGCCAAGGAAAAGGCATATGAGGAGCTGTATGAGAGGTTGGACACTAGGGGAGAAGAAAAGGATTTTAACCGATTGGCCAGGCAGAGGGACTGAGCTGGGAAGGATGTACTGCAAGTTAGAGCAATAAAGGATGAAGATGGAAATGTGTTGACTAGTGAGGAGAGTGTGTTGAGAAGGTGCCGGGAGTATTTTGAGCAGCTGATGAATGAGGAAAATCAGAGAGAGAGAAGGTTGGATGATGTGGAGTTGGTGAAGCAGGATGTGGATAGGATTAGTAAGGAGGAAGTGAGAGCAGCGATTAAGAGGATGAAGAGTGAAAAGTCGTTTGGACCAGATGACATACCTGTAGAAGCATGAAGATGTTTAGGAGAGATGGAAGTGGAGTTTTTAACCAGATTGTTTAACAAGATTCTGGAAGGTAGGAGGATGCCTGAGGAATGGAGAAGGAGAGTGCTGGTACCAATCTTGAAGAATAAGGGAGATGTGCAGACCTGCAGTAACTACAGGGGAATTAAGTTGATCAGTCACACCATGAAGTTATGGGAAAGAGTAGTGGAAGCCAGGCTGAGAAAAGAGGTGACCATCTGTGAGCAACAGTATGGTTTCATGCCGAGGAAGAGCACCACAGATGCCTTATTTGCTTTGAGGATGTTGATGAAGAAGTATAGAGAAGGACAGAAGGAATTGCAATGTGGATTTAGAGAAAGCGTACGACAGAGTGCCAGGAGAGGAGTTGTGGTATTGTATGACGAACTCAGGTGTGTCAGAGAAGTATGTGAGGGTGGTGCAGGACATGTATGAGGACAGTGTGACAGCAGTGAAGTGTGCAGTAGGAACGACATACTGGTTCAGGGTGAAGGTTGGACTGCATCAAGGATCGGCCCTGAGCCCTTTCCTGTTTGCAGTGGTGATGGACTGGTTGACGGATGAGGTCAGATAGGAGTCTCCCTGGACTAGGATGTTTGCGGATTATTGTGATTTGTGGTGAGAGTAGTGAGCAGGTTGAGAAGAGCCTGGAGAGGTGGAGATATGCGCTGGAGAGAAGGGGAATGAAAGTCAGTAGGAGTAAGACAGAGTACATGTGCGTAAATGAGAGGGAGGGCAGTGGAGTGGTGCGGTTACAGGGAGAAGAGGTGGAGAAGGTGGAGGAATTCAGGTACCTGGCGTCAACAGTGTAAAGAAAAGAGTTCATGCAGGGTGGAGTGGGTGAAGAAGAGTGACAAGAGTGATTTGTGTAGTAGGGTATCTGCAAAAATGAAAGGGAAAGTTTATATGACTGTGGTGAGGTGTTGTATGGATTAGAGACAGCGGCATTGAGTAAAAGACAGGAGGGCGGAGCTGGAGGTAGCAGAACTAAAGTTGTTAAGGTTTTCATTGGGAGTGACGAGGATGGACAAGATTAGAAATTAGTTCATTAGAGGGACAACCCATGTAGGATGTTTTGGTGACAAGATGAGGGAGGCGAGATTGAGATGGTTTGGACATGTGCAGAGGGGGGACATGAATTATATTGGTAGAAGAATGCTGAGGATGGAGCCACCAGGTAGGAGGATAAGTGGAAAGCCAAGGAGGAGCTTTATGGTTGTGGTGAGGGAAGACATGCAGGTAGTTGGTGTGAAAGAGGTAGATGTAGAAGACAGGGTGGTATGGAGACGGATGAGCCGCTGTGGCAACCCCTAATGGGAGCAGCCGAAAGAAGAAGAAGAAGAATAAGATATACAAGATGCACATGCTATGCTGTTCCTCGCTTAGGTAACCTTTATACACCAGACAAAAATACCCTGCGGTTTCTAGCCTAGCTAATCCGCTCGTTGTTGTTAAAATTTTGCACACTCTGCAAAACTGCACCGGTTTATTCTACAATACTATTTTCCAATAAACCTCTCATAATCTTATCACAACTACCATTATTTTGGTTTTATTATTTTAAATTTCCTCTGAATCACCTCCGGCATGTCCTTTAAAAGGCCACTTTGGCAGGAAGATGAACAACATTTAAGAGTTTGATGTTTTGGTGTTCCATGCTTTGCTTCCGAAACATGGAAGCAAAGACACTTTTAAGCAGCTGATGGAAATCCCATAGCACGTTTTAACCTCATAGGGGACCTATGAGGTTAAAACGTGCTATGGGCTTTCCATCAGCTGCTTAAAAGTGTCTTTGCTTCCATGTTTCGGCAAAATCATTCACAACATCATAAGCATACTTAGAATCAGTGTATATAGTCACTACTTTACCTTCAGACAACTGCCATGCTCTTGTAAGTGCGACCAACTCTGCAGCTTGTGCAGATGTGTATGGTAATGGTTTAGCTTCAACTATTTCATCAGGTAAACTTACAACCGCGTATCCACATAAATACACATCAGAGGGTTTTGAACACAATCTATCTAGTTCAGGGGTCACCAACATAGTGTCACTTGGTAACATCCGAAGAATTCGACCATTTCTGTCCACACAGGCTGCCCAGGTGCTTGTTCAGTCTCTTGTCATTTCAAGACTTGACTACTGCAACTCTCTGCTGGCAGGTCTTCCCCAGAACGCTATTCGTCCACTGCAAATGATCCAAAACGCAGCTCCATGACTTGTGTTCAATCAGCCCAAGTTCTCCCACACCACCCCACTGCTGCGCTCCCTTCACTGGCTTCCAGTAGCTGCACGTATCAGATTCAAAACACTGATGCTTGCCTACAAGGCCAAAATTGGACCAGCCTCAGTGACCTAATCACATCTCGCACTGCACCACGCTGTCTGAGATCCTCCAGTACTGCTCGACTGCTAACTCCTTCTCTCAAAATGAGAGGTAGGTACATTTCCCCTAGATGTCCGTACAGCAGAGTCCCTGACTATCTTCAAGCAACGACTGAAGACCTACCTCGTCCTGCAATACTTAAATTAGCACTTCCAAGCTTGTATATTTATATTAAGTTTGTAATCTTGCATACCAGTGTAGATTTATTCATTACTAGAGACTCAAAGCACTTTTGTACGTTGCTCTGGATAAGAGCGTCTGCTAAATACCGCAAATGTAAATGTAAATGTAAATGTAAATGTAAATGTAGCCCGCAAGGACCACATGAGTAGCCTGCGGGTCTTTTCTAAAAATAGCTGTTTCCTACTTTGTTAAATCATTGTTGATACTTATGAGAAATCAATACCATGATCAGTGTCTTCACATAGATAAATATCATTAATTATTAATAATAACATATCATTAAAGGTAGATTGAGCAAATTTGTTATTTCAGATCAAAATGAAAACTGTGTCTATCAAACTGGTAGCCCTTCACAATAATATTACCCAAGAAGTAGCTTTCAGTTTCAGAAAGGCTGGTGACCCCTGCTCTATATATAGGCAATCCGCCTCTTCCAGGGCCATATCTAAAAGATCGGGCTTACAAGAGGTCTCTTGTTCAATGTGTTTAAGGCTATCCTGTGCGTCGTCAAAAATATAAGTCTAGCAGAGTCTAGCAAGTCTAGCAGATCACGCAGCGTTACTACAGCTGAATGCGGCTGAGAAGAAGGCTTAATAATTACGTTTTCTGTTGCCAAGAGCGTGATTTCATAACCAGATCTACGTCGTGCTGTCATATCTTTTGTGTTGAGGTTATGTAAAATAGCTGTTACCCGATGTGAGGTGTACAGATTCAAAGGATGTGACAGCACTGACCAGCACAGACCATCAGCAGCCACTGCACGCATGCATGAGGGCAACCATTGTGCTATGTTGTCTAAAGATTTGGAAAGAAATCTGGGCAAAATCTGTCACCATGTTCCTGGGCTAGAATCCCTGCAGCCGTACCACCAGGTTCATGCAAATAAAGGTGAAAATTATGAGTATAAAATGTAATATTTTAATAAAGACATTTAAAAAACTTTTTTATAAAAGAAAGTCAGATTTTTTTTCAAACCATTGTTTGTCATCACATTTTGCAGTGAATATTTGCACTTTCAATGGTTTTTAGTTAATAATTCTTATGAATATGAAAAGTCAAAATTTCACAATAACTTGTAAAAACGATTTGTCATATGTTTTTCATTTAATGTTTGCACTCTTTTTTTTTTTTTTACAGTTTTCATGAAATGATTCTAATGAATATAAAAAGTCACACACCTATTTATTTCATATATATAATAGAAAAGTCATTTTTATGTCAAAACATGATATATCATGAAAACTTTTTCGTTCATTGATTGCACTTATTTTGGTTATAAGTGTAAAATTTAATATTTTAATAAAAACAATACAAAAGAAAGTTTTTTCAAACCATTGTTTGGTCATTACGTTTTGTGTAAATTTTTTGCACTTTTAAAGTTTTAGTTAAATTATGCTTATCAATATGAAAATGTAAATTTTTACAATAATTCATATTTTTATGAAAAAGTTACTTTTTTAAATTAAATAATGGTTATGAAAATGAAATGTAATATTTTAATAAAAACAATTTGGTATTAAAAAAACTTTTTAAACCATTGTCATCACGTTTTGCGTAGATTTTGTGCACTTCTAATGATTTTTAGTTAATTGATGCTAATGAATATGAAAACTCATATTTTTCACTATAAATAAAAAAAATTGATTTGTCATTTGACGTTTTTGCACTTTCAACGGTTCGTAATTAAATGATGCTTATGAATATGAACTCATATTTTTCACAAAAAATTTAAAAACTCGATATATATGTACATGTAAAATTATCATGGGTAAAATTATCATGGGCATGCTGCTTGTACAAAAACGAAAAACTGCTTTCTCTTCGTCCTAGAAGCCTGAGACTTGCGGAATCGCGTTTTCAGCGGTTAAGAAACTCATTCTTGACAGCACGTAGAAGGCTTTGCCCAATATTGTGCTGTTGGTTCGATTTTAATTAATTATGACTTTAGAACCCATTTTCATTCACTTTGTGCAGTTTTTATTAAATTATGATCCTGAATATTAAAATTCATATTTTTGAAATAACTATAATATTTTTGTGTGAAATATTATATTTTGGTCAGGAAATGTTTTGTTATATAATATCTCATCAAAAACATGTAAAATTATCATGGGCAAATGCATGCTGCTTGTACAAAAACGCTTGGTTCGAAAAACCGCTTTCTCTTCGTCCTAGAATCCTGAGACTTGCGGAATCGCGTTTTCAGAGGTTAAGAAACTCATTCTTGACAGCACGTAGAAGGCTTTGCCAAATATGTGCTGTTGTTTCGATTTTAATGAATTATGACTTTATAACCAATTTTCATTCACTTTTTGCACTTTAATACAATTTTTTATGAATATTGAATATGAAAATTCATTTTTTTGAAATAACTAATATTTTAGTGATAAATATTATATTTTGGTTAGGAAATGCTTTGTGAAATAATATCTCATCAAAAACATGTAAAATTATCATGGGCAAATGCATGCTGCTTGTACAAAAACGCTTGGTTCGAAAAACCGCTTTCTCTTCGTCCTAGAAGCCTGAGACTTGCGGAATCGCGTTTACAGCGGTTTAGAAACTCATTCTTGACAGCACGTAGAAGGCTTTGCCCAATATTGTGCTGTTGGTTCGATTTTATTGAATTATGACTTTATAACCCAGTTTCATTCACTTTTTGCAGTTATCCACAGTTTTTATGAAATTATGATTATGAATATGCAAATTAAATTTTTTTAAAGAACTAATATTTTTGTGAGCAATATAATTTTTTGTTCAGGAAATGTTTTGTTAAATCATATGTCATCATAAACATGTAAAATTATCATGCGCGACTGCATGCTGCTTGTACAAAAACGCTTGGTTCGAAAAAGCGCTTTCTCTTCGTCCTAGAAGCCTGAGACTTGCGGAATCGCGTTTTCAGCGGTTAATAAACTTATTCTTGACAGCACGTAGAAGGCTTTGCCCAATATTGTGCTGTTGGTTCGATTTTGATTAATTATGACTTTAGAACCCATTTTCATTCACTTTGTGCAGTTTTTATTAAATTATGATACTGAATATTAAAATTCATATTTTTGAAATAACTATAATATTTTTGTGTGAAATATTATATTTTGGTCAGGAAATGTTTTGTTATATAATATCTCATCAAAAACATGTAAAATTATCATGGGCAAATGCATGCTGCTTGTACAAAAACGCTTGGTTCGAAAAACCGCTTTCTCTTCGTCCTAGAAGCCTGAGACTTGCGGAAACGCGTTTTCAGCGGTTAAGAAACTCATTCTTGACAGCACGTAGAAGGCTTTGCCAAATATGTGCTGTTGTTTCGATTTTAATGAATTATGACTTTATAACCAATTTTCATTCACTTTTTGCACTTTAATACAATTTTTTATGAATATTGAATATGAAAATTCATTTTTTTGAAATAACTAATATTTTAGTGATAAATATTATATTTTGGTTAGGAAATGCTTTGTGAAATAATATCTCATCATAAACATGTAAAATTATCATGGGCAAATGCATGCTGCTTGTACAAAAACGCTTGGTTCGAAAAACCGCTTTCTCTTCGTCCTAGAAGCCTGAGACTTGCGGAATCGCGTTTTCAGCGGTTAAGAAACTCATTCTTGACAGCACGTAGAAGGCTTTGCCCAATATTGTGCTGTTGGTTCGATTTTAATGAATTATGACTTTATAACCCAGTTTCATTCACTTTTTGCAGTTATCCAAAGTTTTTATGAAATTATGATTATGAATATGCAAATTAATTTTTTTTAAAGAACTAATATTTTTGTGAGCAATATCATTTTTTGTTCAGGAAATGTTTTGTTAAATCATTTGTCATCATAAACATGTAAAATTATCATGCGCGACTGCATGCTGCTTGTACAAAAACGCTTGGTTCGAAAAACCGCTTTCTCTTCGTCCTAGAAGCCTGAGACTTGCGGAATCGCGTTTTCAGCGGTTAAGAAACTCATTCTTGACAGCACGTAGAAGGCTTTGCCCAATATTGTGCTGTTGGTTCGATTTTAATTAATTATGACTTTAGAACCCATTTTCATTCACTTTGTGCAGTTTTTATTAAATTATGATCCTGAATATTAAAATTCATATTTTTGAAATAACTATAATATTTTTGTGTGAAATATTATATTTTGGTCAGGAAATGTTTTGTTATATAATATCTCATCAAAAACATGTAAAATTATCATGGGCAAATGCATGCTGCTTGTACAAAAACGCTTGGTTCGAAAAACCGCTTTCTCTTCGTCCTAGAATCCTGAGACTTGCGGAATCGCGTTTTCAGAGGTTAAGAAACTCATTCTTGACAGCACGTAGAAGGCTTTGCCAAATATGTGCTGTTGTTTCGATTTTAATGAATTATGACTTTATAACCAATTTTCATTCACTTTTTGCACTTTAATACAATTTTTTATGAATATTGAATATGAAAATTCATTTTTTTTCAATAACTAATATTTTAGTGATAAATATTATATTTTGGTTAGGAAATGCTTTGTGGAATAATATCTCATCAAAAACATGTAAAATTATCATGGGCAAATGCATGCTGCTTGTACAAAAACGCTTGGTTCGAAAAACCGCTTTCTCTTCGTCCTAGAAGCCTGAGACTTGCGGAATCGCGTTTTCAGCGGTTAAGAAACTCATTCTTGACAGCACGTAGAAGGCTTTGCCAAATATGTGCTGTTGGTTCGATTTTAATGAATTATGACTTTATAACCCAGTTTCATTCACTTTTTGCAGTTATCCACAGTTTTTATGAAATTATGATTATGAATATGCAAATTAATCTTTTTAAATAAATAATATTTTTGTGAGCAATATCATTTTTTGTTCAGGAAATGTTTTGTTAAATCATATGTCATCATAAACATGTAAAATTATCATGCGCGACTGCATGCTGCTTGTACAAAAACGCTTGGTTCGAAAAACCGCTTTCTCTTCGTCCTAGAAGCCTGAGACTTGCGGAATCGCGTTTTCAGAGGTTAATAAACTCATTCTTGACAGCACGTAGAAGGCTTTGCCCAATATTGTGCTGTTGGTTCGATTTTAATTAATTATGACTTTAGAACCCATTTTCATTCACTTTGTGCAGTTTTTATTAAATTATGATCCTGAATATTAAAATTCATATTTTTGAAATAACTATAATATTTTTGTGTGAAATATTATATTTTGGTCAGGAAATGTTTTGTTATATAATATCTCATCAAAAACATGTAAAATTATCATGGGCAAATGCATGCTGCTTGTACAAAAACGCTTGGTTCGAAAAACCGCTTTCTCTTCGTCCTAGAAGCCTGAGACTTGCGGAATCGCGTTTTCAGAGGTTAAGAAACTCATTCTTGACAGCACGTAGAAGGCTTTGCCAAATATGTGCTGTTGTTTCAATTTTAATGAATTATGACGTTATAAGCCAGTTTTATTCACTTTTTGCAGTTTTTATGAAATTATGATCCTGAATATTAAAATTCATATTTTTGAAATAACTATAATATTTTTGTGAGAAATATTATATTTTGGTCAGGAAATGTTTTGTTATATAATATCTCATTAAAAACATGTAAAATTATCATGGGCAAATGCATGCTGCTTGTACAAAAACGCTTGGTTCGAAAAACCGCTTTCTCTTCGTCCTAGAAGCCTGAGACTTGCGGAATCGCGTTTTCAGCGGTGAATGAACTCGTTCTTGACAACACGTAGAAGGCTTTGCCAAATATGTGCTGTTGTTTCGATTTTAATGAATTATGACTTTATAACCCATTTTCATTCACTTTTTGCAGTTTAATACAATTTTTATGAATTATGAATATTAAAATTAATTTTTTTTAAATAACTATAATATTTTTGTGAGAAATATATTTTGGTCATGAAATGTTTTGTTATATTATATCTTATCATAAACAGAAGGCTTTGCCAAATATTGTGCTCTTGTTTCGATTTTAATGAATTATGACTTTTTAACCCATTTTCATTCACTTTTTGCAGTTTTTATGAAATTATGATCCTGAATATTAAAATTCATATTTTTGAAATAACTATAATATTGTTTTGAGAAATATTATATTTTGGTTAGGAAATGTTTTGTTATATATTATCTCATCATAAACATGTAAAATTATCATGGGCAAATGCATGCTGCTTGTACAAAAACGCTTGGTTCGAAAAACCGCTTTCTCTTTGTCCTAAGAATATTGTGCTGTTGTTTCGATTTTAATGAATTATGACTTTATAACCCATTTTCATTCACTTTTTGCAGTTTTCCACAGTTTTTATGAAATTATGATTATGAATATGAAAATTCATTTTTTTTTTTATTAATATTTTTTTGAGCAATTTCACTTTTTGGTCAGGAAATGTTTTGTTAAATAATATGTCATCATAAACATGTAAAATTATCATGGGCAAGAGCATGCTGTATTTTAAAAAAAAACAACGCTTGTTTCGAAAAACCGCTTTCTCTTCATCCTAGAAGCCTGAGACTTGCGGAATCGCGTTTTCAGAGGTTAAGAAACTCATTCTTGACAGCACGTAGAAGGCTTTGCCAAATATTGTGCTGTTGTTTAGAATTTAATGAATTATGACTTTATAATCCAATAACTAATGTTTTTGTGAGCAATATCATTTTTTGGTCAGGAAATGTATGTTATATTATATCTCATTATAAACGTAAAATTATCATGGGCAAGTGCATGCTGTTTTTGTACAAAAACACTTGATCGAAAAAACGCTTTCTCTTCGTCCTAGAAGCCAGAGACTTGCTGAATCGCGTTTTCAGCGGTTAAGAAACTCATTCTTGACAGCACGTAGGAGGCTTTGCCAAATATGTGCTGTTGTTTCGATTTTAATGAATTATTTATTTTTTGTCTCGTCTTTTTCGTTTACTTATCGCAGATTTGATCGGTTTTTAATGAAAATTTGCTTATGACTGAAAATTCTTATTTTCCCAATAATAATCATATTTATTTTAAAAAAGGATATTGTTTTTAAACCACCGTTTGTCATGTATCATTTTCGTTTAGTCTTGCACTTTTTAACGTTTTTACATTCAATAATGCTTTTAAATCAGAAAATTCCTATTTTCACAACTAATTTTTTATGATAAAGGTTAACGTATTTTTTATGAAATGTATTATTTAAAAAAAATAGTTATTAAAAAAAAATTTTTTTCAAACCATTATTTGTCATCACATTTTGCGTTGAATTTTTGCACTTTTTACGTTTTTAGTTGATGATGCTTATGAATATTCATTCAGTCATTCATTTTCTCCCGCTTATCTGTAATTCGGGTCGCGGGGGCAGCAGTCCAAGCAGACCCCCGCCTTCGACTGCTGCCCAATCCACACAGCACCGTCCCTTACGGTCCCTCCTGCAGGTGGTGAGCCCACGGGAAGGCTTATGAATATAAAAAGTAAAAATTTTCTCAATAACTTGTAAAAACTTGGTCATATCACATTATTTATTAACAGTTTTTCATGATATTTTTAGTATGAATATGTAAATGTATATTTTACCAATTAATCCCATTTTTATTTGAAAAAAGTTATATTTTTCTTAGACCAATGTTTTTTTTTCGCTTACATATTGCACTATATTTTCTATTAAATGATGCTTATAATTATGGAAATGTATATTTTCATAATAACTATAAAAAATGTTTTATGAAAAAGTCATATTTTTGTCAAAACATGAATTGCAGTCACTTTTTTTAAAGGTTTTCCAATGTTTTATATTTTCACAATTACTCATATATTTATGGTAAAGGTTATTGTGTTTTTTAAAGAAATTATGTTTATGAATAAGAAATTATATATTTTAATAAAAACATTACATCTTATATAAAAAAAATAATTTTCAAACCATTGTTTGTCATATCACGTTTTACATTGAAATTTAGAATTTTTTTTTACCAATATTTCCTAAAATTATTCTAATAAATATGAGAATTTATACTTTTAAAATGAATTTCATTCATATATATATATATATATATATATATATATATATATATATATATATATATATATATATATATGAATATATATGAAATACATTTTTTTTTTTCTCAGTGTTTTTTAATGTAAGTTGTTTGCTTGCATATTGCTCTTCTTAACAGTTTTTCTTTCTATGATGCTTATAATTATAAAAATTCATATTTGCAGAATAACTACAAAATTTTCAATAAAAATGACATTTTTGTCAAAATATGATTTGTATGGCCACTTTTTTATTTTTTGTTTCTTAATGGCAATTCTTTAAAGGTTTTCCGTGAACATATGCTTCTGAACATGAAAATATCATATTACGGGTCGCAGGGGCAGCAGTCTAAGCAGAGACTGCGGAGAAAGCACATTTCGGCCACCTGTATCCGGGATCTTGTCCTTTCGGTCATGACCCAGAGCTCATGACCATAGGTGAGAGTAGGAACGTAGATTGACAGGTAAATCGAGAGTTTCGCCTTGCGGCTCATCTCTTTCTTCAATCTCCCGTTCCACTGTTCCCTCACTCGTGAACAAAACCCCAAGATACTTAAACTCCTCCACTTGCGGAAAGAACTCTCCACCAACTTAAAGTGGGCAAGCCACCCTTTTCCGACTGAGGAACATGGCCTCGGATTTGGAGGTGCTGATTCTCATCCCAGCCGCTTCACACTCGGCTGGAAACCGTCCCAGTGCGTGCTGAAGGTCCTGGTCTGATGAAGCCAACACGACAACATCATCTGCAAAGAGCAGAGACGAAATCGTGTTGTCACCAAACCGGACACCCTCCGGCCCCTGGCTGCGCCTAGAAATTCAGTCCATAAAAATTGTGAACAGAACCGGTGACAAAGGGCAGCCCTGCATGCAACATGCACCGGTAACAGGTCTGACTTACTGCCAGCAATGCGAACCAAGCTCCTGCTTCGGTCGTACAGGGACCGAACAGCCCTTAGTAAAGGGCCCCGGACCCCGTACTCCCGGAGCACCCCCTACAGGCCCCCGCAAGGGACACAGTCGAATGCCTTTTCCAAATTCACAAAACACATGTGGACTGGTTGGGCAAACTCCCATGAACCCTCCAGCACCTTGTAGAGGGTATAGAGCTGGTACAGTGTTCCACGGCCTGGACGAAAACCACACTGTTCCTCCTGAATCCGAGGTGCTACTATCGGCCGTATTCTCCTCTCCAGTACCGTGGCATAGACTTTCCCAGGTAGGCTGAGAAGTGTGATCCCCCTAAAGTTGAAACACACCCTCCGGTCCCCCTTCTTAAAAAGAGGGACCACCACCCCGGTCTGCCATTCCAGAGGCACTGTCCCCGACCGCCACGCGATGCTGCAGGGGCATGTCAGCCAAGACAGCCCCACAACATCCAGAGACGAGGTACTCAGGGCGGATCTCATCCACCCCCGGTGCCTTGCCACCGAGGAGTTTCTTTACTACCTCGGTGACTTCAGCTTGGGTGATGGACGAGTCCACCTCTGAACCCTCAGCCTCTGCTTCCTCAATGGAGGACGTGACGGCGGGATTGAGGAGATCCTCGAAGTATTCCTTCCACCGTCCAACGACATCCCCAGTTGAGGTCAACAGCTCCCCACCTCCACTGTAAACAGCATTGGTAGGGCACTGCTTCCCTCTCCTGAGGCGCCGGACGGTTTGCCAGAATCTCATCGAGGCCAGCCGATAGTCTTTCTCCATGGCCTCACCAAACTCCTCCCAAGCCCAAGTTTTTGCCTCCACAACCACCCAGGCTGCAGTTCGCTTGGCCTGCCGGTACCCGTCAGCTGCCTCAGGAGTCCCACAAGCCAACCAGGCCCGATAGGACTCCTTCTTCAGCATGACGGCATCCCTTACTTCCGGTTGCCACCACCGGGTTCGGGGATTGCTGTCCCGACAGGCACCGGAGACCTTACGGACACAGCTCCGAGCGGCCGCTTCGACAATGGAGGTGGAGAACATGGTCCACTCGGACTCAATATCTCCAGCTTCCCTCAGGATCCGGTCAAAGCTCCGCCGGAGGTGGGAGTTGGTCATATCATGGTATTTCATGAAATCTTTTACATTCACATTACACTTTTAATGATTTATTTGTGAAAATATGAACATTCATATTTTTACATTAACGTGTAAAAACTTGGTCATTTCACGTTTGGTCTAGTCCTGGACATCTTTAGAATGTCATACTGCCTTTTACAGTATTCATTAATCTGATCCATCATTCATTAATCAATCTCCACATTGTGCATATCTATTCCCAACACTTAGCTAAAGAAAATAAATTAAAAAAACTTTCCTTTAAAACTGAGAAAGAATCGATCCTGTCCTCTTTACTACTGCTGACTTCTGTGTCATAGACTCAATCAAACGCCTAACTCTTTTGACCACCTTACCTGCATGAGTCCTAAAACTCTGTGTGTCATCTGGTACATGTGCTGACATGTCAGTAATATGATTAGTATTAGAGTCATTCACAGCCCTTACTTGCTGGTCTAAGTTACTAGGGTCGGAGTCTCCATCTACATCATACATTCAAACGGAACAATCTCCAGCAACCTCATTTGGATTACGGCATTCTGCGGTATTATCAGATTTTAAATCACTGTCAACAGACTCTTGACCCACAACTTCTCTCGGTTCATCAGACACCCACGTTCCCATCCTATCATCAGAACCATCCCCCTTAGTTGGATCGAACAGTTTCGACATGCAAGGTTTGGTCTCCGCATTCCCAGCACTTGACGGAACATCCTCATCTTGGGTTGGTTCAATAGGTAGAAAGCTGATGTCCAGAATTAGGTTGCAACTTTGGGATACGGCCAAACATTAACTGAAATGGGGCGTAACCAGTGGTTTCATTATACGTATTATACGCAAATGTCAGAGCCTGTATCTGCTCGGGCCATTTTTGTTTCTCCTTGAGAGGTTGCATACTGCCCAAAGTTTGATTGAACTGCTCTGTTACACAATTCCCCATCGGGTGGTATGCTGTAGTGAGTGACTTCTCAACACCAGCCAATTTAGGCAATTCTGCATTGAGTGCACTTTCGAAGTTAGTCCCTCGGTCGGTATGAATACACAACTTTTGGCTATCTGTTTTGCTTTCTGGTTTGCGCACAGAAAAGCATGAGCCAACTTAGTAAAATGATCAGTAGCAACTAATACATCCACGGATCGTTGCTTGCTATCCTCAGCACACCAAAAATCCAAACACACCAACTCCATCTGTACTGAAGTCTTTATGCTCTCAAGAGGGGCTAGAGCAGATGGCTCTGGTGTTCTGGCCAATACACACCTCTGACAAAACTTGACATACTCCCTGATATCATACTCCAGCCTAGGCAAGTAAAAATGTTGTCGAGCTAACTGGAGGGTTTTTGAGTGTCCCTGATGTCCAGCAAGATCATGTACACTGTTTAAAGCCTTAGCCCTATGGCTTGATGGAATTACAAGTTGGAACCTTTTGTGATTGCTTAACGGATCTTTCGAGATGCGCTAAACTACTCAGTTTTGCAATTTCAACCTGTCCCATTGCTTAAGAAGAGATAAAGTTCCAGCGTCCATTCCAATCAGCTCTCTCCTTGATGGTCGTTTTTTCTGAGTCAAAAAAGAAAAATTTTTCGAGATTGATAAATCTGCCTCTTGATCTTGCCTGATTTTCTCTAAAGGGATTGTTGTGACATGGTATTACACCCAGGCGCCACCATATTCTGAATGGATTGGATTGTCTGCATGGCCCTCAGCTCGGTTACCCTTTCCCACTGATCATGAAGACCTAAAAGGGTTCTGACTGTATCATGATCGTAAGACACTGTATTAGCCAAGGGCGTTACATGGAGACTGTTCACTTGCAAACGAAAAGTGTCCTAAACCCCATCCTCATCAACACAGTCCGCTTCAGCAAGTATGTTGCCGTATCTCTCCGTGATAAGCCTACGACTCACTGTTGGAAAAGGATCACGGCTCAAGGCATCAGCTACAATGTTCTTGCGCTCTCCAATAAGCTCTCTTTCAGTTTAGAAAGGCCACATCACACTTAGGAGTCCAGTCAGTTGATTTCAACTTCCTATAAGTGCCTGCCCTAATCCCAGTTTTGATCTTTGCCTTTCTTTTCTGTCCAGCTGTCAAAGAAAACAACTGTTTGGCTATTGAGGAACAACTTGGGATGAAATGCTGATAATAGAGAATCATGCCCAAAACAGACTTAATCCTTCGGACAGATGGAGTACACCCATCCTCTTCCATGAGGCCCTCTTTTGACAATTTGGCTATGGCTTCAACCTTCGAAGGATCGACAGATACACCATTTCCGTCAATTACGTGACCTAAAAATTTTACAGATGTTTGCATGAAATGGCACTTTTTTGGACTTAACTTCAGGTTGTAATCCCTCAACCGTTGAAAGACTATCTCCAGCTTCTCCAACGCTGCCTTCTCATCAGGTGCAAACACCAATAAGTCGTCCAAATAACACAACAGGCTACTGAAATTCAAGTCCTCAAAGATACTCAGCATCATGCGCATAAAAGATGCTGGACTGTTACACAGTCCCTGTGGCATCCTTTTATACTCATGAAGGCCCACTGGAGCTGCAAACGCAGAGTATTTTTTATCTTTTACAGACATGGGGATGTTATAGAAATCTGATGTTAGATCCATAGTGCTGAAGAGAGTGTTTCCTCCTAAGGCAGCAAGGCAGTCTGATTGATGAGGAAGTGGGTGTGCATCCTTGATGGTTCTAGCATTCAGCCATCTAAAATCCGTACAAATTCAAAAAGCATATTCACTCACTGACTTACGGATTATTCCCTGCTCTTCCATTTCTGAGAGAACTTGCCGTAATTTTTGATAGTGAGCGGGTGGTATCCGACGGTACGGAAGTCGGAATGGACGCTCATCAGTTAGGCGAATGCGGTGAACAAAACCTTTGACCTCTCCGCAATCTAGAGCATGTTTAGAGAATACATCATTATAGTTCTCAAGCAGCTGCACAAGCCTGTCTTTTGCCGCATCGCTAGCAGAACATTAATCGATGTTGATGTCACCAAGGTCTACAGCCTTTAGTCTCTGCTTAAGATCACCAATGGCACCAGGCTGATATATACTCTCCGGTGCAGCCACCTGAGCCTGACTATAACCTTGTAACAGTTAAAAATCTTCCACAGCATGACATGGGAATACATCTGCCAACTTACAGTTCTTTTTTAAAGTGATCGGTTTGTCTGAAAGGTTGATAACTTTCAAACGAACCCAACGATCTCCCCATAAAGGTGTTCCGACGCGGCCAATGATAATGTTCCGAGGCATAGTTCGGGAAGAAGTGGCCTCTACAATTACAGTGCTTCCTGGTGACATGGCAGTATTACTTGGCAACTTGCCCCAAACAAGGTGTTCTTTATTTTGCCACTAATGTGACTGCTTGAAAAAGCTTTACAGTCCCAATCTTATCGAGTGGGTCACTACCCCTCCAACAGCAAGTATTTGCCATAACCTCTAAAAAACGTTTGCATGATGAAGATGGCTCTGAAGCACTGTTAGAGAGAGTTCTCCAATGATCACTACTGGCTTTCATTTGACTCATTAGAAACTTTACCACATTGGTTCCAATTAATAAATCATCCTTTTGCCCTGGCACGACCAAGATTGGTACCAAGCATCTCACGCCATATACTTTAAGCTCGACTTCGTATATGCATTTCCGATTTGTTGCTTTACCTCCACATCCCACTAAAATTATTTCTTGTGTCAATGGTGTGGGCTTCGGGAACAAATTATCTCTGAGCATTCTGCTCTCTACTGCTTCACTAAAAGTACAAGCCATGGATCCAGAGTCCAACATTTGGAATTTATCGTTCACATAGACAGGTGCATAGATTAACTCATCAAATACTGCTGAGTATTTTTAGTAAAATGCATATTTACATTTACATTGTTAATATACATACATGAAAATTAACATCAGTCACATGGACACATTAATTAAGTGGCTCTACGTTCGAATCAGTTTCAAGCAATTACTAATTAGTTACCAATAAGACTAAAAATACCAAAGTTTTAACAGACGGACCAAATGAAGAATCTTCCAGAACCCGGAAGGTTGTCTTGCCTACTCTTAACAGCAAGACTACCCGAGTTCTCCTTACTCCCTGTCGGTTATCACGGACAAGTGCGAATTCACGTAGCAAATCTTTCACTTTTTATCCCCCAAATTTACTTAAATTTACATATTATTCTCTAATTTCTCCTCCTTACTACTTTACATACACCAATAATTTTGCAAGTTTTTGCATATCCCACCTTTTGCTTACGTATTTTCTGGTAAGTTTATACCTTTTCTTGATAAAATGTCACCCCTTTCCAGTAGGCCTCATTCACTTCCATACATTTCTAATTTATATGTACCGTAAACGTCTGATGGTGAACTTTCCTTCTTGTAAAAAATCCCCTGATCATGCATTTTACCACAAAACAACTAATCCTCCCCTGCAATTTTCACACCTTTTTTTGTTTTTTTCCTTCATTGCAAAAATTCCTTTGTCTTTTCATATACTGCCTAATCCCTTAATTCTCCCTTAGTACAATAGATTTAATTTTCTGTATCCTTAGCTTTGTATTAATTTAATTGATTTTTCCAGTATTCATCTTAGTTTGTGCTATTTCTACAATTTTTTATTCGTGCAAAATATTCCTATTTTCTCTAAATGCATCTTTACGAACGAGTTTCCTGTCCTGAACTTTTTCTAAATCAAATCGTGCCTCTATCTTAACTACAAGCTTCCTTAGCGCTTCCTGTATTTTTGTGTGTCTTGGTTATTGAACATCTTATACCACTTGTTTTTCATCAACTTACAATGTGTAAGTTCTGTGCCTAATTCTTCCTTGCTCTTCTCTTTTTTAAAGATTTTGTACATTAGATAGATAGATAGATAGATAGATAGATAGATAGATAGATAGATAGATAGATAGATAGATAGATAGATAGATAGATAGATAGATAGATAGATAGATTTATTTTCCTCCTACTTAAGATTCTACTTTGATTCTATGCACGTTTAAGGATGGTGATAATATAATGTATTCTGCGCTTTTGTGTATATCTTTAATTAATTTTGCCTCTTTAAGCATGATTATTTGATCTTTATGAACTCTCTTCATACACCGAGTTCTCTGCGGAGCTGAGTATTATACTATATTAATGCTGAGTAATGGTTAAATGTATTAAGCTTGGATTTAAACTAATATAAGCAATGTTATATGTTAAGAAGCTTTAATGATATTGTTTTTGATTATTTTTATATTATTATGCTGTCCTTACCCTAAGCACTGTGAACCCTCATATACAAGATGCAAACCCAGCCATTAGGGAGGCACAAGCCAGTGCACCCTTAGTGCCGGTTCCCAACTTCGGATAAATGGGGAGGGTTGCATTAGAAAGGGCATCCAGCGTAAAACGTGGCAAATCGAATATGCGGATCACAAATAAGAATTTCATACCGGATCGGTCGAGGCCCGGGTTAACAACAACCGCCACAGGTATCGTTAGCCAACAGGGTACCGGTGGAAATTAGACTACTGTTAGCTGAAGAAAGAGAAGAAGAGGAGGAAGACATCTACAGAGACAGCAGGAAAAGGAGAAGTGTAGAAGAGTAGAGGATTGGGTTGGTACTATGACTGGTAAAGGGAGAGAGATAGCTGATATGATGGAGAGGAGAAAGGTAGATATGTTGTGTGTTCAGGAGACCAAGTGGAAAGGGAGAAAGGCCAGGAACATTGGAGGTGGGTTTAAACTGTTCTATCATGGTGTGGTTGAAAAGAGAAATGGTGTAGGGGTGATTCTGAAGAAAGAATACAGTAAGAGTGTAGTGGAGGTAGCTTCCTGTGACGTAGCTTCCTGTGTTTGACTTGTTTGCCGCGAGTTACGTGTTTGTATCTCTCTCGGCGTCTTTCAAACAAACTTTGCTATCTATCCATCCGTTTTTCCTCTTTTAATAATCCTTAATTGTTTTTGTCTTCCTGACTTGTGCCTGTAGTTAGTTAACTCGACTATAACTAGTGTTGTTTATATTTATTTTCTCTCACTCACATCTCTGTATAATAAATCTGTTCGTGACGATAAGCACTATGCCGGTTGTTTGTCTGCATTCGAGCACAGGTGAGGACTCGTTCGAGTTGCAAACGGTGGCGTTGGAGATGGAGGCATTGGAGAAACAGATTCGCGAGCTGCATGTAAAGCATGACCGGCTGCGAGAGCGGAAAGCGGCGCTGGAAACATCCCGGGCGGACGCGCACTCATCCCAGGTAAACTCCCGGGTTGAACCTAACGCTCCCAGCACATCAACTCCGCGTGCTTCTATGCCCAGGCCCAGCGCACCTACAACTCCGGCACCGGTGCAACATGGACCCTGGATGCGGCCGCGGCGGAAGAGACAAGCCAAGCCCCGATCGAGGACGTCTCCACCTCCACCACCGGCCTTCGAGATCTCGACCGAGAATCGCTTCGTCCCCCTCCGCGAGACGGAACGCGACACTGTTATTCTCGGAGATTCCATCGTCCGGCATGTCCGCGCTACCCGAGCTAAAGGTAAGGTGCACACTCGCTGTTTTCCTGGTGCTCGTGTTCTGGATGTCGCTGCGCAGGTACCCGCGATCCTGAACGAGAACTTCGGAGCGGTTGTTCTCCATGCCGGATCAAACGACACCAGGCTGCGGCAAACGGAGATCTTAAAGAGGGACTTCAGGATCCTGGTGGAGACGGTACGCAGCACATCACCCACAACGAGGATTATAGTGTCAGGACCTCTTCCCACTTACCAGCGAGGGGCTGAGAAGTTTAGTAGACTTTTAGCACTAAATGAATGGTTACAGTCATGGTGTCGAGAACATAAACTTCTCTTTGTTAATAACTGGAACTGTTTCTGGGAGCGTCCTAGGATCTTCCGCCCTGATGGCCTGCACCCCAGCAGAGTTGGAGCAGCAGTGCTATCAGATAACATCTCTAGGATACTACACACCATCTGACTGGTAAGACATCAAGAAATCTTCAACTATAAGAACACGCATACTACAGACCAAATAGTTACAAGTTCACACACAGCCCAGTTTATAGAAACCATATCTATTCCTCGGGTAGTAAAACCAAGAATTACATACACAAGATCCAGAAATAATCTTATTGCAGTTAAAACTGAAAAATGCCAGATAAACAAACACAACAAAGTTCTAAAGTTCGGTCTTTTAAACATTAGATCACTTGCACCCAAAGCACTGATTGTAAATGAGATGATCACAGAGAATAATCTCAATGCACTCTGTCTCACTGAGACCTGGATTAAACCAGGTGATTATATGGGTCTAAACGAGTCGACACCGTCAGGATATGTTTATAAGCATGAGCCCCGTCAGACTGGTCGTGGGGGGGGGGGTGTAGGAACCATTTATAGTGCTTCTCTTAATGTTAGTCAGAGATTAGGATTCAGCTTTAAATCATTTGAAGTGCTCGTTCTTAAAATTGCACTTTCAGACATGCACAGAAAACTCGCTCTGGTCACCGTGTACAGACCCCCAGGGCCCTACGCTGATTTTCTTCATGAGTTTGCTTGTTTTCTCTCAGACCTCTTGATCAGCTTTGATAAAGTGCTGCTTGTAGGAGATTTTAATATTCATGTAGATGATGAAAACGATGCCCTAGGATTATCATTTGTCGATTTACTAAACTCTTTTGGAGTTAAACAAAACGTCACCAGACCAACCCACCGTTTTAACCACACACTAGACTTAATAATATCCCACGGAGCAGACGTCACTGATATAGATATTTTACCCCAGAGTGATGACATCACAGACCATTATCTCCTACTGTACACACTACCGGTAGAGCAGATTAACCGTGTTTCACCACGGTATCGACTTGGTAGGACTATTATTCCAACCACTAAGGACAGATTCATAAATAACCTGCCTGATTTATCTCAGTTTCACATTAAACCCATAACTGCTGATCATCTTGATGAGATGGCGAACAACATAGACCTTATCCTCACTAGCACTTTAGACACTGTTGCCCCCATCCGGTTAAAAAAGGTTCGAGAACAAGCACCTGCACCTTGGTATAATAGTCATACGCATGCCCTAAAGAGAACAACACGTAATCTGGAGAGAAAATGGAGGAAAACTAAATTGGAGGTATTTAGAATTGCGTATAAAGACAGTATGCTTAGCTACAGACAGGCGCTAAAAGCTGCTAGAGCTAAACACCTGAGCAAACTCATAGAAAATAACAAAAACAACCCCAGGTTCCTTTTCAGTACAGTCGCTAAATTAACAACAAATCAGGGATCTGAAAAATGTGTTCCATCACAGTTTAGTAGTGAAGACTTTATAAATTTCTTCACTGGAAAAATAGATAACATTCGAAAAACAATTGTGGCAGTTCAACCTCTGACAGCATCTCCCGACACAATCGTACTTACAACCCCACAACTACACTGTTTTACATGTATAGGACAGGAAGAGCTGTATGATGCTATTATGAAAGCTAAATCAACAACATGTCGGTTAGATCCAATTCCCACTAAACTACTGAAGGAAGTGTTATATACAGCTGGTGAGCCTCTTTTAAATATTATTAACTTCTCACTATCGTTAGGTCATGTCCCTAAATCCCTCAAGTTAGCAGTTATTAAGCCCCTCATTAAAAAACCTAATCTGGATCCAAGCACGCTATCGAATTACAGACCAATTTCAAATCTCCCATTTATGTCTAAGATTTTAGAAAAGATTGTCGCTGCCCAGCTATGTAACCACTTGCAGGAGAACAATATCTTTGAAGAGTTTTAGTCAGGTTTTAGGCCCCATCATAGCACAGAAACTGCTCTAGTTAAAATCACTAACGACCTGTTTTTAGCTTCAGACCAAGGCTACATCTCCCTATTAGTTTTACTAGATCTTAGTGCTGCGTTCGACACTATAGATCATGATCTTCTTCTCGATCGCTTACAGAATTACATCGGTATTCAGGGACAGGCATAAGGCTGGTTTAAATCCTACCTGTCCAATCGTTACCATTTCGTGGATTTAAATGGAGAGCTATCCAGGATAATGCTAGTAAATTATGGCGTGCCACAAGGGTCAGTTCTGGGACCCCTGCTTTTTACAATATACATGCTTCCATTAGGAAATATTATTAGAAGGCATGGAATTAGCTTCCATTGTTATGCTGATGATACCCAGCTATATATTTCATCCAAACCAGGCGATACAGCTCAATTAGCTCGCATAACTGAGTGTGTTGAAGAAATAAGAGATTGGATGACCCATAACTTTCTGCTATTAAATTCTGATAAAATGGAGATTTTGCTCATCGGCCCAAAAAATAGTACACAGAAGCTCCAGCATCTCAGCCTGCATTTAGACGGTTGTTCTGTAACTACTAGTTCAACGGTAAAAGACCTGGGAGTTATTTTAGACAGCAACTTATCTTTCAAAAATCACATCAATCAAGTTACAAAAACAGCCTTCTTTCACCTTAGAAATATTTCTAAGCTAAGAAATATGTTATCTATATCTGATGCAGAGAAGCTCGTCCATGCGTTTATGACCTCTAGAATAGACTACTGTAATGCATTACTAGGTGGATGTCCTGCATCATTAATAAACAAGCTTCAGTTAGTTCAGAATGCCGCAGCAAGAGTTCTTACTAGGTCAAGAAAATACGATCATATAACCCCAATCTTATCGTCCCTACATTGGCTTCCTATTAAGTTTCGAATAGACTACAAACTACTGCTACTCACTTATAAAGCACTAAATGGTTTGGCTCCCATGTATCTATCCAGTCTCTTAACACGCTACAATCCGTCACGCTCCCTGAGATCTCAAAACTCTGGGCTTCTAGTAGTTCCTAGAATAGCAAAGTCCACTAAAGGCGGTAGAGCATTTTCACATTTAGCTCCTAAACTCTGGAATAGTCTTCCTGACAGTGTTCAGGGTTCAGATACACTCTCCCAGTTTAAGTGCAGATTAAAAACATATCTTTTTAGCAAAGCCTATACATAACACACATCACACACATCACATCATAACCTTGTGCTCCAGAACATCTGATCACATGCACATTATCAACTTGTGCTGTTAATATCATGAACAGCAGCTACGCTAATTCCTCTCCACTGCTTCTCTTTCTCTCCCCATCCCGAGGCATCCTGAGGTTTGGCCAGCTCCAGTCACGTCCCACCTCGTGAAGATTATGGACCTATGGATGATCATGGAGAAGTAGATGCCGAGTGTTTAAAGGCCCTGGCATGGAGAAGCTGATGCTGGATCTATGATGATCACAAATTGTTCTGTATTGTTGAAAGATTTATGACCAAACTTTTGATGTCACCCATATGAGGATGGGTTCCCCTTTGAGTCTGGTTCCTCTCAAGGTTTCTTCCTCATATCATCTAAGGGAGTTTTTCCTTGCCACTGTCGCCACGGCTTGCTCATCAGGGACAAACGCACACCATTCACCTTCACTGTTGTTTTCTGTAAAGCTGCTTTGAGACAATGTCTGTTGTGAAAAGCGCTATACAAATAAACTTGACTTGACTTGACTTGACTTGGAGGTGAAGAGAGTTTCTGATAGGGTGATGAACGTGAAGCTGGAAGTTGAAGGGATGATGATAACTGTCATCAGTGCCTATGCTCCACAAGTTGGCTGTGAGATAGAGGAGAAGGAAAGATTCTGGAGTGAATTAGATGAAGTGGTAGATGGTGTACCTAGATAAGAAAGACTGGTGATTGGGGCAGACTTTAATGGGCATATGTAGGTGAAGGGAACAGAGGTGATGAGGAGGTGATGGGTAGGTATGGTTTTAAGAAGAGGAATGTAGAAGGGCAGATGGTGGTAGATTTTACTAAAAGGATGGAAATGGCAGTGGTGAATACGTATTTTAAGAAGAAGGATGATCATAGGGTGACCTATAAGAGTGGAGGAAGGTGCACACAGGTGGACTATGTTTTATGCAGGAGATGCAACCTGAAGGAGATTGGAGACTGTAAGGTGTTGTGGGGGACAGTGTAGTTAGACAGCATCGGATGGTGGTCTGTAGGATGGTTTTGGAGGTGAAGAAGAAGAGGAGGCGAGTGAGGACTGAAAGAAGAATAAGATGGTGGAAACTGAAGGAGGAAGAGTGGTGAGGTTTAGGGAAGAGGTCAGACAGGGGCTCGGTGGTGGTGAAGAGGTGTTGGATGATTGGGTAACAACTGCAGGAGCTAGAATGGTACTTGGTGTGACATCTGGAAATGGAAAGGAAGACAAAGAGATGTGGTGGTGAAATGAGGAAGTGCAGGAGAGCATAAGGAGAAAGAGGTTGGCAAAAAAGAAGTGGGATCGACAGAGTGACGAGAAAAGTAGGCAGGAGTACAAGGAGATGCAGCAGCAGGTAAAGAGGAATGTGGCGAAAGCCAAGGAAAAGGCATATGAGGAGCTGTATGAGAGATTGGACACTGGGGGAGAAGAAAAGGATTTGAACCGATTGGCCAGGCAGAGGGACCGAGCTGGGAAGGATGTACTGCAAGTTAGAGCAATAAAGGATGAAGATGGAAATGTGTTGACTAGTGAGGAGAGTGTGTTGAGAAGGTGGCGGGAGTATTTTGAGCAGCTGATGAATGAGGAAAATCAGAGAGAGAGAAGGTTGGATGATGTGGAGTTGGTGAAGCAGGATGTGGATAGGATTAGTAAGGAGGAAGTGAGAGCAGCGATTAAGAGGATGAAGAGTGAAAAGTCGTTTGGACCAGATGACATACCTGTAGAAGCATGGAGATGTTTAGGAGAGATGGAAGTGGAGTTTTTAACCAGATTGTTTAACAAGATTCTGGAAGGTAGGAGGATGCCTGAGGAATGGAGAAGGAGTGTGCTGGTACCGATCTTGAAGAATAAGGGAGATGTGCAGACCTGCAGTAACTACAGGGGAATTAAGTTGATCAGTCACACCATGAAGTTATGGGAAAGAGTAGTGGAAGCCAGGCTGAGAAAAGAGATGACCATCTGTGAGCAACAGTATGGTTTCATGCCGAGGAAGAGCACCACAGATGCCTTATTTGCTTTGAGGATGTTGATGAAGAAGTATAGAGAAGGACAGAAGGAATTTCAATGTGGATTTAGAGAAAGCGTACGACAGAGTGCCAGGAGAGGAGTTGTGGTGTTGTATGACGAACTCAGGTGTGTCAGAGAAGTATGTAGGGTGGTGCAGGACATGTATGAGGATAGTGTGACAGAAGTGAAGTGTGCAGTAGGAACGACATACTGGTTCAGGGTGAAGGTTGGACTGCATCAAGGATCGGCCCTGAGCCCTTTCCTGTTTGCAGTGGTGATGGACTGGTTGACGGATGAGGTCAGATAGGAGTCTCCCTGGACTAGGATGTTTGCGGATGTTATTGTGATTTGTGGTGAGAGTAGTGAGCAGGTTGAGAAGAGCCTGGAGAGGTGGAGATATGCGCTGGAGAGAAGTGGAATGAAAGTCAGTAGGAGTAAGACAGAGTACATGTGCGTAAATTAGAGGGAGGGCAGTGGAGTGGTGCGGTTACAGGGAGAAGAGGTGGAGAAGGTGGAAGAATTCAGGTACCTGGGGTCAACAGTGTAAAGAAAAGAGTGCAGGCAGGGTGGAGTGGGTGAAGAAGAGTGACAAGAGTGATTTGTGATAGTAGGGTATCTGCAAAAATGAAAGGGAAAGTTTATATGACTGTGGTGAGGTGTTGTATGGATTAGAGACAGTGGCATTGAGTAAAAGACAGGAGGCGGAGCTGGAGGTAGCAGAACTAAAGTTGTTAAGGTTTTCGTTGGGAGTGACGAGGATGGACAAGATTAGAAATGAGTTCATTAGAGGGACAACCCATGTAGGATGTTTTGGTAACAAGATGAGGGAGGCGAGATTGAGATGGTTTGGACATGTGCAGAGGGGGGACATGAATTATATTGGTAGAAGAATGCTGAGGATGGAGCCACCAGGTAGGAGGATAAGTGGAAAGCCAAAATGATCCAAAACGCAGCTCCATGACTTGTGTTCAATCAGCCCAAGTTCTCCCACACCACCCCACTGCTGCGCTCCCTTCACTGGCTTCCAGTAGCTGCACGTATCAGATTCAAAACACTGATGCTTGCCTACAAGGCCAAAATTGGACCAGCCTCAGTGACCCCATCACATCTTGCACTGCACCACGCTGTCTGAAATCCTCCAGTACTGCTCGACTGCTACCTCCTTCTCTCAGAATGAGAGGTAGGTACATTTCCCCTAGATGTCCGTACAGCAGAGTCCCTGACTATCTTCAAGCAACGACTGAAGACCTACCTCTTCCTGAAATACTTAAATTAGCACTTCCAAGCTTGTATATTTATATTAAGTTTGTAATCTTGCCTACCAGTGTAGATTTATTCATTACTAGAGACTCAAAGCACTTTTGTACGTTGCTCTGGATAAGAGCGTCTGCTAAATGCCGCAAATGTAAATGTAAATGTAAATGTAGCCTGCAAGGACCACATGAGTAGCCTGCGGGTCTTTTCTAAAAATAGCTGTTTCCTACTTTGTTAAATCATTGTTGATACTTATGAGAAATCATTACCATGATCAGTGTCTTCACATAGATAAATATCATTAATTATTAATAATAACATATATTCATTCATTCATTCATTCATTTTCTCCCGCTTATCCGTAATTCGGGTCGCGGGGGCAGCAGTCTAAGCAGGCCCCCGCCTTCGACTGCTACCCAATCCTCACAGCACCGTCCCTTACAGTCCCTCCTGCAGGTGGTGAGCCCACAGGAAGGCGGCCCCACGTCACTCCGACGTCAAGAACCTTGATATTTCCCTCGTAAGGGACCCCTGGAGCATAGAGGGTTAAGGGCCTTGCTCAAGGGCCCAAGAGTGGCAGCTTGGCGATACCGGGGCTTGAACCCCAGACCTTCCGATCGGCAACCCAGCGCCTTAACCGCTGGAGCCACCACCATGTTATAATAACAAATAATTAAAGGTAAATTGAGCAAATTTGTTATTTCAGATCAAAATGAAAACTGTGTCTATCAAACTGGTAGCCCTTCACATTAATATTACCCAAGAAGTAGCTTTCAGTTTCAGAAAGTCTGGTGACCCCTGCTCTATATATAGGCAATCCGCCTCTTCCAGGGCCATATCTAAAAGATCGGGCTTACAAGAGGTCTCTTGTTCAATGTGTTTAAGGCAATCCTGTGCGTCGTCAAAACCATAAGTCTAGCAGAGTCTAGCAAGTCTAGCAGATCACGCAGCGTTACTACAGCTGAATGCGGCTGAGAAGAAGGCTTAATAATTACGTTTTCTGTTGCCAAGAGCGTGATTTCATAACCAGATCTACGTCGTGCTGTCATATCTTTTGTGTTGAGGTTATGTAAAATAGCTGTTACCCGATGTGAGGTGTACAGAATCAAAGGATGTGACAGCACTGTTTTCTCAGCATCAGACCATCAGCAGCCACTGCACGCATGCATGAGGGCAACCATTGTGCTATGTTGTCTAAAGATTTGGAAAGAAATCTGGGCAAAATCTGTCACCATGTTCCTGGGCTAGAATCCCTGCAGCCGTACCACCAGGTTCATGCAAATAAAGGTGAAAATTATGAGTATAAAATGTAATATTTTAATAAAAAGACATTTAAAAAACTTTTTTATAAAAGAAAGTCAGATTTTTTTTCAAACCATTGTTTGTCATCACATTTTGCAGTGAATAGTTGCACTTTCAATGGTTTTTAGTTAATAATTCTTATGAATATGAAAAGTCAAAATTTCACAATAACTTGTAAAAACGATTTGTCATATTATATTTTTCATTTAATGTTTGCACTTTTTTTTTTTTACAGTTTTCATGAAATGATTCTAATGAATATAAAAAGTCACATTTTACCTATTAATTTCATATATATAATAGAAAAGTCATTTTTATGTCAAAACATGATATATCATGAAACCTTTTTCGTTCATTGATTGCACTTTTTTTGGTTATGAGTGTAAAATTTAATATTTTAATAAAAACAATACAAAACAAAGTTTTATCAAACCATTGTTTGTCATTACGTTTTGCGTAAATTTTTTGCACTTTTAAAGTTTTTTAGTTAAATTATGCTTATCAATATGAAAATGTAAATTTTTACAATAATTCATATTTTTATGAAAAAGTTACTTTTTTAAATTAAATAATGGTTATGAAAATGAAATGTAATATTTTAATAAAAACAATTTGGTATTAAAAAAAACTTTTTAAACCATTGTCATCACGTTTTGCGTAGATTTTGTGCACTTCTAATGATTTTTAGTTAATTGATGCTAATGAATATGAAAAGTCATATTTTTCACTATAAATAAAAAAAAAATTAACTTGTCATTTGACGTTTTTGCACTTTCAACGGTTCGTAATTAAATGATGCTTATGAATATGAACTCATATTTTTCACATATATAATATCTCATTAAAAACATGTAAAATTATCATGGGCAAATGCATGCTGCTTGTACAAAAACGCTTGGTTCGAAAAACCGCTTTCTCTTCGTCCTAGAAGCCTGAGACTTGCGGAATCGCGTTTTCAGCGGTTATGAAACTCATTCTTGACAGCACGTAGAAGGCTTTGCCCAATATTGTGCTGTTGTTTCGATTTTAATGAATTATGACTTTATAACCCATTTTCATTCACTTTTTGCAGTTTAAAACAATTTTTATGAATTATGAATATTAAAATTCATTTTTTTAAATAACTATAATATTATTGTGAGAAATATTATATTTTGGTCATGAAATGTTTTGTTATATTATATCTTATCATAAACGTGTAAAATTATCATAGGCGAGTGCATGCTGCTTGTACAAAAACGCTTGGTTCGAAAAACCGCTTTCTCTTCGTCCTAGAAGCCTGAGACTTGCGGAATCGCGTTTTCAGAGGTTAAGAAACTCATTCTTGACAGCACGTAGGAGGCTTTGCCAAATATGTGCTGTTGTTTCGATTTTAATGAATTATTTATTTTTTGTCTTGTCTTTTTCGTTTACTTATCGCAGATTTGATCGGTTTTTAATGAAAATTTGCTTATGACTATGAAAATTCTAATTTGACCAATAATAATCATATTTTTATTTTAAAAAAAGAATATTGTTTTTAAACCACCGTTTGTCATGTATCATTTTCGTTTAGTCTTGCACTTTTTAACGTTTTTACATTCAATAATGCTTATAAATGCGTTGAATTTTTGCACTTTTTACGTTTTTAGTTGATGATGCTTATGAATATAAAAAGTCAAAATTTTCTCAATAACTTGTTAAAACTTGGTCATATCACATTATTTATTAACAGTTTTTCATGATATTTTTAGTATGAATATGTAAATGTATATTTTACCAATTAATCTCATTTTTATTTGAAAAAAAGTTATATTTTTCTTAGACCAATGTTTTTTTTTCGCTTACATATTGCACTATATTTTCTATTAAATGATGCTTATAATTATGGAAATGTATATTTTCATAATAACTATAAAAAATGTTTTATGAAAAAGTCATATTTTTGTCAAAACATGAATTGCAGTCACTTTTTTAAAGGTTTTCCAATGTTTTATATTTTCACAATTACTCATATATTTATAGTAAAGGTTATTGTGTTTTTTTTAAGAAATTATGTTTATGAATAAGAAATTATATATTTTAATAAAAACATTACATCTTATGTAAAAAAAATAATTTTCAAACCATTGTTTGTCATATCACGTTTTACATTGAATTTTAGAAAGTTTTTTTACCAATATTTCCTAAAATTATTCTAATAAATATGAGAATTTATACTTTTAAAATTAATTTCATATATATATATATATATATATATATATATATATATATATATATATATATATATATATATATGAAATAAATTTTTTATTTTTTTTTTCTCAATGTTTTTTAATGTAAGTTGTTTGCTTGCATATTGCTCTTCTTAACAGTTTTTTTTTCTATGATGCTTATAATTATAAAAATTCATATTTGCAGAATAACTGCAAAATTTTCAATAAAAATGACATTTTTGTCAAAATATGATTTGTATGGCCACTTTTTTATTTTTTGTTTCTTAATGGCAATTATTTAAAGGTTTTCCGTGAACATATGCTTCTGAACATGAAAATATCATATTACGGGTCGCAGGGGCAGCAGTCTAAGCAGAGACTGCGGAGAAAGCACATTTCGGCCACCTTTCGGTCATGACCATAGGTGAGAGTAGGAACGTTGATTGACTGGTAAATCGAGAGTTTCGCCTTGCGGCTCATCTCTTTCTTCAATCTCCCGTTCCACCCTTCCCTCACTCGTGAACAAAACCCCAAGATACTTAAACTCCTCCACTTGCGGCAGGAACTCTCCACCAACCTGAAGTGGGCAAGCCACCCTTTTCCGACTGAGGAACATGGCTTTGGATTTGGAGGTGCTGATTCTCATCCCAGCCGCTTCACACTCGGCTGCAAACCGTCCCAGTGCGTGCTGAAGGTCCTGGTCTGATGAAGCCAACACGACAACATCATCTGCAAAGAGCAGAGACGAAATCGTGTTGTCACCAAACCGGACACCCTCCGGGCCCTGGCTGCGCCTAGAAATTCTGTCCATAAAAATTGTGAACAGAACCACACTGTTCCTCCTGAATCCGAGGTGCTACTATCGGCCGTATTCTCCTCTCCAGTACCGTGGCATAGACTTTCCCAGGTAGGCTGAGAAGTGTGATCCCCCTTAAGTTGGAACACACCCTCCGGTCCCCCTTCTTAAATAGAGGGACCACCACCCCGGTCTGCCATTCCAGAGGCACTGTCCCCGACCGCCACGCGATGCTGCAGGGGCATGTCAGCCAAGACAGCCCCACAACATCCAGAGACTTGAGGTACTCAGGGCGGATCTTATCCACCCCCGGTGCCTTGCCACCGAGGAGTTTCTTTACTACCTTGGTGACTTCAGCTTTGGTGATGGACGAGTCCACCTCTGAACCCTCAGCCTCTGCTTCCTCAATGGAAGACGTGACGGCGGGATTGAGAAGATCCTCGAATTATTCCTTCCACCGTCCAACGACATCCCCAGTTGAGGTCAACAGCTCCCCACCTCCACTGTAAACAGCATTGGTAGGGCACTGCTTTCCTCTCCTGAGGCGCCGGACGGTTTGCCAGAATCTCATCGAGGCCAGCCGATAGTCCTTCTCCATGGCCTCACCAAACTCCTCCCAGGCCCAAGTTTTTGCCTTCACAACCACCCGGGCTGCAGTTCGCCGGTACCCGTCAGCTGCCTCAGGAGTCCCACAAGCCAACCAGGCCCGATAGGACTCCTTCTTCAGCATGACGGCATCCCTTACTTCCGGTTGCCACCACCGGGTTCAGGGATTGCTGCTTTGACAGGCACCGGAGAACTTACGGCCACAGCTCCGAGCGGCCGCTTCGACAATGGAGGTGGAGAACATGGTCCACTCGGACTCAATATCTCCGGCCTTCCTCAGGATCCGGTCAAAGCTCCGCCGTGGATCTCCAGCACCCTCATTTGGATTACGGCATTCTGCGGAATTATCAGATTTCAAATCACTGTCAACAGACTCTTGACCCACAACTTCTCTCGGTTCATCAGACACCCACGCTCCCATCCTATCATCAGAACCATCCCCCTTAGTTGGATCGAACAGTTCCGACATGCAAGGTTTGGTCTCCGCATTCCCAGCACTTGACGGAACATCCTCATCTTGGGTTGGTTCAATAGGTAGAAAGCTGATGTCCAGAATTAGGTTGCAACTTTGGGATATGGCCAAACATTAACTGAATTGGGGCGTAACCAGTGGTTTCATTATATGCATTATACGCAAATGTCAGAGCCTGTATCTGCTCGGGCCATTTTTGTTTCTCCTTGAGAGGTTGCATACTGCCCAAAGTTTGATTGAACTGCTCTGTTACACCATTCCCCATCGGGTGGTATGCTGTAGTGAGTGACTTCTCAACACCAGCCAATTTAGGCAATTCTGCATTGAGTGCACTTTCGAAGTTAGCCCCTCGGTCGGTATGAATACGTGTCGGGAAGCCATAGCCCAAAAAAACATGTTCCCACAAATCTGTTTTGCTTTCTGGTTTGCGCACAGAAAAGCATGAGCCTTCTTAGTAAAATGATCAGTAGCAACTAATACATCCACGGATCGTTGCTTGCTATCCTCAGCACACCAAAAATCCAAACACACCAACTCCATCAGTACTGAAGTCTTTATGCTCTCAAGAGGGGCTAGAGCAGATGGCTCTGGTGTTCTGGCCAATACACACCTCTGACAACACTTGACATACTCCCTAATATCATACTCCATCCTAGGCAAGTAAAAATGTTGTCGAGCTAACTGGAGGGTTTTTGAGTGTCCCTGATGTGAATTACAAGTTGGAACCTTTTGTGATTGCTTAACGGATCTTTCGAGATGCACTAAACTACTCAGTTTTGCAATTTCAACCAGTCCCATTGCTTAAGAAGAGATAAAGTTCCAGCGTCCATTCCAATCAGCTCTCTCCTTGATGGTCGTTTTTTCTGAGTCAAAAAAGAACAATTTTTCGAGATTGATAAATCTGGCTCTTGATCTTGCCTGATTTTCTCTAAAGGGATTGTGGTGACATGGTATTACACCCAGGCGCCACCATATTCTGAATGGATTGGATTGTCTGCATGGCCCTCAGCTCGGTTACCCTTTCCCACTGATCATGAAGACCTAAAAGGGTTCTGACTGTATCATGATCGTAAGACACTGTATCAGCCAAGGGCGTTACATGGAGACTGTTCACTTGCAAATGAAAAGTGTCCTAAACCCCATCCTCATCAGCACAGTCCGCTTCAGCAAGTATGTTGCCGTATCTCTCCGTGATAAGCCTACGACTCACTGTTGGAAAAGGATCACGCTCAAGGCATCAGCTACAATGTTCTTGCTCCCAGCAACATGCTTAAGATAAAAAGTGTAAGCAGCAAGGTTTGATACCCAGCGTTGTTCACAAGCATCGGGTTTAGCTTTAGTTAGTATATAAGTGAGTGGGTTATTGTCTGTCCATACCGTGAACATGTGTCCTTTTAACCAATGGCAAAATATTTTACATTCACTCCACTTCAAGGCTAGAAACTCAAGCTTATGTGCTGGATACCTCTTTTGAGAGTTACTTAGAGTCTTGCTTGCAAATGCAATGGGGTGTGCTTTCTCCTCCCCAGCCGATATCTGTGATAGCACAGCCCCAATGATGCATCAGTTGACAAAATTAACGGAAGAGAGAAATCAGGATGTGCTAGAACCACGCTCTCCAATAAGCTCTCTTTCAGTTTAGAAAGGCCACATCACACTCAGGAGTCCAGTCAGTTGATTTCAACTTCCTATAAGTGCCTGCCCTAATCCCAGTTTTGATCTTTGCCTTTCTTTTCTGTCCAGCTGTCAAAGAAAACAACTGTTTGGCTATTGAGGAACAACTTGGGATGAAATGCTGATAATAGAGAATCATGCCCAAAACAGACTTAATCCTTCGGACAGATGGAGTACACCCATCCTCTTCCATGAGGCCCTCTTTTGACAATTTGGCTATGGCTTCAACCTTCGAAGGATCGACAGATACACCATTTCCGTCAATTACGTGACCTAAAAATTTTACAGATGTTTGCATGAAATGGCACTTTTTTGGACTTAACTTGAGGTTGTAATCCCTCAACCGTTGAAAGACTATCTCCAGCTTCTCCAACGCTGCCTTCTCATCAGGTGCAAACACCAATAAGTCGTCCAAATAACACAACAGGCTACTGAAATTCAAGTCCCCAAAGATACTCAGCATCATGCGCATAAAAGATGCTGGACTGTTACACAGTCCCTGTGGCATCCTTTTATGATCATGAAGGCCCACTGGAGCTGCAAACGCAGAGTATTTTTTATCTTTTACAGACATGGGGATGTTATAGAAATCTGATGTCAGATCCATAGTGCTGAAGAGAGTGTTTCCTCCTAAGGCAGCAAGGCAGTCTGATTGATGAGGAAGTGGGTGTGCATCCTTGATGGTTCTAGCATTCAGCCATCTAAAATCCGTACAAATTCTTAGATTACCGTCTTTCTTCACACTAAAACAAGAGGCAAAGCATATTCACTCACTGATTTACGGATTATTCCCTGCTCTTCCATTTCTGAGAGAACTTGCCGTAATTTTTGATAGTGAGCGGGTGGTATCCGACGGTACGGAAGTCGGAATGGACGCTCATCAGATAGGCGAATGCGGTGAACAAAACCTTTGACCTCTCCGCAATCTAGAGCATGTTTAGAGAATACATCATTATAGTTCTCAAGCAGCTGCACAAGCCTGTCTTTTGCCGCATCGCTAGCAGAACATAAATCGATGTTGATGTCACCAAGGTCTACAGCCTTTAGTCTCTGCTTAAGATCACCAATGGCACCAGGCTGATATATACTCTCCGGTGCAGCCACCTGAGCCTGACTATAACCTTGTAACAGTTAAAAATCTTCCACAGCATGACATGGGAATACATCTGCTAACTTACAGTTCTTTTTTAAAGTGATCGGTTTGTCTGAAAGGTTGATAACTTTCAAAGGAACCCAACGATCTCCCCATAAAGGTGTTCCGACGCGGCCAATGATAATGTTCCGAGGCATAGTTCGGGAAGAAGTGGCCTCTACAATTACAGTGCTTCCTGGTGACATGGCAGTATTACTTGACAACTTGCCCCAAACAAGGTGTTCTTTATTTTGCCACTAATGTGACTGCTTGAAAAAGCTTTTACAGTCCCAATCTTATCGAGTGGGTCACTACCCCTCCAACAGCAAGTATTTGCCATAACCTCTAATAAACGTTTGCATGATGAAGATAGCTCTGAAGCACTGTTAGAGAGAGTTCTCCAATGATCACTACTGGCTTTCATTTGACTCATTAGAAACTTCACCACATTGGTTCCAATGAATAAATCATCCTTTTGCCCTGGCACGACCAAGATTGGTACCAAGCATCTCACGCCATATACTTTAAGCTCGACTTTGTATATGCATTTCCGATTGGTTGCTTTACCTCCACATCCCACTAACATTATTTCTTGTGTCAATGGTGTGGGCTTCGGGAACAAATTATCTCTGAGCATTCTGCTCTCTACTGCTTCACTAAAAGTACAAGCCATGGATCCAGAGTCCAACATTTGAAATTTATTGTTCACATAGAGAGGTGCATAAATTAACTCATCAAATACTGCTGAGTATTTTTTGTGAAATGCATATATTTACATTGTAAATATACATTCATGAAAATTAACATCAGTCACATGGACACATTAATTAAATGGCTCTACGTTCGAATCAGTTTCAAGCAATTACTAATTAGTTACCAATAAGACTAAAAATACCAAAGTTTTAACAGACAGACCAAATGAAGAATTTTCCAGAACCCGGAAGGTTGTCTTGCCTACTCTTAACAGCAAGACTACCCGAGTTCTCCTTACTCCCCGTCGGTTATCACGGACAAGTGCGAATTCACGTAGCAAATCCTTCACTTTTTATCCCCCAAATTTACTTAAATGTACATATTATTCTCTAATTTCTCCTCCTTACTACTTTACATACACCAATATTTTTGCAAGTTTTTGCATATCCCACCTTTTGCTTACGTATTTTCTGGTAAGTTTATACCTTTTCTTGATAAAATATCACCCATTTCCAGTAGGTCTCATTCACTTCCATACATTTCTAATTTATATGTACCGTAAACATCTGATGTTGAACTTTCCTTCTTGTAAAAAATCCCCTGATCATGCATTTTACCACAAAACAACTAATCCTCCCCCGCAATTTTCACATCTTTTTGTGTTGTTTTTTTCCTTCATTGCAAAAATTCCTTTGTCTTTTCATATACTGCCTAATCCCTTAATTCTCCCTTAGTACAATAGATTTAATTTTCTGTATCCTTAGCTTTGTATTAATTTAATTGATTTTTCCAGTATTCATCTTAGTTTGTGCTATTTCTACAATTTTTTATTCGTGCAAACTATTCCTATTTTCTCTAAATGCATCTTTACGAACGAGTTTCCTGTCCTGAACTTTTTCTAAATCAAATCGTGCCTATATCTTAACTACAAGCTTCCTTAGCGCTTCCTGTATTTTTGTGTGTCTTGGTTATTGAACATCTCATACCACTTGTTTTTCATCAATTGACAATGTGTAAGTTCTGTGCCTAATTCTTCCTTGCTCTTCTCTTTTTTAAAGATTTTGTACATTAGATAGATAGATAGATAGATAGATAGATAGATAGATAGATAGATAGATAGATAGATAGATAGATAGATAGATAGATAGATAGATAGATAGATAGATTTATTTTCCTCCTACTTAAGATTCTACTTTGATTCTATGCACGTTTAAGGATGGTGATAATATAATGTATGCTGCGCTTTTGTGTATATCTTTAACTAATTTTGCCTCTTTAAGCATGATTATTTGATCTTTATGAACTCTCTTCATACACCGAGTTCTCTGCGGAGCTGAGTATTATACTATATTAATGCTGAGTAATGGTTAAATGTATTAAGCTTGGATTTAAACTAATATAAGCAATGTTATATGTTAAGAAGCTTTAATGATATTGTTTTTGATTATTTTTATTTTATTATGCTGTCCTTACCCTAAGCACTGTGAACCCTCATATACAAGATGCAAACCCAGCCATTAGGGAGGCACAAGCCAATGCACCCTTAGTGCCGGTTCCCAACTTCGGATGAATGGGGAGGGTTGCATTAGAAAGGGCATCCGGCATAAAACGTGGCAAATCGAATATGCGGATCACAAATAAGAATTTCATACCGGATCGGTCGAGGCCCGGGTTAAAAACAACCGCCACAGGTATCGTTAGCCAACAGGGTACCGGTGGAAATTAGACTACTGTTAGCTGAAGAAAGAGAAGAAGAGGAGGAAGACATCTACAGAGACAGCAGGAAAAGGAGAAGTGTAGAAGAGTAGAGGTTTGGGTTGGTACTATGACTGGTAAAGGGAGAGAGATAGCTGATATGATGGAGAGGAGAAAGGTAGATATGTTGTGTGTTCAGGAGACCAAGTGGAAAGGGAGTAAGGCCAGGAACATTGGAGGTGGGTTTAAACTGTTCTATCATGGTGTGGATGAAAAGAGAGATGGTGTAGGGGTGATTCTGAAGGAAGAGTACAGTAAGAGTGTAGTGGAGGTGAAGAGAGTTTCTGATAGGGTGATGAACGTGAAGCTGGAAGTTGAAGGGATGATGATAACTGTCATCAGTGCCTATGCTCCACAAGTTGGCTGTGAGATAGAGGAGAAGGAAAGATTCTGGAGTGAATTAGATGAAGTGGTAGATGGTGTACCTAGATAAGAAAGACTGGTGATTGGGGCAGACTTTAATGGGCATATGTAGGTGAAGGGAACAGAGGTGATGAGGAGGTGATGGGTAGGTATGGTTTTAAGGAGAGGAATGTAGAAGGGCAGATGGTGGTAGATTTTACTAAAAGGATGGAAATGGCAGTGGTGAATACGTATTTTAGGAAGAAGGATGATCATAGGGTGACCTATAAGAGTGGAGGAAGGTGCACACAGGTGGACTATGTTTTATGCAGGAGATGCAACCTGAAGAAGATTGGAGACTGTAAGGTGTTGTGGGGGACAGTGTAGTTAGAGAGCATCTGATGGTGGTCTGTAGGATGGTTTTGGAGGTGAAGAAGAAGAGGAGGCAAGTGAGGACTGAAAGAAGAATAAGATGGTGGAAACTGAAGGAGGAAGAGTGGTGAGGTTTAGGGAAGAGGTCAGAGTGGTTGATCAGTCACACCATGAAGTTATGGGAAAGAGTAGTGGAAGCCAGGCTGAGAAAAGAGGTGACCATCTGTGAGCAACAGTATGGTTTCATGCCGAGGAAGAGCACCACAGATGCCTTATTTGCTTTGAGGATGTTGATGAAGAAGTATAGAGAAGGACAGAAGGAATTGCAATGTGGATTTAGAGAAAGCGTACGACAGAGTGCCAGGAGAGGAGTTGTGGTATTGTATGACGAACTCAGGTGTGTCAGAGAAGTATGTGAGGGTGGTGCAGGACATGTATGAGGACAGTGTGACAGCAGTGAAGTGTGCAGTAGGAACGACATACTGGTTCAGGGTGAAGGTTGGACTGCATCAAGGATCGGCCCTGAGCCCTTTCCTGTTTGCAGTGGTGATGGACTGGTTGACGGATGAGGTCAGATAGGAGTCTCCCTGGACTAGGATGTTTGCGGATTATTGTGATTTGTGGTGAGAGTAGTGAGCAGGTTGAGAAGAGCCTGGAGAGGTGGAGATATGCGCTGGAGAGAAGGGGAATGAAAGTCAGTAGGAGTAAGACAGAGTACATGTGCGTAAATGAGAGGGAGGGCAGTGGAGTGGTGCGGTTACAGGGAGAAGAGGTGGAGAAGGTGGAGGAATTCAGGTACCTGGCGTCAACAGTGTAAAGAAAAGAGTTCATGCAGGGTGGAGTGGGTGAAGAAGAGTGACAAGAGTGATTTGTGTAGTAGGGTATCTGCAAAAATGAAAGGGAAAGTTTATATGACTGTGGTGAGGTGTTGTATGGATTAGAGACAGTGGCATTGAGTAAAAGACAGGAGGGCGGAGCTGGAGGTAGCAGAACTAAAGTTGTTAAGGTTTTCATTGGGAGTGACGAGGATGGACAAGATTAGAAATTAGTTCATTAGAGGGACAACCCATGTAGGATGTTTTGGTGACAAGATGAGGGAGGCGAGATTGAGATGGTTTGGACATGTGCAGAGGGGGGACATGAATTATATTGGTAGAAGAATGCTGAGGATGGAGCCACCAGGTAGGAGGAAAAGTGGAAAGCCAAGGAGGAGCTTTATGGTTGTGGTGAGGGAAGACATGCAGGTAGTTGGTGTGAAAGAGGTAGATGTAGAAGACAGGGTGGTATGGAGACGGATGAGCCGCTGTGGCAACCCCTAATGGGAGCAGCCGAAAGAAGAAGAAGAAGAATAAGATATACAAGATGCACATGCTATGCTGTTCCTCGCTTAGGTAACCTTTATACACCAGACAAAAATACCCTGCGGTTTCTAGCCTAGCTAATCCGCTCGTTGTTGTTAAAATTTTGCACACTCTGCAAAACTGCACCGGTTTATTCTACAATACTATTTTCCAATAAACCTCTCATACTCTTATCACAACTACCATTATTTTGGTTTTATTATTTTAAATTTCCTCTGAATCACCTCCGGCATGTCCTTTAAAAGGCCACTTTGGCAGGAAGATGAAAAACATTTAAGAGTTTGATGTTTTGGTGTTCCATGCTTTGCTTCCGAAACATGAAAGCAAAGACACTTTTAAGCAGCTGATGGAAATCCCATAGCACGTTTTAACCTCATAGGGGACCTATGAGGTTAAAACGTGCTATGGGCTTTCCATCAGCTGCTTAAAAGTGTCTTTGCTTCCATGTTTCGGCAAAATCATTCACAACATCATAAGCATACTTAGAATCAGTGTATATAGTCACTACTTTACCTTCAGACAACTGCCATGCTCTTGTAAGTGCGACCAACTCTGCAGCTTGTGCAGATGTGTATGGTAATGGTTTAGCTTCAACTATTTCATCAGGTAAACTTACAACCGCGTATCCACATAAATACACATCAGAGGGTTTTGAACACAATCTATCTAGTTCAGGGGTCACCAACATAGTGTCACTTGGTAACATCCGAAGAATTCGACCATTTCTGTCCACACAGGCTGCCCAGGTGCTTGTTCAGTCTCTTGTCATTTCAAGACTTGACTACTGCAACTCTCTGCTGGCAGGTCTTCCCCAGAACGCTATTCGTCCACTGCAAATGATCCAAAACGCAGCTCCATGACTTGTGTTCAATCAGCCCAAGTTCTCCCACACCACCCCACTGCTGCGCTCCCTTCACTGGCTTCCAGTAGCTGCACGTATCAGATTCAAAACACTGATGCTTGCCTACAAGGCCAAAATTGGACCAGCCTCAGTGACCTCATCACATCTCGCACTGCACCACGCTGTCTGAGATCCTCCAGTACTGCTCGACTGCTAACTCCTTCTCTCAAAATGAGAGGTAGGTACATTTCCCCTAGATGTCCGTACAGCAGAGTCCCTGACTATCTTCAAGCAACGACTGAAGACCTACCTCGTCCTGCAATACTTAAATTAGCACTTCCAAGCTTGTATATTTATATTAAGTTTGTAATCTTGCATACCAGTGTAGATTTATTCATTACTAGAGACTCAAAGCACTTTTGTACGTTGCTCTGGATAAGAGCGTCTGCTAAATACCGCAAATGTAAATGTAAATGTAAATGTAAATGTAAATGTAGCCCGCAAGGACCACATGAGTAGCCTGCGGGTCTTTTCTAAAAATAGCTGTTTCCTACTTTGTTAAATCATTGTTGATACTTATGAGAAATCAATACCATGATCAGTGTCTTCACATAGATAAATATCATTAATTATTAATAATAACATATCTTTAAAGGTAGATTGAGCAAATTTGTTATTTCAGATCAAAATGAAAACTGTGTCTATCAAACTGGTAGCCCTTCACAATAATATTACCCAAGAAGTAGCTTTCAGTTTCAGAAAGGCTGGTGACCCCTGCTCTATATATAGGCAATCCGCCTCTTCCAGGGCCATATCTAAAAGATCGGGCTTACAAGAGGTCTCTTGTTCAATGTGTTTAAGGCAATCCTGTGCGTCGTCAAAAATATAAGTCTAGCAGAGTCTAGCAAGTCTAGCAGATCACGCAGCGTTACTACAGCTGAATGCGGCTGAGAAGAAGGCTTAATAATTACGTTTTCTGTTGCCAAGAGCGTGATTTCATAACCAGATCTACGTCGTGCTGTCATATCTTTTGTGTTGAGGTTATGTAAAATAGCTGTTACCCGATGTGAGGTGTACAGATTCAAAGGATGTGACAGCACTGACCAGCACAGACCATCAGCAGCCACTGCACGCATGCATGAGGGCAACCATTGTGCTATGTTGTCTAAAGATTTGGAAAGAAATCTGGGCAAAATCTGTCACCATGTTCCTGGGCTAGAATCCCTGCAGCCGTACCACCAGGTTCATGCAAATAAAGGTGAAAATTATGAGTATAAAATGTAATATTTTAATAAAGACATTTAAAAAACTTTTTTATAAAAGAAAGTCAGATTTTTTTTCAAACCATTGTTTGTCATCACATTTTGCAGTGAATATTTGCACTTTCAATGGTTTTTAGTTAATAATTCTTATGAATATGAAAAGTCAAAATTTCACAATAACTTGTAAAAACGATTTGTCATATTTTGTTTTTCATTTAATGTTTGCACTCTTTTTTTTTTTTTTTACAGTTTTCATGAAATGATTCTAATGAATATAAAAAGTCACACACCTATTTATTTCATATATATAATAGAAAAGTCATTTTTATGTCAAAACATGATATATCATGAAAACTTTTTCGTTCATTGATTGCACTTATTTTGGTTATAAGTGTAAAATTTAATATTTTAATAAAAACAATACAAAAGAAAGTTTTTTCAAACCATTGTTTGGTCATTACGTTTTGTGTAAATTTTTTGCACTTTTAAAGTTTTAGTTAAATTATGCTTATCAATATGAAAATGTAAATTTTTACAATAATTCATATTTTTATGAAAAAGTTACTTTTTTAAATTAAATAATGGTTATGAAAATGAAATGTAATATTTTAATAAAAACAATTTGGTATTAAAAAAACTTTTTAAACCATTGTCATCACGTTTTGCGTAGATTTTGTGCACTTCTAATGATTTTTAGTTAATTGATGCTAATGAATATGAAAACTCATATTTTTCACTATAAATAAAAAAAATTGATTTGTCATTTGACGTTTTTGCACTTTCAACGGTTCGTAATTAAATGATGCTTATGAATATGAACTCATATTTTTCACAAAAAAATTTAAAAACTCGATATATATGTACATGTAAAATTATCATGGGTAAAATTATCATGGGCATGCTGCTTGTACAAAAACGAAAAACTGCTTTCTCTTCGTCCTAGAAGCCTGAGACTTGCGGAATCGCGTTTTCAGCGGTTAAGAAACTCATTCTTGACAGCACGTAGAAGGCTTTGCCCAATATTGTGCTGTTGGTTCGATTTTAATTAATTATGACTTTAGAACCCATTTTCATTCACTTTTTGCAGTTATCCACAGTTTTTATGAAATTATGATTATGAATATGCAAATTAAATTTTTTTAAAGAACTAATATTTTTGTGAGCAATATAATTTTTTGTTCAGGAAATGTTTTGTTAAATCATATGTCATCATAAACATGTAAAATTATCATGCGCGACTGCATGCTGCTTGTACAAAAACGCTTGGTTCGAAAAAGCGCTTTCTCTTCGTCCTAGAAGCCTGAGACTTGCGGAATCGCGTTTTCAGCGGTTAATAAACTTATTCTTGACAGCACGTAAAAGGCTTTGCCCAATATTGTGCTGTTGGTTCGATTTTGATTAATTATGACTTTAGAACCCATTTTCATTCACTTTGTGCAGTTTTTATTAAATTATGATACTGAATATTAAAATTCATATTTTTGAAATAACTATAATATTTTTGTGTGAAATATTATATTTTGGTCAGGAAATGTTTTGTTATATAATATCTCATCAAAAACATGTAAAATTATCATGGGCAAATGCATGCTGCTTGTACAAAAACGCTTGGTTCGAAAAACCGCTTTCTCTTCGTCCTAGAAGCCTGAGACTTGCGGAATCGCGTTTTCAGCGGTTAAGAAACTCATTCTTGACAGCACGTAGAAGGCTTTGCCAAATATGTGCTGTTGTTTCGATTTTAATGAATTATGACTTTATAACCAATTTTCATTCACTTTTTGCACTTTAATACAATTTTTTATGAATATTGAATATGAAAATTCATTTTTTTGAAATAACTAATATTTTAGTGATAAATATTATATTTTGGTTAGGAAATGCTTTGTGAAATAATATCTCATCAAAAACATGTAAAATTATCATGGGCAAATGCATGCTGCTTGTACAAAAATGCTTGGTTCGAAAAACCGCTTTCTCTTCGTCCTAGAAGCCTGAGACTTGCGGAATCGCGTTTTCAGCGGTTAAGAAACTCATTCTTGACAGCACGTAGAAGGCTTTGCCCAATATTGTGCTGTTGGTTCGATTTTAATGAATTATGACTTTATAACCCAGTTTCATTCACTTTTTGCAGTTATCCAAAGTTTTTATGAAATTATGATTATGAATATGCAAATTAATTTTTTTTAAAGAACTAATATTTTTGTGAGCAATATCATTTTTTGTTCAGGAAATGTTTTGTTAAATCATTTGTCATCATAAACATGTAAAATTATCATGCGCGACTGCATGCTGCTTGTACAAAAACGCTTGGTTCGAAAAACCGCTTTCTCTTCGTCCTAGAAGCCTGAGACTTGCGGAATCGCGTTTTCAGCGGTTAAGAAACTCATTCTTGACAGCACGTAGAAGGCTTTGCCCAATATTGTGCTGTTGGTTCGATTTTAATTAATTATGACTTTAGAACCCATTTTCATTCACTTTGTGCAGTTTTTATTAAATTATGATCCTGAATATTAAAATTCATATTTTTGAAATAACTATAATATTTTTGTGTGAAATATTATATTTTGGTCAGGAAATGTTTTGTTATATAATATCTCATCAAAAACATGTAAAATTATCATGGGCAAATGCATGCTGCTTGTACAAAAACGCTTGGTTCGAAAAACCGCTTTCTCTTCGTCCTAGAATCCTGAGACTTGCGGAATCGCGTTTTCAGAGGTTAAGAAACTCATTCTTGACAGCACGTAGAAGGCTTTGCCAAATATGTGCTGTTGTTTCGATTTTAATGAATTATGACTTTATAACCAATTTTCATTCACTTTTTGCACTTTAATACAATTTTTTATGAATATTGAATATGAAAATTCATTTTTTTTCAATAACTAATATTTTAGTGATAAATATTATATTTTGGTTAGGAAATGCTTTGTGGAATAATATCTCATCAAAAACATGTAAAATTATCATGGGCAAATGCATGCTGCTTGTACAAAAACGCTTGGTTCGAAAAACCGCTTTCTCTTCGTCCTAGAAGCCTGAGACTTGCGGAATCGCGTTTTCAGCGGTTAAGAAACTCATTCTTGACAGCACGTAGAAGGCTTTGCCAAATATGTGCTGTTGGTTCGATTTTAATGAATTATGACTTTATAACCCAGTTTCATTCACTTTTTGCAGTTATCCACAGTTTTTATGAAATTATGATTATGAATATGCAAATTAATTTTTTTAAATAAATAATATTTTTGTGAGCAATATCATTTTTTGTTCAGGAAATGTTTTGTTAAATCATATGTCATCATAAACATGTAAAATTATCATGCGCGACTGCATGCTGCTTGTACAAAAACGCTTGGTTCGAAAAACCGCTTTCTCTTCGTCCTAGAAGCCTGAGACTTGCGGAATCGCGTTTTCAGAGGTTAAGAAACTCATTCTTGACAGCACGTAGAAGGCTTTGCCAAATATGTGCTGTTGTTTCGATTTTAATGAATTATGACGTTATAAGCCAGTTTTATTCACTTTTTGCAGTTTTTATGAAATTATGATCCTGAATATTAAAATTCATATTTTTGAAATAACTATAATATTTTTGTGAGAAATATTATATTTTGGTCAGGAAATGTTTTGTTATATAATATCTCATTAAAAACATGTAAAATTATCATGGGCAAATGCATGCTGCTTGTACAAAAACGCTTGGTTCGAAAAACCGCTTTCTCTTCGTCCTAGAAGCCTGAGACTTGCGGAATCGCGTTTTCAGCGGTGAATGAACTCATTCTTGACAACACGTAGAAGGCTTTGCCAAATATGTGCTGTTGTTTCGATTTTAATGAATTATGACTTTATAACCCATTTTCATTCACTTTTTGCAGTTTAATACAATTTTTATGAATTATGAATATTAAAATTAATTTTTTTTAAATAACTATAATATTTTTGTGAGAAATATATTTTGGTCATGAAATGTTTTGTTATATTATATCTTATCATAAACATGTAAAATTATCATAGGCGAGTGCATGCTGCTTGTACAAAAACGCTTGGTTCGAAAAACCGCTTTCTCTTCGTCCTAGAAGCCTGAGACTTGCGGAATCGCGTTTTCAGCGGTTAAGAAACTCATTCTTGACAGCACTTAGAAGGCTTTGCCAAATATTGTGCTCTTGTTTCGATTTTAATGAATTATGACTTTTTAACCCATTTTCATTCACTTTTTGCAGTTTTTATGAAATTATGATCCTGAATATTAAAATTCATATTTTTGAAATAACTATAATATTGTTTTGAGAAATATTATATTTTGGTTAGGAAATGTTTTGTTATATATTATCTCATCATAAACATGTAAAATTATCATGGGCAAATGCATGCTGCTTGTACAAAAACGCTTGGTTCGAAAAACCGCTTTCTCTTTGTCCTAAGAGCCTGAGACTTGCGGAATCGCGTTTTCAGAGGTTAAGAAACTCATTCTTGACAGCACGTAGAAGGCTTTGCCAAATATTGTGCTGTTGTTTCGATTTTAATGAATTATGACTTTATAACCCATTTTCATTCACTTTTTGCAGTTTTCCACAGTTTTTATGAAATTATGATTATGAATATGAAAATTCATTTTTTTTTTATTAATATTTTTTTGAGCAATTTCACTTTTTGGTCAGGAAATGTTTTGTTAAATAATATGTCATCATAAACATGTAAAATTATCATGGGCAAGAGCATGCTGTATTTTAAAAAAAAACAACGCTTGTTTCGAAAAACCGCTTTCTCTTCGTCCTAGAAGCCTGAGACTTGCGGAATCGCGTTTTCAGAGGTTAAGAAACTCATTCTTGACAGCACGTAGAAGGCTTTGCCAAATATTGTGCTGTTGTTTAGAATTTAATGAATTATGACTTTATAATCCAATAACTAATGTTTTTGTGAGCAATATCATTTTTTGGTCAGGAAATGTATGTTATATTATATCTCATTATAAACGTAAAATTATCATGGGCAAGTGCATGCTGTTTTTGTACAAAAACACTTGGTTCGAAAAACCGCTTTCTCTTCGTCCTAGAAGCCAGAGACTTGCTGAATCGCGTTTTCAGCGGTTAAGAAACTCATTCTTGACAGCACGTAGGAGGCTTTGCCAAATATGTGCTGTTGTTTCGATTTTAATGAATTATTTATTTTTTGTCTCGTCTTTTTCGTTTACTTATCGCAGATTTGATCGGTTTTTAATGAAAATTTGCTTATGACTGAAAATTCTTATTTTCCCAATAATAATCATATTTATTTTAAAAAAGGATATTGTTTTTAAACCACCGTTTGTCATGTATCATTTTCGTTTAGTCTTGCACTTTTTAACGTTTTTACATTCAATAATGCTTTTAAATCAGAAAATTCCTATTTTCACAACTAATTTTTTATGATAAAGGTTAACGTATTTTTTATGAAATGTATTATTTAAAAAAAATAGTTATTAAAAAAAAAATTTTTTCAAACCATTATTTGTCATCACATTTTGCGTTGAATTTTTGCACTTTTTACGTTTTTAGTTGATGATGCTTATGAATATTCATTCAGTCATTCATTTTCTCCTGCTTATCTGTAATTCGGGTCGCGGGGGCAGCAGTCCAAGCAGACCCCCGCCTTCGACTGCTGCCCAATCCACACAGCACCGTCCCTTACGGTCCCTCCTGCAGGTGGTGAGCCCACGGGAAGGCTTATGAATATAAAAAGTAAAAATTTTCTCAATAACTTGTAAAAACTTGGTCATATCACATTATTTATTAACAGTTTTTCATGATATTTTTAGTATGAATATGTAAATGTATATTTTACCAATTAATCCCATTTTTATTTGAAAAAAGTTATATTTTTCTTAGACCAATGTTTTTTTTTCGCTTACATATTGCACTATATTTTCTATTAAATGATGCTTATAATTATGGAAATGTATATTTTCATAATAACTATAAAAAATGTTTTATGAAAAAGTCATATTTTTGTCAAAACATGAATTGCAGTCACTTTTTTTAAAGGTTTTCCAATGTTTTATATTTTCACAATTACTCATATATTTATGGTAAAGGTTATTGTGTTTTTTAAAGAAATTATGTTTATGAATAAGAAATTATATATTTTAATAAAAACATTACATCTTATATAAAAAAAATAATTTTCAAACCATTGTTTGTCATATCACGTTTTACATTGAAATTTAGAATTTTTTTTTACCAATATTTCCTAAAATTATTCTAATAAATATGAGAATTTATACTTTTAAAATGAATTTCATTCATATATATATATATATATATATATATATATATATATATATATATATATATATATATATATATATATATATATATATATATGAATATATATGAAATACATTTTTTTTTTTTCTCAGTGTTTTTTAATGTAAGTTGTTTGCTTGCATATTGCTCTTCTTAACAGTTTTTCTTTCTATGATGCTTATAATTATAAAAATTCATATTTGCAGAATAACTACACAATTTTCAATAAAAATGACATTTTTGTCAAAATATGATTTGTATGGCCACTTTTTTATTTTTTGTTTCTTAATGGCAATTATTTAAAGGTTTTCCGTGAACATATGCTTCTGAACATGAAAATATCATATTACGGGTCGCAGGGGCAGCAGTCTAAGCAGAGACTGCGGAGAAAGCACATTTCGGCCACCTGTATCCGGGATCTTGTCCTTTCGGTCATGACCCAGAGCTCATGACCATAGGTGAGAGTAGGAACGTAGATTGACAGGTAAATCGAGAGTTTCGCCTTGCGGCTCATCTCTTTCTTCGATCTCCCGTTCCACTGTTCCCTCACTCGTGAACAAAACCCCAAGATACTTAAACTCCTCCACTTGCGGAAAGAACTCTCCACCAACTTAAAGTGGGCAAGCCACCCTTTTCCGACTGAGGAACATGGCCTCGGATTTGGAGGTGCTGATTCTCATCCCAGCCGCTTCACACTCGGCTGGAAACCGTCCCAGTGCGTGCTGAAGGTCCTGGTCTGATGAAGCCAACACGACAACATCATCTGCAAAGAGCAGAGACGAAATCGTGTTGTCACCAAACCGGACACCCTCCGGCCCCTGGCTGCGCCTAGAAATTCAGTCCATAAAAATTGTGAACAGAACCGGTGACAAAGGGCAGCCCTGCATGCAACATGCACCGGTAACAGGTCTGACTTACTGCCAGCAATGCGAACCAAGCTCCTGCTTCGGTCGTACAGGGACCGAACAGCCCTTAGTAAAGGGCCCCGGACCCCGTACTCCCGGAGCACCCCCTACAGGCCCCCGCAAGGGACACAGTCGAATGCCTTTTCCAAATTCACAAAACACATGTGGACTGGTTGGGCAAACTCCCATGAACCCTCCAGCACCTTGTAGAGGGTATAGAGCTGGTACAGTGTTCCACGGCCTGGACGAAAACCACACTGTTCCTCCTGAATCCGAGGTGCTACTATCGGCCGTATTCTCCTCTCCAGTACCGTGGCATAGACTTTCCCAGGTAGGCTGAGAAGTGTGATCCCCCTAAAGTTGAAACACACCCTCCGGTCCCCCTTCTTAAAAAGAGGGACCACCACCCCGGTCTGCCATTCCAGAGGCACTGTCCCCGACCGCCACGCGATGCTGCAGGGGCATGTCAGCCAAGACAGCCCCACAACATCCAGAGACGAGGTACTCAGGGCGGATCTCATCCACCCCCGGTGCCTTGCCACCGAGGAGTTTCTTTACTACCTCGGTGACTTCAGCTTGGGTGATGGACGAGTCCACCTCTGAACCCTCAGCCTCTGCTTCCTCAATGGAGGACGTGACGGCGGGATTGAGGAGATCCTCGAAGTATTCCTTCCACCGTCCAACGACATCCCCAGTTGAGGTCAACAGCTCCCCACCTCCACTGTAAACAGCATTGGTAGGGCACTGCTTCCCTCTCCTGAGGCGCCGGACGGTTTGCCAGAATCTCATCGAGGCCAGCCGATAGTCCTTCTCCATGGCCTCACCAAACTCCTCCCAAGCCCAAGTTTTTGCCTCCACAACCACCCGGGCTGCAGTTCGCTTGGCCTGCCGGTACCCGTCAGCTGCCTCAGGAGTCCCACAAGCCAACCAGGCCCGATAGGACTCCTTCTTCAGCATGACGGCATCCCTTACTTCCGGTTGCCACCACCGGGTTCGGGGATTGCTGTCCCGACAGGCACCGGAGACCTTACGGACACAGCTCCGAGCGGCCGCTTCGACAATGGAGGTGGAGAACATGGTCCACTCGGACTCAATATCTCCAGCTTCCCTCGGGATCCGGTCAAAGCTCCGCCGGAGGTGGGAGTTGGTCATATCATGGTATTTCATGAAATCTTTTACATTCACATTACACTTTTAATGATTTATTTGTGAAAATATGAACATTCATATTTTTACATTAACGTGTAAAAACTTGGTCATTTCACGTTTGGTCTAGTCCTGGACATCTTTAGAATGTCATACTGCCTTTTACAGTATTCATTAATCTGATCCATCATTCATTAATCAATCTCCACATTGTGCATATCTATTCCCAACACTTAGCTAAAGAAAATAAATTTAAAAAACTTTCCTTAAAACTGAGAAAGAATCGATCCTGTCCTCTTTACTACTGCTGACTTCTGTGTCATAGACTCAATCAAACGCCTAACTCTTTTGACCACCTTACCTGCATGAGTCCTAAAACTCTGTGTGTCATCTGGTACATGTGCTGACATGTCAGTAATATGATTAGTATTAGAGTCATTCACAGCCCTTACTTGCTGGTCTAAGTTACTAGGGTCGGAGTCTCCATCTACATCATACATTCAAACGGAACAATCTCCAGCAACCTCATTTGGATTACGGCATTCTGCGGTATTATCAGATTTTAAATCACTGTCAACAGACTCTTGACCCACAACTTCTCTCGGTTCATCAGACACCCACGTTCCCATCCTATCATCAGAACCATCCCCCTTAGTTGGATCGAACAGTTTCGACATGCAAGGTTTGGTCTCCGCATTCCCAGCACTTGACGGAACATCCTCATCTTGGGTTGGTTCAATAGGTAGAAAGCTGATGTCCAGAATTAGGTTGCAACTTTGGGATACGGCCAAACATTAACTGAAATGGGGCGTAACCAGTGGTTTCATTATACGTATTATACGCAAATGTCAGAGCCTGTATCTGCTCGGGCCATTTTTGTTTCTCCTTGAGAGGTTGCATACTGCCCAAAGTTTGATTGAACTGCTCTGTTACACAATTCCCCATCGGGTGGTATGCTGTAGTGAGTGACTTCTCAACACCAGCCAATTTAGGCAATTCTGCATTGAGTGCACTTTCGAAGTTAGTCCCTCGGTCGGTATGAATACACAACTTTTGGCTATCTGTTTTGCTTTCTGGTTTGCGCACAGAAAAGCATGAGCCAACTTAGTAAAATGATCAGTAGCAACTAATACATCCACGGATCGTTGCTTGCTATCCTCAGCACACCAAAAATCCAAACACACCAACTCCATCTGTACTGAAGTCTTTATGCTCTCAAGAGGGGCTAGAGCAGATGGCTCTGGTGTTCTGGCCAATACACACCTCTGACAAAACTTGACATACTCCCTGATATCATACTCCAGCCTAGGCAAGTAAAAATGTTGTCGAGCTAACTGGAGGGTTTTTGAGTGTCCCTGATGTCCAGCAAGATCATGTACACTGTTTAAAGCCTTAGCCCTATGGCTTGATGGAATTACAAGTTGGAACCTTTTGTGATTGCTTAACGGATCTTTCGAGATGCGCTAAACTACTCAGTTTTGCAATTTCAACCTGTCCCATTGCTTAAGAAGAGATAAAGTTCCAGCGTCCATTCCAATCAGCTCTCTCCTTGATGGTCGTTTTTTCTGAGTCAAAAAAGAAAAATTTTTCGAGATTGATAAATCTGCCTCTTGATCTTGCCTGATTTTCTCTAAAGGGATTGTTGTGACATGGTATTACACCCAGGCGCCACCATATTCTGAATGGATTGGATTGTCTGCATGGCCCTCAGCTCGGTTACCCTTTCCCACTGATCATGAAGACCTAAAAGGGTTCTGACTGTATCATGATCGTAAGACACTGTATTAGCCAAGGGCGTTACATGGAGACTGTTCACTTGCAAACGAAAAGTGTCCTAAACCCCATCCTCATCAACACAGTCCGCTTCAGCAAGTATGTTGCCGTATCTCTCCGTGATAAGCCTACGACTCACTGTTGGAAAAGGATCACGGCTCAAGGCATCAGCTACAATGTTCTTGCGCTCTCCAATAAGCTCTCTTTCAGTTTAGAAAGGCCACATCACACTTAGGAGTCCAGTCAGTTGATTTCAACTTCCTATAAGTGCCTGCCCTAATCCCAGTTTTGATCTTTGCCTTTCTTTTCTGTCCAGCTGTCAAAGAAAACAACTGTTTGGCTATTGAGGAACAACTTGGGATGAAATGCTGATAATAGAGAATCATGCCCAAAACAGACTTAATCCTTCGGACAGATGGAGTACACCCATCCTCTTCCATGAGGCCCTCTTTTGACAATTTGGCTATGGCTTCAACCTTCGAAGGATCGACAGATACACCATTTCCGTCAATTACGTGACCTAAAAATTTTACAGATGTTTGCATGAAATGGCACTTTTTTGGACTTAACTTCAGGTTGTAATCCCTCAACCGTTGAAAGACTATCTCCAGCTTCTCCAACGCTGCCTTCTCATCAGGTGCAAACACCAATAAGTCGTCCAAATAACACAACAGGCTACTGAAATTCAAGTCCCCAAAGATACTCAGCATCATGCGCATAAAAGATGCTGGACTGTTACACAGTCCCTGTGGCATCCTTTTATACTCATGAAGGCCCACTGGAGCTGCAAACGCAGAGTATTTTTTATCTTTTACAGACATGGGGATGTTATAGAAATCTGATGTTAGATCCATAGTGCTGAAGAGAGTGTTTCCTCCTAAGGCAGCAAGGCAGTCTGATTGATGAGGAAGTGGGTGTGCATCCTTGATGGTTCTAGCATTCAGCCATCTAAAATCCGTACAAATTCAAAAAGCATATTCACTCACTGACTTACGGATTATTCCCTGCTCTTCCATTTCTGAGAGAACTTGCCGTAATTTTTGATAGTGAGCGGGTGGTATCCGACGGTACGGAAGTCGGAATGGACGCTCATCAGTTAGGCGAATGCGGTGAACAAAACCTTTGACCTCTCCGCAATCTAGAGCATGTTTAGAGAATACATCATTATAGTTCTCAAGCAGCTGCACAAGCCTGTCTTTTGCCGCATCGCTAGCAGAACATTAATCGATGTTGATGTCACCAAGGTCTACAGCCTTTAGTCTCTGCTTAAGATCACCAATGGCACCAGGCTGATATATACTCTCCGGTGCAGCCACCTGAGCCTGACTATAACCTTGTAACAGTTAAAAATCTTCCACAGCATGACATGGGAATACATCTGCCAACTTACAGTTCTTTTTTAAAGTGATCGGTTTGTCTGAAAGGTTGATAACTTTCAAACGAACCCAACGATCTCCCCATAAAGGTGTTCCGACGCGGCCAATGATAATGTTCCGAGGCATAGTTCGGGAAGAAGTGGCCTCTACAATTACAGTGCTTCCTGGTGACATGGCAGTATTACTTGGCAACTTGCCCCAAACAAGGTGTTCTTTATTTTGCCACTAATGTGACTGCTTGAAAAAGCTTTACAGTCCCAATCTTATCGAGTGGGTCACTACCCCTCCAACAGCAAGTATTTGCCATAACCTCTAAAAAACGTTTGCATGATGAAGATGGCTCTGAAGCACTGTTAGAGAGAGTTCTCCAATGATCACTACTGGCTTTCATTTGACTCATTAGAAACTTTACCACATTGGTTCCAATTAATAAATCATCCTTTTGCCCTGGCACGACCAAGATTGGTACCAAGCATCTCACGCCATATACTTTAAGCTCGACTTCGTATATGCATTTCCGATTTGTTGCTTTACCTCCACATCCCACTAAAATTATTTCTTGTGTCAATGGTGTGGGCTTCGGGAACAAATTATCTCTGAGCATTCTGCTCTCTACTGCTTCACTAAAAGTACAAGCCATGGATCCAGAGTCCAACATTTGGAATTTATCGTTCACATAGACAGGTGCATAGATTAACTCATCAAATACTGCTGAGTATTTTTAGTAAAATGCATATTTACATTTACATTGTTAATATACATACATGAAAATTAACATCAGTCACATGGACACATTAATTAAGTGGCTCTACGTTCGAATCAGTTTCAAGCAATTACTAATTAGTTACCAATAAGACTAAAAATACCAAAGTTTTAACAGACGGACCAAATGAAGAATCTTCCAGAACCCGGAAGGTTGTCTTGCCTACTCTTAACAGCAAGACTACCCGAGTTCTCCTTACTCCCTGTCGGTTATCACGGACAAGTGCGAATTCACGTAGCAAATCTTTCACTTTTTATCCCCCAAATTTACTTAAATTTACATATTATTCTCTAATTTCTCCTCCTTACTACTTTACATACACCAATAATTTTGCAAGTTTTTGCATATCCCACCTTTTGCTTACGTATTTTCTGGTAAGTTTATACCTTTTCTTGATAAAATGTCACCCCTTTCCAGTAGGCCTCATTCACTTCCATACATTTCTAATTTATATGTACCGTAAACGTCTGATGGTGAACTTTCCTTCTTGTAAAAAATCCCCTGATCATGCATTTTACCACAAAACAACTAATCCTCCCCTGCAATTTTCACACCTTTTTTTGTTTTTTTCCTTCATTGCAAAAATTCCTTTGTCTTTTCATATACTGCCTAATCCCTTAATTCTCCCTTAGTACAATAGATTTAATTTTCTGTATCCTTAGCTTTGTATTAATTTAATTGATTTTTCCAGTATTCATCTTAGTTTGTGCTATTTCTACAATTTTTTATTCGTGCAAAATATTCCTATTTTCTCTAAATGCATCTTTACGAACGAGTTTCCTGTCCTGAACTTTTTCTAAATCAAATCGTGCCTCTATCTTAACTACAAGCTTCCTTAGCGCTTCCTGTATTTTTGTGTGTCTTGGTTATTGAACATCTTATACCACTTGTTTTTCATCAACTTACAATGTGTAAGTTCTGTGCCTAATTCTTCCTTGCTCTTCTCTTTTTTAAAGATTTTGTACATTAGATAGATAGATAGATAGATAGATAGATAGATAGATAGATAGATAGATAGATAGATAGATAGATAGATAGATAGATAGATAGATAGATAGATAGATAGATAGATTTATTTTCCTCCTACTTAAGATTCTACTTTGATTCTATGCACGTTTAAGGATGGTGATAATATAATGTATTCTGCGCTTTTGTGTATATCTTTAATTAATTTTGCCTCTTTAAGCATGATTATTTGATCTTTATGAACTCTCTTCATACACCGAGTTCTCTGCGGAGCTGAGTATTATACTATATTAATGCTGAGTAATGGTTAAATGTATTAAGCTTGGATTTAAACTAATATAAGCAATGTTATATGTTAAGAAGCTTTAATGATATTGTTTTTGATTATTTTTATATTATTATGCTGTCCTTACCCTAAGCACTGTGAACCCTCATATACAAGATGCAAACCCAGCCATTAGGGAGGCACAAGCCAGTGCACCCTTAGTGCCGGTTCCCAACTTCGGATAAATGGGGAGGGTTGCATTAGAAAGGGCATCCAGCGTAAAACGTGGCAAATCGAATATGCGGATCACAAATAAGAATTTCATACCGGATCGGTCGAGGCCCGGGTTAACAACAACCGCCACAGGTATCGTTAGCCAACACGGTACCGGTGGAAATTAGACTACTGTTAGCTGAAGAAAGAGAAGAAGAGGAGGAAGACATCTACAGAGACAGCAGGAAAAGGAGAAGTGTAGAAGAGTAGAGGATTGGGTTGGTACTATGACTGGTAAAGGGAGAGAGATAGCTGATATGATGGAGAGGAGAAAGGTAGATATGTTGTGTGTTCAGGAGACCAAGTGGAATGGGAGAAAGGCCAGGAACATTGGAGGTGGGTTTAAACTGTTCTATCATGGTGTGGTTGAAAAGAGAAATGGTGTAGGGGTGATTCTGAAGAAAGAATACAGTAAGAGTGTAGTGGAGGTAGCTTCCTGTGACGTAGCTTCCTGTGTTTGACTTGTTTGCCGCGAGTTACGTGTTTGTATCTCTCTCGGCGTCTTTCAAACAAACTTTGCTATCTATCCATCCGTTTTTCCTCTTTTAATAATCCTTAATTGTTTTTGTCTTCCTGACTTGTGCCTGTAGTTAGTTAACTCGACTATAACTAGTGTTGTTTATATTTATTTTCTCTCACTCACATCTCTGTATAATAAATCTGTTCGTGACGATAAGCACTATGCCGGTTGTTTGTCTGCATTCGAGCACAGGTGAGGACTCGTTCGAGTTGCAAACGGTGGCGTTGGAGATGGAGGCATTGGAGAAACAGATTCGCGAGCTGCATGTAAAGCATGACCGGCTGCGAGAGCGGAAAGCGGCGCTGGAAACATCCCGGGCGGACGCGCACTCATCCCAGGTAAACTCCCGGGTTGAACCTAACGCTCCCAGCACATCAACTCCGCGTGCTTCTATGCCCAGGCCCAGCGCACCTACAACTCCGGCACCGGTGCAACATGGACCCTGGATGCGGCCGCGGCGGAAGAGACAAGCCAAGCCCCGATCGAGGACGTCTCCACCTCCACCACCGGCCTTCGAGATCTCGACCGAGAATCGCTTCGTCCCCCTCCGCGAGATGGAACGCGACACTGTTATTCTCGGAGATTCCATCGTCCGGCATGTCCACGCTACCCGAGCTAAAGGTAAGGTGCACACTCGCTGTTTTCCTGGTGCTCGTGTTCTGGATGTCGCTGCGCAGGTACCCGCGATCCTGAACGAGAACTTCGGAGCGGTTGTTCTCCATGCCGGATCAAACGACACCAGGCTGCGGCAAACGGAGATCTTAAAGAGGGACTTCAGGATCCTGGTGGAGACGGTACGCAGCACATCACCCACAACGAGGATTATAGTGTCAGGACCTCTTCCCACTTACCAGCGAGGGGCTGAGAAGTTTAGTAGACTTTTAGCACTAAATGAATGGTTACAGTCATGGTGTCGAGAACATAAACTTCTCTTTGTTAATAACTGGAACTGTTTCTGGGAGCGTCCTAGGATCTTCCGCCCTGATGGCCTGCACCCCAGCAGAGTTGGAGCAGCAGTGCTATCAGATAACATCTCTAGGATACTACACACCATCTGACTGGTAAGACATCAAGAAATCTTCAACTATAAGAACACGCATACTACAGACCAAATAGTTACAAGTTCACACACAGCCCAGTTTATAGAAACCATATCTATTCCTCGGGTAGTAAAACCAAGAATTACATACACAAGATCCAGAAATAATCTTATTGCAGTTAAAACTGAAAAATGCCAGATAAACAAACACAACAAAGTTCTAAAGTTCGGTCTTTTAAACATTAGATCACTTGCACCCAAAGCACTGATTGTAAATGAGATGATCACAGAGAATAATCTCAATGCACTCTGTCTCACTGAGACCTGGATTAAACCAGGTGATTATATGGGTCTAAACGAGTCGACACCGTCAGGATATGTTTATAAGCATGAGCCCCGTCAGACTGGTCGTGGGGGGGGGGTGTAGGAACCATTTATAGTGCTTCTCTTAATGTTAGTCAGAGATTAGGATTCAGCTTTAAATCATTTGAAGTGCTCGTTCTTAAAATTGCACTTTCAGACATGCACAGAAAACTCGCTCTGGTCACCGTGTACAGACCCCCAGGGCCCTACGCTGATTTTCTTCATGAGTTTGCTTGTTTTCTCTCAGACCTCTTGATCAGCTTTGATAAAGTGCTGCTTGTAGGAGATTTTAATATTCATGTAGATGATGAAAACGATGCCCTAGGATTATCATTTGTCGATTTACTAAACTCTTTTGGAGTTAAACAAAACGTCACCAGACCAACCCACCGTTTTAACCACACACTAGACTTAATAATATCCCACGGAGCAGACGTCACTGATATAGATATTTTACCCCAGAGTGATGACATCACAGACCATTATCTCCTACTGTACACACTACCGGTAGAGCAGATTAACCGTGTTTCACCACGGTATCGACTTGGTAGGACTATTATTCCAACCACTAAGGACAGATTCATAAATAACCTGCCTGATTTATCTCAGTTTCACATTAAACCCATAACTGCTGATCATCTTGATGAGATGGCGAACAACATAGACCTTATCCTCACTAGCACTTTAGACACTGTTGCCCCCATCCGGTTAAAAAAGGTTCGAGAACAAGCACCTGCACCTTGGTATAATAGTCATACGCATGCCCTAAAGAGAACAACACGTAATCTGGAGAGAAAATGGAGGAAAACTAAATTGGAGGTATTTAGAATTGCGTATAAAGACAGTATGCTTAGCTACAGACAGGCGCTAAAAGCTGCTAGAGCTAAACACCTGAGCAAACTCATAGAAAATAACAAAAACAACCCCAGGTTCCTTTTCAGTACAGTCGCTAAATTAACAACAAATCAGGGATCTGAAAAATGTGTTCCATCACAGTTTAGTAGTGAAGACTTTATAAATTTCTTCACTGGAAAAATAGATAACATTCGAAAAACAATTGTGGCAGTTCAACCTCTGACAGCATCTCCCGACACAATCGTACTTACAACCCCACAACTACACTGTTTTATATGTATAGGACAGGAAGAGCTGTATGATGCTATTATGAAAGCTAAATCAACAACATGTCGGTTAGATCCAATTCCCACTAAACTACTGAAGGAAGTGTTATATACAGCTGGTGAGCCTCTTTTAAATATTATTAACTTCTCACTATCGTTAGGTCATGTCCCTAAATCCCTCAAGTTAGCAGTTATTAAGCCCCTCATTAAAAAACCTAATCTGGATCCAAGCACGCTATCGAATTACAGACCAATTTCAAATCTCCCATTTATGTCTAAGATTTTAGAAAAGATTGTCGCTGCCCAGCTATGTAACCACTTGCAGGAGAACAATATCTTTGAAGAGTTTTAGTCAGGTTTTAGGCCCCATCATAGCACAGAAACTGCTCTAGTTAAAATCACTAACGACCTGTTTTTAGCTTCAGACCAAGGCTACATCTCCCTATTAGTTTTACTAGATCTTAGTGCTGCGTTCGACACTATAGATCATGATCTTCTTCTCGATCGCTTACAGAATTACATCGGTATTCAGGGACAGGCATAAGGCTGGTTTAAATCCTACCTGTCCAATCGTTACCATTTCGTGGATTTAAATGGAGAGCTATCCAGGATAATGCTAGTAAATTATGGCGTGCCACAAGGGTCAGTTCTGGGACCCCTGCTTTTAACAATATACATGCTTCCATTAGGAAATATTATTAGAAGGCATGGAATTAGCTTCCATTGTTATGCTGATGATACCCAGCTATATATTTCATCCAAACCAGGCGATACAGCTCAATTAGCTCGCATAACTGAGTGTGTTGAAGAAATAAGAGATTGGATGACCCATAACTTTCTGCTATTAAATTCTGATAAAACGGAGATTTTGCTCATCGGCCCAAAAAATAGTACACAGAAGCTCCAGCATCTCAGCCTGCATTTAGACGGTTGTTCTGTAACTACTAGTTCAACGGTAAAAGACCTGGGAGTTATTTTAGACAGCAACTTATCTTTCAAAAATCACATCAATCAAGTTACAAAAACAGCCTTCTTTCACCTTAGAAATATTTCTAAGCTAAGAAATATGTTATCTATATCTGATGCAGAGAAGCTCGTCCATGCGTTTATGACCTCTAGAATAGACTACTGTAATGCATTACTAGGTGGATGTCCTGCATCATTAATAAACAAGCTTCAGTTAGTTCAGAATGCCGCAGCAAGAGTTCTTACTAGGTCAAGAAAATACGATCATATAACCCCAATCTTATCGTCCCTACATTGGCTTCCTATTAAGTTTCGAATAGACTACAAACTACTGCTACTCACTTATAAAGCACTAAATGGTTTGGCTCCCATGTATCTATCCAGTCTCTTAACACGCTACAATCCGTCACGCTCCCTGAGATCTCAAAACTCTGGGCTTCTAGTAGTTCCTAGAATAGCAAAGTCCACTAAAGGCGGTAGAGCATTTTCACATTTAGCTCCTAAACTCTGGAATAGTCTTCCTGACAGTGTTCAGGGTTCAGATACACTCTCCCAGTTTAAGTGCAGATTAAAAACATATCTTTTTAGCAAAGCCTACACATAACACACATCACACACATCACACACATCACATCATAACCTTGTGCTCCAGAACATCTGATCACATGCACATTATCAACTTGTGCTGTTAATATCATGAACAGCAGCTACGCTAATTCCTCTCCACTGCTTCTCTTTCTCTCCCCATCCCGAGGCATCCTGAGGTTTGGCCAGCTCCAGTCACGTCCCACCTCGTGAAGATTATGGACCTATGGATGATCATGGAGAAGTAGATGCCGAGTGTTTAAAGGCCCTGGCATGGAGAAGCTGATGCTGGATCTATGATGATCACAAATTGTTCTGTATTGTTGAAAGATTTATGACCAAACTTTTGATGTCACCCATATGAGGATGGGTTCCCCTTTGAGTCTGGTTCCTCTCAAGGTTTCTTCCTCATATCATCTAAGGGAGTTTTTCCTTGCCACTGTCGCCACGGCTTGCTCATCAGGGACAAACGCACACCATTCACCTTCACTGTTGTTTTCTGTAAAGCTGCTTTGAGACAATGTCTGTTGTGAAAAGCGCTATACAAATAAACTTGACTTGACTTGACTTGACTTGGAGGTGAAGAGAGTTTCTGATAGGGTGATGAACGTGAAGCTGGAAGTTGAAGGGATGATGATAACTGTCATCAGTGCCTATGCTCCACAAGTTGGCTGTGAGATAGAGGAGAAGGAAAGATTCTGGAGTGAATTAGATGAAGTGGTAGATGGTGTACCTAGATAAGAAAGACTGGTGATTGGGGCAGACTTTAATGGGCATATGTAGGTGAAGGGAACAGAGGTGATGAGGAGGTGATGGGTAGGTATGGTTTTAAGAAGAGGAATGTAGAAGGGCAGATGGTGGTAGATTTTACTAAAAGGATGGAAATGGCAGTGGTGAATACGTATTTTAAGAAGAAGGATGATCATAGGGTGACCTATAAGAGTGGAGGAAGGTGCACACAGGTGGACTATGTTTTATGCAGGAGATGCAACCTGAAGGAGATTGGAGACTGTAAGGTGTTGTGGGGGACAGTGTAGTTAGACAGCATCGGATGGTGGTCTGTAGGATGGTTTTGGAGGTGAAGAAGAAGAGGAGGCGAGTGAGGACTGAAAGAAGAATAAGATGGTGGAAACTGAAGGAGGAAGAGTGGTGAGGTTTAGGGAAGAGGTCAGACAGGGGCTCGGTGGTGGTGAAGAGGTGTTGGATGATTGGGTAACAACTGCAGGAGCTAGAATGGTACTTGGTGTGACATCTGGAAATGGAAAGGAAGACAAAGAGATGTGGTGGTGAAATGAGGAAGTGCAGGAGAGCATAAGGAGAAAGAGGTTGGCAAAAAAGAAGTGGGATCGACAGAGTGACGAGAAAAGTAGGCAGGAGTACAAGGAGATGCAGCAGCAGGTAAAGAGGAATGTGGCGAAAGCCAAGGAAAAGGCATATGAGGAGCTGTATGAGAGATTGGACACTGGGGGAGAAGAAAAGGATTTGAACCGATTGGCCAGGCAGAGGGACCGAGCTGGGAAGGATGTACTGCAAGTTAGAGCAATAAAGGATGAAGATGGAAATGTGTTGACTAGTGAGGAGAGTGTGTTGAGAAGGTGGCGGGAGTATTTTGAGCAGCTGATGAATGAGGAAAATCAGAGAGAGAGAAGGTTGGATGATGTGGAGTTGGTGAAGCAGGATGTGGATAGGATTAGTAAGGAGGAAGTGAGAGCAGCGATTAAGAGGATGAAGAGTGAAAAGTCGTTTGGACCAGATGACATACCTGTAGAAGCATGGAGATGTTTAGGAGAGATGGAAGTGGAGTTTTTAACCAGATTGTTTAACAAGATTCTGGAAGGTAGGAGGATGCCTGAGGAATGGAGAAGGAGTGTGCTGGTACCGATCTTGAAGAATAAGGGAGATGTGCAGACCTGCAGTAACTACAGGGGAATTAAGTTGATCAGTCACACCATGAAGTTATGGGAAAGAGTAGTGGAAGCCAGGCTGAGAAAAGAGATGACCATCTGTGAGCAACAGTATGGTTTCATGCCGAGGAAGAGCACCACAGATGCCTTATTTGCTTTGAGGATGTTGATGAAGAAGTATAGAGAAGGACAGAAGGAATTTCAATGTGGATTTAGAGAAAGCGTACGACAGAGTGCCAGGAGAGGAGTTGTGGTGTTGTATGACGAACTCAGGTGTGTCAGAGAAGTATGTAGGGTGGTGCAGGACATGTATGAGGATAGTGTGACAGAAGTGAAGTGTGCAGTAGGAACGACATACTGGTTCAGGGTGAAGGTTGGACTGCATCAAGGATCGGCCCTGAGCCCTTTCCTGTTTGCAGTGGTGATGGACTGGTTGACGGATGAGGTCAGATAGGAGTCTCCCTGGACTAGGATGTTTGCGGATGTTATTGTGATTTGTGGTGAGAGTAGTGAGCAGGTTGAGAAGAGCCTGGAGAGGTGGAGATATGCGCTGGAGAGAAGTGGAATGAAAGTCAGTAGGAGTAAGACAGAGTACATGTGCGTAAATTAGAGGGAGGGCAGTGGAGTGGTGCGGTTACAGGGAGAAGAGGTGGAGAAGGTGGAAGAATTCAGGTACCTGGGGTCAACAGTGTAAAGAAAAGAGTGCAGGCAGGGTGGAGTGGGTGAAGAAGAGTGACAAGAGTGATTTGTGATAGTAGGGTATCTGCAAAAATGAAAGGGAAAGTTTATATGACTGTGGTGAGGTGTTGTATGGATTAGAGACAGTGGCATTGAGTAAAAGACAGGAGGCGGAGCTGGAGGTAGCAGAACTAAAGTTGTTAAGGTTTTTGTTGGGAGTGACGAGGATGGACAAGATTAGAAATGAGTTCATTAGAGGGACAACCCATGTAGGATGTTTTGGTAACAAGATGAGGGAGGCGAGATTGAGATGGTTTGGACATGTGCAGAGGGGGGACATGAATTATATTGGTAGAAGAATGCTGAGGATGGAGCCACCAGGTAGGAGGATAAGTGGAAAGCCAAAATGATCCAAAACGCAGCTCCATGACTTGTGTTCAATCAGCCCAAGTTCTCCCACACCACCCCACTGCTGCGCTCCCTTCACTGGCTTCCAGTAGCTGCACGTATCAGATTCAAAACACTGATGCTTGCCTACAAGGCCAAAATTGGACCAGCCTCAGTGACCCCATCACATCTTGCACTGCACCACGCTGTCTGAAATCCTCCAGTACTGCTCGACTGCTACCTCCTTCTCTCAGAATGAGAGGTAGGTACATTTCCCCTAGATGTCCGTACAGCAGAGTCCCTGACTATCTTCAAGCAACGACTGAAGACCTACCTCTTCCTGAAATACTTAAATTAGCACTTCCAAGCTTGTATATTTATATTAAGTTTGTAATCTTGCCTACCAGTGTAGATTTATTCATTACTAGAGACTCAAAGCACTTTTGTACGTTGCTCTGGATAAGAGCGTCTGCTAAATGCCGCAAATGTAAATGTAAATGTAAATGTAGCCTGCAAGGACCACATGAGTAGCCTGCGGGTCTTTTCTAAAAATAGCTGTTTCCTACTTTGTTAAATCATTGTTGATACTTATGAGAAATCATTACCATGATCAGTGTCTTCACATAGATAAATATCATTAATTATTAATAATAACATATATTCATTCATTCATTCATTCATTTTCTCCCGCTTATCCGTAATTCGGGTCGCGGGGGCAGCAGTCTAAGCAGGCCCCCGCCTTCGACTGCTACCCAATCCTCACAGCACCGTCCCTTACAGTCCCTCCTGCAGGTGGTGAGCCCACAGGAAGGCGGCCCCACGTCACTCCGACGTCAAGAACCTTGATATTTCCCTCGTAAGGGACCCCTGGAGCATAGAGGGTTAAGGGCCTTGCTCAAGGGCCCAAGAGTGGCAGCTTGGCGATACCGGGGCTTGAACCCCAGACCTTCCGATCGGCAACCCAGCGCCTTAACCGCTGGAGCCACCACCATGTTATAATAACATATAATTAAAGGTAAATTGAGCAAATTTGTTATTTCAGATCAAAATGAAAACTGTGTCTATCAAACTGGTAGCCCTTCACATTAATATTACCCAAGAAGTAGCTTTCAGTTTCAGAAAGTCTGGTGACCCCTGCTCTATATATAGGCAATCCGCCTCTTCCAGGGCCATATCTAAAAGATCGGGCTTACAAGAGGTCTCTTGTTCAATGTGTTTAAGGCAATCCTGTGCGTCGTCAAAACCATAAGTCTAGCAGAGTCTAGCAAGTCTAGCAGATCACGCAGCGTTACTACAGCTGAATGCGGCTGAGAAGAAGGCTTAATAATTACGTTTTCTGTTGCCAAGAGCGTGATTTCATAACCAGATCTACGTCGTGCTGTCATATCTTTTGTGTTGAGGTTATGTAAAATAGCTGTTACCCGATGTGAGGTGTACAGAATCAAAGGATGTGACAGCACTGTTTTCTCAGCATCAGACCATCAGCAGCCACTGCACGCATGCATGAGGGCAACCATTGTGCTATGTTGTCTAAAGATTTGGAAAGAAATCTGGGCAAAATCTGTCACCATGTTCCTGGGCTAGAATCCCTGCAGCCGTACCACCAGGTTCATGCAAATAAAGGTGAAAATTATGAGTATAAAATGTAATATTTTAATAAAAAGACATTTAAAAAACTTTTTTATAAAAGAAAGTCAGATTTTTTTTCAAACCATTGTTTGTCATCACATTTTGCAGTGAATAGTTGCACTTTCAATGGTTTTTAGTTAATAATTCTTATGAATATGAAAAGTCAAAATTTCACAATAACTTGTAAAAACGATTTGTCATATTATATTTTTCATTTAATGTTTGCACTTTTTTTTTTTTACAGTTTTCATGAAATGATTCTAATGAATATAAAAAGTCACATTTTACCTATTAATTTCATATATATAATAGAAAAGTCATTTTTATGTCAAAACATGATATATCATGAAACCTTTTTCGTTCATTGTTTGCACTTTTTTTGGTTATGAGTGTAAAATTTAATATTTTAATAAAAACAATACAAAACAAAGTTTTATCAAACCATTGTTTGTCATTACGTTTTGCGTAAATTTTTTGCACTTTTAAAGTTTTTTAGTTAAATTATGCTTATCAATATGAAAATGTAAATTTTTACAATAATTCATATTTTTATGAAAAAGTTACTTTTTTAAATTAAATAATGGTTATGAAAATGAAATGTAATATTTTAATAAAAACAATTTGGTATTAAAAAAAACTTTTTAAACCATTGTCATCACGTTTTGCGTAGATTTTGTGCACTTCTAATGATTTTTAGTTAATTGATGCTAATGAATATGAAAAGTCATATTTTTCACTATAAATAAAAAAAAAATTAACTTGTCATTTGACGTTTTTGCACTTTCAACGGTTCGTAATTAAATGATGCTTATGAATATGAACTCATATTTTTCACATATATAATATCTCATTAAAAACATGTAAAATTATCATGGGCAAATGCATGCTGCTTGTACAAAAACGCTTGGTTCGAAAAACCGCTTTCTCTTCGTCCTAGAAGCCTGAGACTTGCGGAATCGCGTTTTCAGCGGTTATGAAACTCATTCTTGACAGCACGTAGAAGGCTTTGCCCAATATTGTGCTGTTGTTTCGATTTTAATGAATTATGACTTTATAACCCATTTTCATTCACTTTTTGCAGTTTAAAACAATTTTTATGAATTATGAATATTAAAATTCATTTTTTTAAATAACTATAATATTATTGTGAGAAATATTATATTTTGGTCATGAAATGTTTTGTTATATTATATCTTATCATAAACGTGTAAAATTATCATAGGCGAGTGCATGCTGCTTGTACAAAAACGCTTGGTTCGAAAAACCGCTTTCTCTTCGTCCTAGAAGCCTGAGACTTGCGGAATCGCGTTTTCAGAGGTTAAGAAACTCATTCTTGACAGCACGTAGGAGGCTTTGCCAAATATGTGCTGTTGTTTCGATTTTAATGAATTATTTATTTTTTGTCTTGTCTTTTTCGTTTACTTATCGCAGATTTGATCGGTTTTTAATGAAAATTTGCTTATGACTATGAAAATTCTAATTTGACCAATAATAATCATATTTTTATTTTAAAAAAAGAATATTGTTTTTAAACCACCGTTTGTCATGTATCATTTTCGTTTAGTCTTGCACTTTTTAACGTTTTTACATTCAATAATGCTTATAAATGCGTTGAATTTTTGCACTTTTTACGTTTTTAGTTGATGATGCTTATGAATATAAAAAGTCAAAATTTTCTCAATAACTTGTTAAAACTTGGTCATATCACATTATTTATTAACAGTTTTTCATGATATTTTTAGTATGAATATGTAAATGTATATTTTACCAATTAATCTCATTTTTATTTGAAAAAAAGTTATATTTTTCTTAGACCAATGTTTTTTTTTCGCTTACATATTGCACTATATTTTCTATTAAATGATGCTTATAATTATGGAAATGTATATTTTCATAATAACTATAAAAAATGTTTTATGAAAAAGTCATATTTTTGTCAAAACATGAATTGCAGTCACTTTTTTAAAGGTTTTCCAATGTTTTATATTTTCACAATTACTCATATATTTATAGTAAAGGTTATTGTGTTTTTTTTAAGAAATTATGTTTATGAATAAGAAATTATATATTTTAATAAAAACATTACATCTTATGTAAAAAAAATAATTTTCAAACCATTGTTTGTCATATCACGTTTTACATTGAATTTTAGAAAGTTTTTTTACCAATATTTCCTAAAATTATTCTAATAAATATGAGAATTTATACTTTTAAAATTAATTTCATATATATATATATATATATATATATATATATATATATATATATATATATATATATATATATATATATATATATATGAAATAAATTTTTTATTTTTTTTTTCTCAATGTTTTTTAATGTAAGTTGTTTGCTTGCATATTGCTCTTCTTAACAGTTTTTTTTTCTATGATGCTTATAATTATAAAAATTCATATTTGCAGAATAACTGCAAAATTTTCAATAAAAATGACATTTTTGTCAAAATATGATTTGTATGGCCACTTTTTTATTTTTTGTTTCTTAATGGCAATTATTTAAAGGTTTTCCGTGAACATATGCTTCTGAACATGAAAATATCATATTACGGGTCGCAGGGGCAGCAGTCTAAGCAGAGACTGCGGAGAAAGCACATTTCGGCCACCTTTCGGTCATGACCATAGGTGAGAGTAGGAACGTTGATTGACTGGTAAATCGAGAGTTTCGCCTTGCGGCTCATCTCTTTCTTCAATCTCCCGTTCCACCCTTCCCTCACTCGTGAACAAAACCCCAAGATACTTAAACTCCTCCACTTGCGGCAGGAACTCTCCACGAACCTGAAGTGGGCAAGCCACCCTTTTCCGACTGAGGAACATGGCTTTGGATTTGGAGGTGCTGATTCTCATCCCAGCCGCTTCACACTCGGCTGCAAACCGTCCCAGTGCGTGCTGAAGGTCCTGGTCTGATGAAGCCAACACGACAACATCATCTGCAAAGAGCAGAGACGAAATCGTGTTGTCACCAAACCGGACACCCTCCGGGCCCTGGCTGCGCCTAGAAATTCTGTCCATAAAAATTGTGAACAGAACCACACTGTTCCTCCTGAATCCGAGGTGCTACTATCGGCCGTATTCTCCTCTCCAGTACCGTGGCATAGACTTTCCCAGGTAGGCTGAGAAGTGTGATCCCCCTTAAGTTGGAACACACCCTCCGGTCCCCCTTCTTAAATAGAGGGACCACCACCCCGGTCTGCCATTCCAGAGGCACTGTCCCCGACCGCCACGCGATGCTGCAGGGGCATGTCAGCCAAGACAGCCCCACAACATCCAGAGACTTGAGGTACTCAGGGCGGATCTTATCCACCCCCGGTGCCTTGCCACCGAGGAGTTTCTTTACTACCTTGGTGACTTCAGCTTTGGTGATGGACGAGTCCACCTCTGAACCCTCAGCCTCTGCTTCCTCAATGGAAGACGTGACGGCGGGATTGAGAAGATCCTCGAATTATTCCTTCCACCGTCCAACGACATCCCCAGTTGAGGTCAACAGCTCCCCACCTCCACTGTAAACAGCATTGGTAGGGCACTGCTTCCCTCTCCTGAGGCGCCGGACGGTTTGCCAGAATCTCATCGAGGCCAGCCGATAGTCCTTCTCCATGGCCTCACCAAACTCCTCCCAGGCCCAAGTTTTTGCCTTCACAACCACCCGGGCTGCAGTTCGCCGGTACCCGTCAGCTGCCTCAGGAGTCCCACAAGCCAACCAGGCCCGATAGGACTCCTTCTTCAGCATGACGGCATCCCTTACTTCCGGTTGCCACCACCGGGTTCAGGGATTGCTGCTTTGACAGGCACCGGAGAACTTACGGCCACAGCTCCGAGCGGCCGCTTCGACAATGGAGGTGGAGAACATGGTCCACTCGGACTCAATATCTCCGGCCTTCCTCAGGATCCGGTCAAAGCTCCGCCGTGGATCTCCAGCACCCTCATTTGGATTACGGCATTCTGCGGAATTATCAGATTTCAAATCACTGTCAACAGACTCTTGACCCACAACTTCTCTCGGTTCATCAGACACCCACGCTCCCATCCTATCATCAGAACCATCCCCCTTAGTTGGATCGAACAGTTCCGACATGCAAGGTTTGGTCTCCGCATTCCCAGCACTTGACGGAACATCCTCATCTTGGGTTGGTTCAATAGGTAGAAAGCTGATGTCCAGAATTAGGTTGCAACTTTGGGATATGGCCAAACATTAACTGAATTGGGGCGTAACCAGTGGTTTCATTATATGCATTATACGCAAATGTCAGAGCCTGTATCTGCTCGGGCCATTTTTGTTTCTCCTTGAGAGGTTGCATACTGCCCAAAGTTTGATTGAACTGCTCTGTTACACCATTCCCCATCGGGTGGTATGCTGTAGTGAGTGACTTCTCAACACCAGCCAATTTAGGCAATTCTGCATTGAGTGCACTTTCGAAGTTAGCCCCTCGGTCGGTATGAATACGTGTCGGGAAGCCATAGCCCAAAAAAACATGTTCCCACAAATCTGTTTTGCTTTCTGGTTTGCGCACAGAAAAGCATGAGCCTTCTTAGTAAAATGATCAGTAGCAACTAATACATCCACGGATCGTTGCTTGCTATCCTCAGCACACCAAAAATCCAAACACACCAACTCCATCAGTACTGAAGTCTTTATGCTCTCAAGAGGGGCTAGAGCAGATGGCTCTGGTGTTCTGGCCAATACACACCTCTGACAACACTTGACATACTCCCTAATATCATACTCCATCCTAGGCAAGTAAAAATGTTGTCGAGCTAACTGGAGGGTTTTTGAGTGTCCCTGATGTGAATTACAAGTTGGAACCTTTTGTGATTGCTTAACGGATCTTTCGAGATGCACTAAACTACTCAGTTTTGCAATTTCAACCAGTCCCATTGCTTAAGAAGAGATAAAGTTCCAGCGTCCATTCCAATCAGCTCTCTCCTTGATGGTCGTTTTTTCTGAGTCAAAAAAGAACAATTTTTCGAGATTGATAAATCTGGCTCTTGATCTTGCCTGATTTTCTCTAAAGGGATTGTGGTGACATGGTATTACACCCAGGCGCCACCATATTCTGAATGGATTGGATTGTCTGCATGGCCCTCAGCTCGGTTACCCTTTCCCACTGATCATGAAGACCTAAAAGGGTTCTGACTGTATCATGATCGTAAGACACTGTATCAGCCAAGGGCGTTACATGGAGACTGTTCACTTGCAAATGAAAAGTGTCCTAAACCCCATCCTCATCAGCACAGTCCGCTTCAGCAAGTATGTTGCCGTATCTCTCCGTGATAAGCCTACGACTCACTGTTGGAAAAGGATCACGCTCAAGGCATCAGCTACAATGTTCTTGCTCCCAGCAACATGCTTAAGATAAAAAGTGTAAGCAGCAAGGTTTGATACCCAGCGTTGTTCACAAGCATCGGGTTTAGCTTTAGTTAGTATATAAGTGAGTGGGTTATTGTCTGTCCATACCGTGAACATGTGTCCTTTTAACCAATGGCAAAATATTTTACATTCACTCCACTTCAAGGCTAGAAACTCAAGCTTATGTGCTGGATACCTCTTTTGAGAGTTACTTAGAGTCTTGCTTGCAAATGCAATGGGGTGTGCTTTCTCCTCCCCAGCCGATATCTGTGATAGCACAGCCCCAATGATGCATCAGTTGACAAAATTAACGGAAGAGAGAAATCAGGATGTGCTAGAACCACGCTCTCCAATAAGCTCTCTTTCAGTTTAGAAAGGCCACATCACACTCAGGAGTCCAGTCAGTTGATTTCAACTTCCTATAAGTGCCTGCCCTAATCCCAGTTTTGATCTTTGCCTTTCTTTTCTGTCCAGCTGTCAAAGAAAACAACTGTTTGGCTATTGAGGAACAACTTGGGATGAAATGCTGATAATAGAGAATCATGCCCAAAACAGACTTAATCCTTCGGACAGATGGAGTACACCCATCCTCTTCCATGAGGTCCTCTTTTGACAATTTGGCTATGGCTTCAACCTTCGAAGGATCGACAGATACACCATTTCCGTCAATTACGTGACCTAAAAATTTTACAGATGTTTGCATGAAATGGCACTTTTTTGGACTTAACTTGAGGTTGTAATCCCTCAACCGTTGAAAGACTATCTCCAGCTTCTCCAACGCTGCCTTCTCATCAGGTGCAAACACCAATAAGTCGTCCAAATAACACAACAGGCTACTGAAATTCAAGTCCCCAAAGATACTCAGCATCATGCGCATAAAAGATGCTGGACTGTTACACAGTCCCTGTGGCATCCTTTTATGATCATGAAGGCCCACTGGAGCTGCAAACGCAGAGTATTTTTTTATCTTTTACAGACATGGGGATGTTATAGAAATCTGATGTCAGATCCATAGTGCTGAAGAGAGTGTTTCCTCCTAAGGCAGCAAGGCAGTCTGATTGATGAGGAAGTGGGTGTGCATCCTTGATGGTTCTAGCATTCAGCCATCTAAAATCCGTACAAATTCTTAGATTACCGTCTTTCTTCACACTAAAACAAGAGGCAAAGCATATTCACTCACTGATTTACGGATTATTCCCTGCTCTTCCATTTCTGAGAGAACTTGCCGTAATTTTTGATAGTGAGCGGGTGGTATCCGACGGTACGGAAGTCGGAATGGACGCTCATCAGATAGGCGAATGCGGTGAACAAAACCTTTGACCTCTCCGCAATCTAGAGCATGTTTAGAGAATACATCATTATAGTTCTCAAGCAGCTGCACAAGCCTGTCTTTTGCCGCATCGCTAGCAGAACATAAATCGATGTTGATGTCACCAAGGTCTACAGCCTTTAGTCTCTGCTTAAGATCACCAATGGCACCAGGCTGATATATACTCTCCGGTGCAGCCACCTGAGCCTGACTATAACCTTGTAACAGTTAAAAATCTTCCACAGCATGACATGGGAATACATCTGCTAACTTACAGTTCTTTTTTAAAGTGATCGGTTTGTCTGAAAGGTTGATAACTTTCAAAGGAACCCAACGATCTCCCCATAAAGGTGTTCCGACGCGGCCAATGATAATGTTCCGAGGCATAGTTCGGGAAGAAGTGGCCTCTACAATTACAGTGCTTCCTGGTGACATGGCAGTATTACTTGGCAACTTGCCCCAAACAAGGTGTTCTTTATTTTGCCACTAATGTGACTGCTTGAAAAAGCTTTACAGTCCCAATCTTATCGAGTGGGTCACTACCCCTCCAACAGCAAGTATTTGCCATAACCTCTAATAAACGTTTGCATGATGAAGATAGCTCTGAAGCACTGTTAGAGAGAGTTCTCCAATGATCACTACTGGCTTTCATTTGACTCATTAGAAACTTCAACACATTGGTTCCAATGAATAAATCATCCTTTTGCCCTGGCACGACCAAGATTGGTACCAAGCATCTCACGCCATATACTTTAAGCTCGACTTTGTATATGCATTTCCGATTGGTTGCTTTACCTCCACATCCCACTAACATTATTTCTTGTGTCAATGGTGTGGGCTTCGGGAACAAATTATCTCTGAGCATTCTGCTCTCTACTGCTTCACTAAAAGTACAAGCCATGGATCCAGAGTCCAACATTTGAAATTTATTGTTCACATAGAGAGGTGCATAAATTAACTCATCAAATACTGCTGAGTATTTTTTGTGAAATGCATATATTTACATTGTAAATATACATTCATGAAAATTAACATCAGTCACATGGACACATTAATTAAATGGCTCTACGTTCGAATCAGTTTCAAGCAATTACTAATTAGTTACCAATAAGACTAAAAATACCAAAGTTTTAACAGACAGACCAAATGAAGAATCTTCCAGAACCCGGAAGGTTGTCTTGCCTACTCTTAACAGCAAGACTACCCGAGTTCTCCTTACTCCCCGTCGGTTATCACGGACAAGTGCGAATTCACGTAGCAAATCCTTCACTTTTTATCCCCCAAATTTACTTAAATGTACATATTATTCTCTAATTTCTCCTCCTTACTACTTTACATACACCAATATTTTTGCAAGTTTTTGCATATCCCACCTTTTGCTTACGTATTTTCTGGTAAGTTTATACCTTTTCTTGATAAAATATCACCCATTTCCAGTAGGTCTCATTCACTTCCATACATTTCTAATTTATATGTACCGTAAACATCTGATGTTGAACTTTCCTTCTTGTAAAAAATCCCCTGATCATGCATTTTACCACAAAACAACTAATCCTCCCCCGCAATTTTCACATCTTTTTGTGTTGTTTTTTTCCTTCATTGCAAAAATTCCTTTGTCTTTTCATATACTGCCTAATCCCTTAATTCTCCCTTAGTACAATAGATTTAATTTTCTGTATCCTTAGCTTTGTATTAATTTAATTGATTTTTCCAGTATTCATCTTAGTTTGTGCTATTTCTACAATTTTTTATTCGTGCAAACTATTCCTATTTTCTCTAAATGCATCTTTACGAACGAGTTTCCTGTCCTGAACTTTTTCTAAATCAAATCGTGCCTATATCTTAACTACAAGCTTCCTTAGCGCTTCCTGTATTTTTGTGTGTCTTGGTTATTGAACATCTCATACCACTTGTTTTTCATCAATTGACAATGTGTAAGTTCTGTGCCTAATTCTTCCTTGCTCTTCTCTTTTTTAAAGATTTTGTACATTAGATAGATAGATAGATAGATAGATAGATAGATAGATAGATAGATAGATAGATAGATAGATAGATAGATAGATAGATAGATAGATAGATAGATTTATTTTCCTCCTACTTAAGATTCTACTTTGATTCTATGCACGTTTAAGGATGGTGATAATATAATGTATGCTGCGCTTTTGTGTATATCTTTAACTAATTTTGCCTCTTTAAGCATGATTATTTGATCTTTATGAACTCTCTTCATACACCGAGTTCTCTGCGGAGCTGAGTATTATACTATATTAATGCTGAGTAATGGTTAAATGTATTAAGCTTGGATTTAAACTAATGTAAGCAATGTTATATGTTAAGAAGCTTTAATGATATTGTTTTTGATTATTTTTATTTTATTATGCTGTCCTTACCCTAAGCACTGTGAACCCTCATATACAAGATGCAAACCCAGCCATTAGGGAGGCACAAGCCAATGCACCCTTAGTGCCGGTTCCCAACTTCGGATGAATGGGGAGGGTTGCATTAGAAAGGGCATCCGGCATAAAACGTGGCAAATCGAATATGCGGATCACAAATAAGAATTTCATACCGGATCGGTCGAGGCCCGGGTTAAAAACAACCGCCACAGGTATCGTTAGCCAACAGGGTACCGGTGGAAATTAGACTACTGTTAGCTGAAGAAAGAGAAGAAGAGGAGGAAGACATCTACAGAGACAGCAGGAAAAGGAGAAGTGTAGAAGAGTAGAGGTTTGGGTTGGTACTATGACTGGTAAAGGGAGAGAGATAGCTGATATGATGGAGAGGAGAAAGGTAGATATGTTGTGTGTTCAGGAGACCAAGTGGAAAGGGAGTAAGGCCAGGAACATTGGAGGTGGGTTTAAACTGTTCTATCATGGTGTGGATGAAAAGAGAGATGGTGTAGGGGTGATTCTGAAGGAAGAGTACAGTAAGAGTGTAGTGGAGGTGAAGAGAGTTTCTGATAGGGTGATGAACGTGAAGCTGGAAGTTGAAGGGATGATGATAACTGTCATCAGTGCCTATGCTCCACAAGTTGGCTGTGAGATAGAGGAGAAGGAAAGATTCTGGAGTGAATTAGATGAAGTGGTAGATGGTGTACCTAGATAAGAAAGACTGGTGATTGGGGCAGACTTTAATGGGCATATGTAGGTGAAGGGAACAGAGGTGATGAGGAGGTGATGGGTAGGTATGGTTTTAAGGAGAGGAATGTAGAAGGGCAGATGGTGGTAGATTTTACTAAAAGGATGGAAATGGCAGTGGTGAATACGTATTTTAGGAAGAAGGATGATCATAGGGTGACCTATAAGAGTGGAGGAAGGTGCACACAGGTGGACTATGTTTTATGCAGGAGATGCAACCTGAAGAAGATTGGAGACTGTAAGGTGTTGTGGGGGACAGTGTAGTTAGAGAGCATCTGATGGTGGTCTGTAGGATGGTTTTGGAGGTGAAGAAGAAGAGGAGGCAAGTGAGGACTGAAAGAAGAATAAGATGGTGGAAACTGAAGGAGGAAGAGTGGTGAGGTTTAGGGAAGAGGTCAGAGTGGTTGATCAGTCACACCATGAAGTTATGGGAAAGAGTAGTGGAAGCCAGGCTGAGAAAAGAGGTGACCATCTGTGAGCAACAGTATGGTTTCATGCCGAGGAAGAGCACCACAGATGCCTTATTTGCTTTGAGGATGTTGATGAAGAAGTATAGAGAAGGACAGAAGGAATTGCAATGTGGATTTAGAGAAAGCGTACGACAGAGTGCCAGGAGAGGAGTTGTGGTATTGTATGACGAACTCAGGTGTGTCAGAGAAGTATGTGAGGGTGGTGCAGGACATGTATGAGGACAGTGTGACAGCAGTGAAGTGTGCAGTAGGAACGACATACTGGTTCAGGGTGAAGGTTGGACTGCATCAAGGATCGGCCCTGAGCCCTTTCCTGTTTGCAGTGGTGATGGACTGGTTGACGGATGAGGTCAGATAGGAGTCTCCCTGGACTAGGATGTTTGCGGATTATTGTGATTTGTGGTGAGAGTAGTGAGCAGGTTGAGAAGAGCCTGGAGAGGTGGAGATATGCGCTGGAGAGAAGGGGAATGAAAGTCAGTAGGAGTAAGACAGAGTACATGTGCGTAAATGAGAGGGAGGGCAGTGGAGTGGTGCGGTTACAGGGAGAAGAGGTGGAGAAGGTGGAGGAATTCAGGTACCTGGCGTCAACAGTGTAAAGAAAAGAGTTCATGCAGGGTGGAGTGGGTGAAGAAGAGTGACAAGAGTGATTTGTGTAGTAGGGTATCTGCAAAAATGAAAGGGAAAGTTTATATGACTGTGGTGAGGTGTTGTATGGATTAGAGACAGTGGCATTGAGTAAAAGACAGGAGGGCGGAGCTGGAGGTAGCAGAACTAAAGTTGTTAAGGTTTTCATTGGGAGTGACGAGGATGGACAAGATTAGAAATTAGTTCATTAGAGGGACAACCCATGTAGGATGTTTTGGTGACAAGATGAGGGAGGCGAGATTGAGATGGTTTGGACATGTGCAGAGGGGGGACATGAATTATATTGGTAGAAGAATGCTGAGGATGGAGCCACCAGGTAGGAGGAAAAGTGGAAAGCCAAGGAGGAGCTTTATGGTTGTGGTGAGGGAAGACATGCAGGTAGTTGGTGTGAAAGAGGTAGATGTAGAAGACAGGGTGGTATGGAGACGGATGAGCCGCTGTGGCAACCCCTAATGGGAGCAGCCGAAAGAAGAAGAAGAAGAATAAGATATACAAGATGCACATGCTATGCTGTTCCTCGCTTAGGTAACCTTTATACACCAGACAAAAATACCCTGCGGTTTCTAGCCTAGCTAATCCGCTCGTTGTTGTTAAAATTTTGCACACTCTGCAAAACTGCACCGGTTTATTCTACAATACTATTTTCCAATAAACCTCTCATACTCTTATCACAACTACCATTATTTTGGTTTTATTATTTTAAATTTCCTCTGAATCACCTCCGGCATGTCCTTTAAAAGGCCACTTTGGCAGGAAGATGAAAAACATTTAAGAGTTTGATGTTTTGGTGTTCCATGCTTTGCTTCCGAAACATGGAAGCAAAGACACTTTTAAGCAGCTGATGGAAATCCCATAGCACGTTTTAACCTCATAGGGGACCTATGAGGTTAAAACGTGCTATGGGCTTTCCATCAGCTGCTTAAAAGTGTCTTTGCTTCCATGTTTCGGCAAAATCATTCACAACATCATAAGCATACTTAGAATCAGTGTATATAGTCACTACTTTACCTTCAGACAACTGCCATGCTCTTGTAAGTGCGACCAACTCTGCAGCTTGTGCAGATGTGTATGGTAATGGTTTAGCTTCAACTATTTCATCAGGTAAACTTACAACCGCGTATCCACATAAATACACATCAGAGGGTTTTGAACACAATCTATCTAGTTCAGGGGTCACCAACATAGTGTCACTTGGTAACATCCGAAGAATTCGACCATTTCTGTCCACACAGGCTGCCCAGGTGCTTGTTCAGTCTCTTGTCATTTCAAGACTTGACTACTGCAACTCTCTGCTGGCAGGTCTTCCCCAGAACGCTATTCGTCCACTGCAAATGATCCAAAACGCAGCTCCATGACTTGTGTTCAATCAGCCCAAGTTCTCCCACACCACCCCACTGCTGCGCTCCCTTCACTGGCTTCCAGTAGCTGCACGTATCAGATTCAAAACACTGATGCTTGCCTACAAGGCCAAAATTGGACCAGCCTCAGTGACCTCATCACATCTCGCACTGCACCACGCTGTCTGAGATCCTCCAGTACTGCTCGACTGCTAACTCCTTCTCTCAAAATGAGAGGTAGGTACATTTCCCCTAGATGTCCGTACAGCAGAGTCCCTGACTATCTTCAAGCAACGACTGAAGACCTACCTCGTCCTGCAATACTTAAATTAGCACTTCCAAGCTTGTATATTTATATTAAGTTTGTAATCTTGCATACCAGTGTAGATTTATTCATTACTAGAGACTCAAAGCACTTTTGTACGTTGCTCTGGATAAGAGCGTCTGCTAAATACCGCAAATGTAAATGTAAATGTAAATGTAAATGTAAATGTAGCCCGCAAGGACCACATGAGTAGCCTGCGGGTCTTTTCTAAAAATAGCTGTTTCCTACTTTGTTAAATCATTGTTGATACTTATGAGAAATCAATACCATGATCAGTGTCTTCACATAGATAAATATCATTAATTATTAATAATAACATATCTTTAAAGGTAGATTGAGCAAATTTGTTATTTCAGATCAAAATGAAAACTGTGTCTATCAAACTGGTAGCCCTTCACAATAATATTACCCAAGAAGTAGCTTTCAGTTTCAGAAAGGCTGGTGACCCCTGCTCTATATATAGGCAATCCGCCTCTTCCAGGGCCATATCTAAAAGATCGGGCTTACAAGAGGTCTCTTGTTCAATGTGTTTAAGGCAATCCTGTGCGTCGTCAAAAATATAAGTCTAGCAGAGTCTAGCAAGTCTAGCAGATCACGCAGCGTTACTACAGCTGAATGCGGCTGAGAAGAAGGCTTAATAATTACGTTTTCTGTTGCCAAGAGCGTGATTTCATAACCAGATCTACGTCGTGCTGTCATATCTTTTGTGTTGAGGTTATGTAAAATAGCTGTTACCCGATGTGAGGTGTACAGATTCAAAGGATGTGACAGCACTGACCAGCACAGACCATCAGCAGCCACTGCACGCATGCATGAGGGCAACCATTGTGCTATGTTGTCTAAAGATTTGGAAAGAAATCTGGGCAAAATCTGTCACCATGTTCCTGGGCTAGAATCCCTGCAGCCGTACCACCAGGTTCATGCAAATAAAGGTGAAAATTATGAGTATAAAATGTAATATTTTAATAAAGACATTTTAAAAACTTTTTTATAAAAGAAAGTCAGATTTTTTTTCAAACCATTGTTTGTCATCACATTTTGCAGTGAATATTTGCACTTTCAATGGTTTTTAGTTAATAATTCTTATGAATATGAAAAGTCAAAATTTCACAATAACTTGTAAAAACGATTTGTCATATTATGTTTTTCATTTAATGTTTGCACTCTTTTTTTTTTTTTTACAGTTTTCATGAAATGATTCTAATGAATATAAAAAGTCACACACCTATTTATTTCATATATATAATAGAAAAGTCATTTTTATGTCAAAACATGATATATCATGAAAACTTTTTCGTTCATTGATTGCACTTATTTTGGTTATAAGTGTAAAATTTAATATTTTAATAAAAACAATACAAAAGAAAGTTTTTTCAAACCATTGTTTGGTCATTACGTTTTGTGTAAATTTTTTGCACTTTTAAAGTTTTAGTTAAATTATGCTTATCAATATGAAAATGTAAATTTTTACAATAATTCATATTTTTATGAAAAAGTTACTTTTTTAAATTAAATAATGGTTATGAAAATGAAATGTAATATTTTAATAAAAACAATTTGGTATTAAAAAAACTTTTTAAACCATTGTCATCACGTTTTGCGTAGATTTTGTGCACTTCTAATGATTTTTAGTTAATTGATGCTAATGAATATGAAAACTCATATTTTTCACTATAAATAAAAAAAATTGATTTGTCATTTGACGTTTTTGCACTTTCAACGGTTCGTAATTAAATGATGCTTATGAATATGAACTCATATTTTTCACAAAAAAATTTAAAAACTCGATATATATGTACATGTAAAATTATCATGGGTAAAATTATCATGGGCATGCTGCTTGTACAAAAACGAAAAACTGCTTTCTCTTCGTCCTAGAAGCCTGAGACTTGCGGAATCGCGTTTTCAGCGGTTAAGAAACTCATTCTTGACAGCACGTAGAAGGCTTTGCCCAATATTGTGCTGTTGGTTTGATTTTAATTAATTATGACTTTAGAACCCATTTTCATTCACTTTGTGCAGTTTTTATTAAATTATGATCCTGAATATTAAAATTCATATTTTTGAAATAACTATAATATTTTTGTGTGAAATATTATATTTTGGTCAGGAAATGTTTTGTTATATAATATCTCATCAAAAACATGTAAAATTATCATGGGCAAATGCATGCTGCTTGTACAAAAACGCTTGGTTCGAAAAACCGCTTTCTCTTCGTCCTAGAATCCTGAGACTTGCGGAATCGCGTTTTCAGAGGTTAAGAAACTCATTCTTGACAGCACGTAGAAGGCTTTGCCAAATATGTGCTGTTGTTTCGATTTTAATGAATTATGACTTTATAACCAATTTTCATTCACTTTTTGCACTTTAATACAATTTTTTATGAATATTGAATATGAAAATTCATTTTTTTTCAATAACTAATATTTTAGTGATAAATATTATATTTTGGTTAGGAAATGCTTTGTGGAATAATATCTCATCAAAAACATGTAAAATTATCATGGGCAAATGCATGCTGCTTGTACAAAAACGCTTGGTTCGAAAAACCGCTTTCTCTTCGTCCTAGAAGCCTGAGACTTGCGGAATCACGTTTTCAGCGGTTAAGAAACTCATTCTTGACAGCACGTAGAAGGCTTTGCCAAATATGTGCTGTTGGTTCGATTTTAATGAATTATGACTTTATAACCCATTTTCATTCACTTTGTGCAGTTTTTATTAAATTATGATCCTGAATATTAAAATTCATATTTTTGAAATAACTATAATATTTTTGTGTGAAATATTATATTTTGGTCAGGAAATGTTTTGTTATATAATATCTCATCAAAAACATGTAAAATTATCATGGGCAAATGCATGCTGCTTGTACAAAAACGCTTGGTTCGAAAAACCGCTTTCTCTTCGTCCTAGAAGCCTGAGACTTGCGGAATCGCGTTTTCAGAGGTTAAGAAACTCATTCTTGACAGCACGTAGAAGGCTTTGCCAAATATGTGCTGTTGTTTCGATTTTAATGAATTATGACTTTATAACCCATTTTCATTCACTTTTTGCAGTTTAATACAATTTTTATGAATTATGAATATTAAAATTAATTTTTTTTAAATAACTATAATATTTTTGTGAGAAATATATTTTGGTCATGAAATGTTTTGTTATATTATATCTTATCATAAACATGTAAAATTATCATAGGCGAGTGCATGCTGCTTGTACAAAAACGCTTGGTTCGTAAAACCGCTTTCTCTTCGTCCTAGAAGCCTGAGACTTGCGGAATCGCGTTTTCAGCGGTTAAGAAACTCATTCTTGACAGCACTTAGAAGGCTTTGCCAAATATTGTGCTGTTGGTTCGATTTTAATTAATTATGACTTTAGAACCCATTTTCATTCACTTTGTGCAGTTTTTATGAAATTATGATCCTGAATATTAAAATTCATATTTTTGAAATAACTATAATATTGTTTTGAGAAATATTGTATTTTGGTTAGGAAATGTTTTGTTATATATTATCTCATCATAAACATGTAAAATTATCATGGGCAAATGCATGCTGCTTGTACAAAAACGCTTGGTTCGAAAAACCGCTTTCTCTTTGTCCTAAGAGCCTGAGACTTGCGGAATCGCGTTTTCAGAGGTTAAGAAACTCATTCTTGACAGCACGTAGAAGGCTTTGCCAAATATTGTGCTGTTGTTTCGATTTTAATGAATTATGACTTTATAACCCATTTTCATTCACTTTTTGCAGTTTTCCACAGTTTTTATGAAATTATGATTATGAATATGAAAATTCATTTTTTTTTTATTAATATTTTTTTGAGCAATTTCACTTTTTGGTCAGGAAATGTTTTGTTAAATAATATGTCATCATAAACATGTAAAATTATCATGGGCAAGAGCATGCTGTATTTTAAAAAAAAACAACGCTTGTTTCGAAAAACCGCTTTCTCTTCGTCCTAGAAGCCTGAGACTTGCGGAATCGCGTTTTCAGAGGTTAAGAAACTCATTCTTGACAGCACGTAGGAGGCTTTGCCAAATATGTGCTGTTGTTTCGATTTTAATGAATTATTTATTTTTTGTCTTGTCTTTTTCGTTTACTTATCGCAGATTTGATCGGTTTTTAATGAAAATTTGCTTATGACTATGAAAATTCTAATTTGACCAATAATAATCATATTTTTATTTAAAAAAAGGATATTGTTTTTAAACCACCGTTTGTCATGTATCATTTTCGTTTAGTCTTGCACTTTTTAACGTTTTTACATTCAATAATGCTTATAAATGCGTTGAATTTTTGCACTTTTTACGTTTTTAGTTGATGATGCTTATGAATATAAAAAGTCAAAATTTTCTCAATAACTTGTTAAAACTTGGTCATATCACATTATTTATTAACAGTTTTTCATGATATTTTTAGTATGAATATGTAAATGTATATTTTACCAATTAATCTCATTTTTATTTGAAAAAAAGTTATATTTTTCTTAGACCAATGTTTTTTTTTCGCTTACATATTGCACTATATTTTCTATTAAATGATGCTTATAATTATGGAAATGTATATTTTCATAATAACTATAAAAAATGTTTTATGAAAAAGTCATATTTTTGTCAAAACATGAATTGCAGTCACTTTTTTAAAGGTTTTCCAATGTTTTATATTTTCACAATTACTCATATATTTATAGTAAAGGTTATTGTGTTTTTTTTAAGAAATTATGTTTATGAATAAGAAATTATATATTTTAATAAAAACATTACATCTTATGTAAAAAAAATAATTTTCAAACCATTGTTTGTCATATCACGTTTTACATTGAATTTTAGAAAGTTTTTTTACCAATATTTCCTAAAATTATTCTAATAAATATGAGAATTTATACTTTTAAAATTAATTTCATATATATATATATATATATATATATATATATATATATATATATATATATATATATATATATGAAATAAATTTTTTATTTTTTTTTTCTCAATGTTTTTTAATGTAAGTTGTTTGCTTGCATATTGCTCTTCTTAACAGTTTTTTTTTCTATGATGCTTATAATTATAAAAATTCATATTTGCAGAATAACTGCAAAATTTTCAATAAAAATGACATTTTTGTCAAAATATGATTTGTATGGCCACTTTTTTATTTTTTGTTTCTTAATGGCAATTATTTAAAGGTTTTCCGTGAACATATGCTTCTGAACATGAAAATATCATATTACGGGTCGCAGGGGCAGCAGTCTAAGCAGAGACTGCGGAGAAAGCACATTTCGGCCACCTTTCGGTCATGACCATAGGTGAGAGTAGGAACGTTGATTGACTGGTAAATCGAGAGTTTCGCCTTGCGGCTCATCTCTTTCTTCAATCTCCCGTTCCACCCTTCCCTCACTCGTGAACAAAACCCCAAGATACTTAAACTCCTCCACTTGCGGCAGGAACTCTCCACCAACCTGAAGTGGGCAAGCCACCCTTTTCCGACTGAGGAACATGGCTTTGGATTTGGAGGTGCTGATTCTCATCCCAGCCGCTTCAGACTCGGCTGCAAACCGTCCCAGTGCGTGCTGAAGGTCCTGGTCTGATAAAGCCAACACGACAACATCATCTGCAAAGAGCAGAGACGAAATCGTGTTGTCACCAAACCGGACACCCTCCGGGCCCTGGCTGCGCCTAGAAATTCTGTCCATAAAAATTGTGAACAGAACCACACTGTTCCTCCTGAATCCGAGGTGCTACTATCGGCCGTATTCTCCTCTCCAGTACCGTGGCATAGACTTTCCCAGGTAGGCTGAGAAGTGTGATCCCCCTTAAGTTGGAACACACCCTCCGGTCCCCCTTCTTAAATAGAGGGACCACCGCCCCGGTCTGCCATTCCAGAGGCACTGTCCCCGACCGCCACGCGATGCTGCAGGGGCATGTCAGCCAAGACAGCCCCACAACATCCAGAGACTTGAGGTACTCAGGGCGGATCTCATCCACCCCCGGTGCCTTGCCACCGAGGAGTTTCTTTACTACCTTGGTGACTTCAGCTTTGGTGATGGACGAGTCCACCTCTGAACCCTCAGCCTCTGCTTCCTCAATGGAAGACGTGACGGCGGGATTGAGAAGATCCTCGAATTATTCCTTCCACCATCCAACGACATCCCCAGTTGAGGTCAACAGCTCCCCACCTCCACTGTAAACAGCATTGGTAGGGCACTGCTTCCCTCTCCTGAGGCGCCGGACGGTTTGCCAGAATCTCATCGAGGCCAGCCGATAGTCCTTCTCCATGGCCTCACCAAACTCCTCCCAGGCCCAAGTTTTTGCCTTCACAACCACCCGGGCTGCAGTTCGCCGGTACCCGTCAGCTGCCTCAGGAGTCCCACAAGCCAACCAGGCCCGATAGGACTCCTTCTTCAGCATGACGGCATCCCTTACTTCCGGTTGCCACCACCGGGTTCAGGGATTGCTGCTTTGACAGGCACCGGAGAACTTACGGCCACAGCTCCGAGCGGCCGCTTCGACAATGGAGGTGGAGAACATGGTCCACTCGGACTCAATATCCCCGGCCTTCCTCAGGATCCGGTCAAAGCTCCGCCGTGGATCTCCAGCACCCTCATTTGGATTACGGCATTCTGCGGAATTATCAGATTTCAAATCACTGTCAACAGACTCTTGACCCACAACTTCTCTCGGTTCATCAGACACCCACGCTCCCATCCTATCATCAGAACCATCCCCCTTAGTTGGATCGAACAGTTCCGACATGCAAGGTTTGGTCTCCGCATTCCCAGCACTTGACGGAACATCCTCATCTTGGGTTGGTTCAATAGGTAGAAAGCTGATGTCCAGAATTAGGTTGCAACTTTGGGATATGGCCAAACATTAACTGAATTGGGGCGTAACCAGTGGTTTCATTATATGCATTATACGCAAATGTCAGAGCCTGTATCTGCTCGGGCCATTTTTGTTTCTCCTTGAGAGGTTGCATACTGCCCAAAGTTTGATTGAACTGCTCTGTTACACCATTCCCCATCGGGTGGTATGCTGTAGTGAGTGACTTCTCAACACCAGCCAATTTAGGCAATTCTGCATTGAGTGCACTTTCGAAGTTAGCCCCTCGGTCGGTATTAATACGTGTCGGGAAGCCATAGCCCAAAAAAACATGTTCCCACAAATCTGTTTTGCTTTCTGGTTTGCGCACAGAAAAGCATGAGCCTTCTTAGTAAAATGATCAGTAGCAACTAATACATCCACGGATCGTTGCTTGCTATCCTCAGCACACCAAAAATCCAAACACACCAACTCCATCAGTACTGAAGTCTTTATGCTCTCAAGAGGGGCTAGAGCAGATGGCTCTGGTGTTCTGGCCAATACACACCTCTGACAACACTTGACATACTCCCTAATATCATACTCCATCCTAGGCAAGTAAAAATGTTGTCGAGCTAACTGGAGGGTTTTTGAGTGTCCCTGATGTGAATTACAAGTTGGAACCTTTTGTGATTGCTTAACGGATCTTTCGAGATGCACTAAACTACTCAGTTTTGCAATTTCAACCAGTCCCATTGCTTAAGAAGAGATAAAGTTCCAGCGTCCATTCCAATCAGCTCTCTCCTTGATGGTCGTTTTTTCTGAGTCAAAAAAGAACAATTTTTTCGAGATTGATAAATCTGGCTCTTGATCTTGCCTGATTTTCTCTAAAGGGATTGTGGTGACATGGTATTACACCCAGGCGCCACCATATTCTGAATGGATTGGATTGTCTGCATGGCCCTCAGCTCGGTTACCCTTTCCCACTGATCATGAAGACCTAAAAGGGTTCTGACTGTATCATGATCGTAAGACACTGTATCAGCCAAGGGCGTTACATGGAGACTGTTCACTTGCAAATGAAAAGTGTCCTAAACCCCATCCTCATCAGCACAGTCCACTTCAGCAAGTATGTTGCCGTATCTCTCCGTGATAAGCCTACGACTCACTGTTGGAAAAGGATCACGCTCAAGGCATCAGCTACAATGTTCTTGCTCCCAGCAACATGCTTAAGATAAAAAGTGTAAGCAGCAAGGTTTGATACCCAGCGTTGTTCACAAGCATCGGGTTTAGCTTTAGTTAGTATATAAGTGAGTGGGTTATTGTCTGTCCATACCGTGAACATGTGTCCTTTTAACCAATGGCAAAATATTTTACATTCACTCCACTTCAAGGCTAGAAACTCAAGCTTATGTGCTGGATACCTCTTTTGAGAGTTACTTAGAGTCTTGCTTGCAAATGCAATGGGGTGTGCTTTCTCCTCCCCAGCCGATATCTGTGATAGCACAGCCCCAATGATGCATCAGTTGACAAAATTAACGGAAGAGAGAAATCAGGATGTGCTAGAACCACGCTCTCCAATAAGCTCTCTTTCAGTTTAGAAAGGCCACATCACACTCAGGAGTCCAGTCAGTTGATTTCAACTTCCTATAAGTGCCTGCCCTAATCCCAGTTTTGATCTTTGCCTTTCTTTTCTGTCCAGCTGTCAAAGAAAACAACTGTTTGGCTATTGAGGAACAACTTGGGATGAAATGCTGATAATAGAGAATCATGCCCAAAACAGACTTAATCCTTCGGACAGATGGAGTACACCCATCCTCTTCCATGAGGTCCTCTTTTGACAATTTGGCTATGGCTTCAACCTTCGAAGGATCGACAGATACACCATTTCCGTCAATTACGTGACCTAAAAATTTTACAGATGTTTGCATGAAATGGCACTTTTTTGGACTTAACTTGAGGTTGTAATCCCTCAACCGTTGAAAGACTATCTCCAGCTTCTCCAACGCTGCCTTCTCATCAGGTGCAAACACCAATAAGTCGTCCAAATAACACAACAGGCTACTGAAATTCAAGTCCCCAAAGATACTCAGCATCATGCGCATAAAAGATGCTGGACTGTTACACAGTCCCTGTGGCATCCTTTTATGATCATGAAGGCCCACTGGAGCTGCAAACGCAGAGTATTTTTTATCTTTTACAGACATGGGGATGTTATAGAAATCTGATGTCAGATCCATAGTGCTGAAGAGAGTGTTTCCTCCTAAGGCAGCAAGGCAGTCTGATTGATGAGGAAGTGGGTGTGCATCCTTGATGGTTCTAGCATTCAGCCATCTAAAATCCGTACAAATTCTTAGATTACCGTCTTTCTTCACACTAAAACAAGAGGCAAAGCATATTCACTCACTGATTTACGGATTATTCCCTGCTCTTCCATTTCTGAGAGAACTTGCCGTAATTTTTGATAGTGAGCGGGTGGTATCCGACGGTACGGAAGTCGGAATGGACGCTCATCAGATAGGCGAATGCGGTGAACAAAACCTTTGACCTCTCCGCAATCTAGAGCATGTTTAGAGAATACATCATTATAGTTCTCAAGCAGCTGCACAAGCCTGTCTTTTGCCGCATCGCTAGCAGAACATAAATCGATGTTGATGTCACCAAGGTCTACAGCCTTTAGTCTCTGCTTAAGATCACCAATGGCACCAGGCTGATATATACTCTCCGGTGCAGCCACCTGAGCCTGACTATAACCTTGTAACAGTTAAAAATCTTCCACAGCATGACATGGGAATACATCTGCTAACTTACAGTTCTTTTTTAAAGTGATCGGTTTGTCTGAAAGGTTGATAACTTTCAAAGGAACCCAACGATCTCCCCATAAAGGTGTTCCGACGCGGCCAATGATAATGTTCCGAGGCATAGTTCGGGAAGAAGTGGCCTCTACAATTACAGTGCTTCCTGGTGACATGGCAGTATTACTTGGCAACTTGCCCCAAACAAGGTGTTCTTTATTTTGCCACTAATGTGACTGCTTGAAAAAGCTTTACAGTCCCAATCTTATCGAGTGGGTCACTACCCCTCCAACAGCAAGTATTTGCCATAACCTCTAATAAACGTTTGCATGATGAAGATAGCTCTGAAGCACTGTTAGAGAGAGTTCTCCAATGATCACTACTGGCTTTCATTTGACTCATTAGAAACTTCACCACATTGGTTCCAATGAATAAATCATCCTTTTGCCCTGGCACGACCAAGATTGGTACCAAGCATCTCACGCCATATACTTTAAGCTCGACTTTGTATATGCATTTCCGATTGGTTGCTTTACCTCCACATCCCACTAACATTATTTCTTGTGTCAATGGTGTGGGCTTCGGGAACAAATTATCTCTGAGCATTCTGCTCTCTACTGCTTCACTAAAAGTACAAGCCATGGATCCAGAGTCCAACATTTGAAATTTATTGTTCACATAGAGAGGTGCATAAATTAACTCATCAAATACTGCTGAGTATTTTTTGTGAAATGCATATATTTACATTGTAAATATACATTCATGAAAATTAACATCAGTCACATGGACACATTAATTAAATGGCTCTACGTTCGAATCAGTTTCAAGCAATTACTAATTAGTTACCAATAAGACTAAAAATACCAAAGTTTTAACAGACAGACCAAATGAAGAATCTTCCAGAACCCGGAAGGTTGTCTTGCCTACTCTTAACAGCAAGACTACCCGAGTTCTCCTTACTCCCCGTCGGTTATCACGGACAAGTGCGAATTCACGTAGCAAATCCTTCACTTTTTATCCCCCAAATTTACTTAAATGTACATATTATTCTCTAATTTCTCCTCCTTACTACTTTACATACACCAATATTTTTGCAAGTTTTTGCATATCCCACCTTTTGCTTACGTATTTTCTGGTAAGTTTATACCTTTTCTTGATAAAATATCACCCATTTCCAGTAGGTCTCATTCACTTCCATACATTTCTAATTTATATGTACCGTAAACATCTGATGTTGAACTTTCCTTCTTGTAAAAAATCCCCTGATCATGCATTTTACCACAAAACAACTAATCCTCCCCCGCAATTTTCACATCTTTTTGTGTTGTTTTTTTCCTTCATTGCAAAAATTCCTTTGTCTTTTCATATACTGCCTAATCCCTTAATTCTCCCTTAGTACAATAGATTTAATTTTCTGTATCCTTAGCTTTGTATTAATTTAATTGATTTTTCCAGTATTCATCTTAGTTTGTGCTATTTCTACAATTTTTTATTCGTGCAAACTATTCCTATTTTCTCTAAATGCATCTTTACGAACGAGTTTCCTGTCCTGAACTTTTTCTAAATCAAATCGTGCCTATATCTTAACTACAAGCTTCCCTAGCGCTTCCTGTATTTTTGTGTGTCTTGGTTATTGAACATCTCATACCACTTGTTTTTCATCAATTGACAATGTGTAAGTTCTGTGCCTAATTCTTCCTTGCTCTTCTCTTTTTTAAAGATTTTGTACATTAGATAGATAGATAGATAGATAGATAGATAGATAGATAGATAGATAGATAGATAGATAGATAGATAGATAGATAGATAGATAGATAGATTTATTTTCCTCCTACTTAAGATTCTACTTTGATTCTATGCACGTTTAAGGATGGTGATAATATAATGTATGCTGCGCTTTTGTGTATATCTTTAACTAATTTTGCCTCTTTAAGCATGATTATTTGATCTTTATGAACTCTCTTCATACACCGAGTTCTCTGCGGAGCTGAGTATTATACTATATTAATGCTGAGTAATGGTTAAATGTATTAAGCTTGGATTTAAACTAATATAAGCAATGTTATATGTTAAGAAGCTTTAATGATATTGTTTTTGATTATTTTTATTTTATTATGCTGTCCTTACCCTAAGCACTGTGAACCCTCATATACAAGATGCAAACCCAGCCATTAGGGAGGCACAAGCCAATGCACCCTTAGTGCCGGTTCCCAACTTCGGATGAATGGGGAGGGTTGCATTAGAAAGGGCATCCGGCATAAAACGTGGCAAATCGAATATGCGGATCACAAATAAGAATTTCATACCGGATCGGTCGAGGCCCGGGTTAAAAACAACCGCCACAGGTATCGTTAGCCAACAGGGTACCGGTGGAAATTAGACTACTGTTAGCTGAAGAAAGAGAAGAAGAGGAGGAAGACATCTACAGAGACAGCAGGAAAAGGAGAAGTGTAGAAGAGTAGAGGTTTGGGTTGGTACTATGACTGGTAAAGGGAGAGAGATAGCTGATATGATGGAGAGGAGAAAGGTAGATATGTTGTGTGTTCAGGAGACCAAGTGGAAAGGGAGTAAGGCCAGGAACATTGGAGGTGGGTTTAAACTGTTCTATCATGGTGTGGATGAAAAGAGAGATGGTGTAGGGGTGATTCTGAAGGAAGAGTACAGTAAGAGTGTAGTGGAGGTGAAGAGAGTTTCTGATAGGGTGATGAACGTGAAGCTGGAAGTTGAAGGGATGATGATAACTGTCATCAGTGCCTATGCTCCACAAGTTGGCTGTGAGATAGAGGAGAAGGAAAGATTCTGGAGTGAATTAGATGAAGTGGTAGATGGTGTACCTAGATAAGAAAGACTGGTGATTGGGGCAGACTTTAATGGGCATATGTAGGTGAAGGGAACAGAGGTGATGAGGAGGTGATGGGTAGGTATGGTTTTAAGGAGAGGAATGTAGAAGGGCAGATGGTGGTAGATTTTACTAAAAGGATGGAAATGGCAGTGGTGAATACGTATTTTAGGAAGAAGGATGATCATAGGGTGACCTATAAGAGTGGAGGAAGGTGCACACAGGTGGACTATGTTTTATGCAGGAGATGCAACCTGAAGAAGATTGGAGACTGTAAGGTGTTGTGGGGGACAGTGTAGTTAGAGAGCATCTGATGGTGGTCTGTAGGATGGTTTTGGAGGTGAAGAAGAAGAGGAGGCGAGTGAGGACTGAAAGAAGAATAAGATGGTGGAAACTGAAGGAGGAAGAGTGGTGAGGTTTAGGGAAGAGGTCAGAGTGGTTGATCAGTCACACCATGAAGTTATGGGAAAGAGTAGTGGAAGCCAGGCTGAGAAAAGAGGTGACCATCTGTGAGCAACAGTATGGTTTCATGCCGAGGAAGAGCACCACAGATGCCTTATTTGCTTTGAGGATGTTGATGAAGAAGTATAGAGAAGGACAGAAGGAATTGCAATGTGGATTTAGAGAAAGCGTACGACAGAGTGCCAGGAGAGGAGTTGTGGTATTGTATGACGAACTCAGGTGTGTCAGAGAAGTATGTGAGGGTGGTGCAGGACATGTATGAGGACAGTGTGACAGCAGTGAAGTGTGCAGTAGGAACGACATACTGGTTCAGGGTGAAGGTTGGACTGCATCAAGGATCGGCCCTGAGCCCTTTCCTGTTTGCAGTGGTGATGGACTGGTTGACGGATGAGGTCAGATAGGAGTCTCCCTGGACTAGGATGTTTGCGGATTATTGTGATTTGTGGTGAGAGTAGTGAGCAGGTTGAGAAGAGCCTGGAGAGGTGGAGATATGCGCTGGAGAGAAGGGGAATGAAAGTCAGTAGGAGTAAGACAGAGTACATGTGCGTAAATGAGAGGGAGGGCAGTGGAGTGGTGCGGTTACAGGGAGAAGAGGTGGAGAAGGTGGAGGAATTCAGGTACCTGGCGTCAACAGTGTAAAGAAAAGAGTTCATGCAGGGTGGAGTGGGTGAAGAAGAGTGACAAGAGTGATTTGTGTAGTAGGGTATCTGCAAAAATGAAAGGGAAAGTTTATATGACTGTGGTGAGGTGTTGTATGGATTAGAGACAGTGGCATTGAGTAAAAGACAGGAGGGCGGAGCTGGAGGTAGCAGAACTAAAGTTGTTAAGGTTTTCATTGGGAGTGACGAGGATGGACAAGATTAGAAATTAGTTCATTAGAGGGACAACCCATGTAGGATGTTTTGGTGACAAGATGAGGGAGGCGAGATTGAGATGGTTTGGACATGTGCAGAGGGGGGACATGAATTATATTGGTAGAAGAATGCTGAGGATGGAGCCACCAGGTAGGAGGAAAAGTGGAAAGCCAAGGAGGAGCTTTATGGTTGTGGTGAGGGAAGACATGCAGGTAGTTGGTGTGAAAGAGGTAGATGTAGAAGACAGGGTGGTATGGAGACGGATGAGCCGCTGTGGCAACCCCTAATGGGAGCAGCCGAAAGAAGAAGAAGAAGAATAAGATATACAAGATGCACATGCTATGCTGTTCCTCGCTTAGGTAACCTTTATACACCAGACAAAAATACCCTGCGGTTTCTAGCCTAGCTAATCCGCTCGTTGTTGTTAAAATTTTGCACACTCTGCAAAACTGCACCGGTTTATTCTACAATACTATTTTCCAATAAACCTCTCATACTCTTATCACAACTACCATTATTTTGGTTTTATTATTTTAAATTTCCTCTGAATCACCTCCGGCATGTCCTTTAAAAGGCCACTTTGGCAGGAAGATGAAAAACATTTAAGAGTTTGATGTTTTGGTGTTCCATGCTTTGCTTCCGAAACATGGAAGCAAAGACACTTTTAAGCAGCTGATGGAAATCCCATAGCACGTTTTAACCTCATAGGGGACCTATGAGGTTAAAACGTGCTATGGGCTTTCCATCAGCTGCTTAAAAGTGTCTTTGCTTCCATGTTTCGGCAAAATCATTCACAACATCATAAGCATACTTAGAATCAGTGTATATAGTCACTACTTTACCTTCAGACAACTGCCATGCTCTTGTAAGTGCGACCAACTCTGCAGCTTGTGCAGCTGTGTATGGTAATGGTTTAGCTTCAACTATTTCATCAGGTAAACTTACAACCGCGTATCCACATAAATACACATCAGAGGGTTTTGAACACAATCTATCTAGTTCAGGGGTCACCAACATAGTGTCACTTGGTAACATCCGAAGAATTCGACCATTTCTGTCCACACAGGCTGCCCAGGTGCTTGTTCAGTCTCTTGTCATTTCAAGACTTGACTACTGCAACTCTCTGCTGGCAGGTCTTCCCCAGAACGCTATTCGTCCACTGCAAATGATCCAAAACGCAGCTCCATGACTTGTGTTCAATCAGCCCAAGTTCTCCCACACCACCCCACTGCTGCGCTCCCTTCACTGGCTTCCAGTAGCTGCACGTATCAGATTCAAAACACTGATGCTTGCCTACAAGGCCAAAATTGGACCAGCCTCAGTGACCTCATCACATCTCGCACTGCACCACGCTGTCTGAGATCCTCCAGTACTGCTCGACTGCTAACTCCTTCTCTCAAAATGAGAGGTAGGTACATTTCCCCTAGATGTCCGTACAGCAGAGTCCCTGACTATCTTCAAGCAACGACTGAAGACCTACCTCGTCCTGCAATACTTAAATTAGCACTTCCAAGCTTGTATATTTATATTAAGTTTGTAATCTTGCATACCAGTGTAGATTTATTCATTACTAGAGACTCAAAGCACTTTTGTACGTTGCTCTGGATAAGAGCGTCTGCTAAATACCGCAAATGTAAATGTAAATGTAAATGTAAATGTAAATGTAAATGTAGCCCGCAAGGACCACATGAGTAGCCTGCGGGTCTTTTCTAAAAATAGCTGTTTCCTACTTTGTTAAATCATTGTTGATACTTATGAGAAATCAATACCATGATCAGTGTCTTCACATAGATAAATATCATTAATTATTAATAATAACATATCATTAAAGGTAGATTGAGCAAATTTGTTATTTCAGATCAAAATGAAAACTGTGTCTATCAAACTGGTAGCCCTTCACAATAATATTACCCAAGAAGTAGCTTTCAGTTTCAGAAAGGCTGGTGACCCCTGCTCTATATATAGGCAATCCGCCTCTTCCAGGGCCATATCTAAAAGATCGGGCTTACAAGAGGTCTCTTGTTCAATGTGTTTAAGGCAATCCTGTGCGTCGTCAAAAATATAAGTCTAGCAGAGTCTAGCAAGTCTAGCAGATCACGCAGCGTTACTACAGCTGAATGCGGCTGAGAAGAAGGCTTAATAATTAAGTTTTCTGTTGCCAAGAGCGTGATTTCATAACCAGATCTACGTCGTGCTGTCATATCTTTTGTGTTGAGGTTATGTAAAATAGCTGTTACCCGATGTGAGGTGTACAGATTCAAAGGATGTGACAGCACTGACCAGCACAGACCATCAGCAGCCACTGCACGCATGCATGAGGGCAACCATTGTGCTATGTTGTCTAAAGATTTGGAAAGAAATCTGGGCAAAATCTGTCACCATGTTCCTGGGCTAGAATCCCTGCAGCCGTACCACCAGGTTCATGCAAATAAAGGTGAAAATTATGAGTATAAAATGTAATATTTTAATAAAGACATTTAAAAAACTTTTTTATAAAAGAAAGTCAGATTTTTTTTCAAACCATTGTTTGTCATCACATTTTGCAGTGAATATTTGCACTTTCAATGGTTTTTAGTTAATAATTCTTATGAATATGAAAAGTCAAAATTTCACAATAACTTGTAAAAACGATTTGTCATATTTTGTTTTTCATTTAATGTTTGCACTCTTTTTTTTTTTTTTTACAGTTTTCATGAAATGATTCTAATGAATATAAAAAGTCACACACCTATTTATTTCATATATATAATAGAAAAGTCATTTTTATGTCAAAACATGATATATCATGAAAACTTTTTCGTTCATTGATTGCACTTATTTTGGTTATAAGTGTAAAATTTAATATTTTAATAAAAACAATACAAAAGAAAGTTTTTTCAAACCATTGTTTGGTCATTACGTTTTGTGTAAATTTTTTGCACTTTTAAAGTTTTAGTTAAATTATGCTTATCAATATGAAAATGTAAATTTTTACAATAATTCATATTTTTATGAAAAAGTTACTTTTTTAAATTAAATAATGGTTATGAAAATGAAATGTAATATTTTAATAAAAACAATTTGGTATTAAAAAAACTTTTTAAACCATTGTCATCACGTTTTGCGTAGATTTTGTGCACTTCTAATGATTTTTAGTTAATTGATGCTAATGAATATGAAAACTCATATTTTTCACTATAAATAAAAAAAATTGATTTGTCATTTGACGTTTTTGCACTTTCAACGGTTCGTAATTAAATGATGCTTATGAATATGAACTCATATTTTTCACAAAAAAATTTAAAAACTCGATATATATGTACATGTAAAATTATCATGGGTAAAATTATCATGGGCATGCTGCTTGTACAAAAACGAAAAACTGCTTTCTCTTCGTCCTAGAAGCCTGAGACTTGCGGAATCGCGTTTTCAGCGGTTAAGAAACTCATTCTTGACAGCACGTAGAAGGCTTTGCCCAATATTGTGCTGTTGGTTCGATTTTAATTAATTATGACTTTAGAACCCATTTTCATTCACTTTGTGCAGTTTTTATTAAATTATGATCCTGAATATTAAAATTCATATTTTTGAAATAACTATAATATTTTTGTGTGAAATATTATATTTTGGTCAGGAAATGTTTTGTTATATAATATCTCATCAAAAACATGTAAAATTATCATGGGCAAATGCATGCTGCTTGTACAAAAACGCTTGGTTCGAAAAACCGCTTTCTCTTCGTCCTAGAATCCTGAGACTTGCGGAATCGCGTTTTCAGAGGTTAAGAAACTCATTCTTGACAGCACGTAGAAGGCTTTGCCAAATATGTGCTGTTGTTTCGATTTTAATGAATTATGACTTTATAACCAATTTTCATTCACTTTTTGCACTTTAATACAATTTTTTATGAATATTGAATATGAAAATTCATTTTTTTGAAATAACTAATATTTTAGTGATAAATATTATATTTTGGTTAGGAAATGCTTTGTGAAATAATATCTCATCAAAAACATGTAAAATTATCATGGGCAAATGCATGCTGCTTGTACAAAAACGCTTGGTTCGAAAAACCGCTTTCTCTTCGTCCTAGAAGCCTGAGACTTGCGGAATCGCGTTTACAGCGGTTTAGAAACTCATTCTTGACAGCACGTAGAAGGCTTTGCCCAATATTGTGCTGTTGGTTCGATTTTATTGAATTATGACTTTATAACCCAGTTTCATTCACTTTTTGCAGTTATCCACAGTTTTTATGAAATTATGATTATGAATATGCAAATTAAATTTTTTTAAAGAACTAATATTTTTGTGAGCAATATAATTTTTTGTTCAGGAAATGTTTTGTTAAATCATATGTCATCATAAACATGTAAAATTATCATGCGCGACTGCATGCTGCTTGTACAAAAACGCTTGGTTCGAAAAAGCGCTTTCTCTTCGTCCTAGAAGCCTGAGACTTGCGGAATCGCGTTTTCAGCGGTTAATAAACTTATTCTTGACAGCACGTAAAAGGCTTTGCCCAATATTGTGCTGTTGGTTCGATTTTAATGAATTATGACTTTATAACCCAGTTTCATTCACTTTTTGCAGTTATCCAAAGTTTTTATGAAATTATGATTATGAATATGCAAATTAATTTTTTTTAAAGAACTAATATTTTTGTGAGCAATATCATTTTTTGTTCAGGAAATGTTTTGTTAAATCATTTGTCATCATAAACATGTAAAATTATCATGCGCGACTGCATGCTGCTTGTACAAAAACGCTTGGTTCGAAAAACCGCTTTCTCTTCGTCCTAGAAGCCTGAGACTTGCGGAATCGCGTTTTCAGCGGTTAAGAAACTCATTCTTGACAGCACGTAGAAGGCTTTGCCCAATATTGTGCTGTTGGTTCGATTTTAATTAATTATGACTTTAGAACCCATTTTCATTCACTTTGTGCAGTTTTTATTAAATTATGATCCTGAATATTAAAATTCATATTTTTGAAATAACTATAATATTTTTGTGTGAAATATTATATTTTGGTCAGGAAATGTTTTGTTATATAATATCTCATCAAAAACATGTAAAATTATCATGGGCAAATGCATGCTGCTTGTACAAAAACGCTTGGTTCGAAAAACCGCTTTCTCTTCGTCCTAGAATCCTGAGACTTGCGGAATCGCGTTTTCAGAGGTTAAGAAACTCATTCTTGACAGCACGTAGAAGGCTTTGCCAAATATGTGCTGTTGTTTCGATTTTAATGAATTATGACTTTATAACCAATTTTCATTCACTTTTTGCACTTTAATACAATTTTTTATGAATATTGAATATGAAAATTCATTTTTTTTCAATAACTAATATTTTAGTGATAAATATTATATTTTGGTTAGGAAATGCTTTGTGGAATAATATCTCATCAAAAACATGTAAAATTATCATGGGCAAATGCATGCTGCTTGTACAAAAACGCTTGGTTCGAAAAACCGCTTTCTCTTCGTCCTAGAAGCCTGAGACTTGCGGAATCGCGTTTTCAGCGGTTAAGAAACTCATTCTTGACAGCACGTAGAAGGCTTTGCCAAATATGTGCTGTTGGTTCGATTTTAATGAATTATGACTTTATAACCCAGTTTCATTCACTTTTTGCAGTTATCCACAGTTTTTATGAAATTATGATTATGAATATGCAAATTAATTTTTTTAAATAAATAATATTTTTGTGAGCAATATCATTTTTTGTTCAGGAAATGTTTTGTTAAATCATATGTCATCATAAACATGTAAAATTATCATGCGCGACTGCATGCTGCTTGTACAAAAACGCTTGGTTCGAAAAACCGCTTTCTCTTCGTCCTAGAAGCCTGAGACTTGCGGAATCGCGTTTTCAGAGGTTAATAAACTCATTCTTGACAGCACGTAGAAGGCTTTGCCCAATATTGTGCTGTTGGTTCGATTTTAATTAATTATGACTTTAGAACCCATTTTCATTCACTTTGTGCAGTTTTTATTAAATTATGATCCTGAATATTAAAATTCATATTTTTGAAATAACTATAATATTTTTGTGTGAAATATTATATTTTGGTCAGGAAATGTTTTGTTATATAATATCTCATCAAAAACATGTAAAATGATCATGGGCAAATGCATGCTGCTTGTACAAAAACGCTTGGTTCGAAAAACCGCTTTCTCTTCGTCCTAGAAGCCTGAGACTTGCGGAATCGCGTTTTCAGAGGTTAAGAAACTCATTCTTGACAGCACGTAGAAGGCTTTGCCAAATATGTGCTGTTGTTTCGATTTTAATGAATTATGACGTTATAAGCCAGTTTTATTCACTTTTTGCAGTTTTTATGAAATTATGATCCTGAATATTAAAATTCATATTTTTGAAATAACTATAATATTTTTGTGAGAAATATTATATTTTGGTCAGGAAATGTTTTGTTATATAATATCTCATTAAAAACATGTAAAATTATCATGGGCAAATGCATGCTGCTTGTACAAAAACGCTTGGTTCGAAAAACCGCTTTCTCTTCGTCCTAGAAGCCTGAGACTTGCGGAATCGCGTTTTCAGCGGTGAATGAACTCATTCTTGACAACACGTAGAAGGCTTTGCCAAATATGTGCTGTTGTTTCGATTTTAATGAATTATGACTTTATAACCCATTTTCATTCACTTTTTGCAGTTTAATACAATTTTTATGAATTATGAATATTAAAATTAATTTTTTTTAAATAACTATAATATTTTTGTGAGAAATATATTTTGGTCATGAAATGTTTTGTTATATTATATCTTATCATAAACATGTAAAATTATCATAGGCGAGTGCATGCTGCTTGTACAAAAACGCTTGGTTCGAAAAACCGCTTTCTCTTCGTCCTAGAAGCCTGAGACTTGCGGAATCGCGTTTTCAGCGGTTAAGAAACTCATTCTTGACAGCACTTAGAAGGCTTTGCCAAATATTGTGCTCTTGTTTCGATTTTAATGAATTATGACTTTTTAACCCATTTTCATTCACTTTTTGCAGTTTTTATGAAATTATGATCCTGAATATTAAAATTCATATTTTTGAAATAACTATAATATTGTTTTGAGAAATATTATATTTTGGTTAGGAAATGTTTTGTTATATATTATCTCATCATAAACATGTAAAATTATCATGGGCAAATGCATGCTGCTTGTACAAAAACGCTTGGTTCGAAAAACCGCTTTCTCTTTGTCCTAAGAGCCTGAGACTTGCGGAATCGCGTTTTCAGAGGTTAAGAAACTCATTCTTGACAGCACGTAGAAGGCTTTGCCAAATATTGTGCTGTTGGTTCGATTTTAATTAATTATGACTTTAGAACCCATTTTCATTCACTTTGTGCAGTTTTTATTAAATTATGATCCTGAATATTAAAATTCATATTTTTGAAATAACTATAATATTTTTGTGTGAAATATTATATTTTGGTCAGGAAATGTTTTGTTATATAATATCTCATCAAAAACATGTAAAATTATCATGTGCAAATGCATGCTGCTTGTACAAAAACGCTTGGTTCGAAAAACCGCTTTCTCTTCGTCCTAGAATCCTGAGACTTGCGGAATCGCGTTTTCAGAGGTTAAGAAACTCATTCTTGACAGCACGTAGAAGGCTTTGCCAAATATGTGCTGTTGTTTCGATTTTAATGAATTATGACTTTATAACCAATTTTCATTCACTTTTTGCACTTTAATACAATTTTTTATGAATATTGAATATGAAAATTCATTTTTTTGAAATAACTAATATTTTAGTGATAAATATTATATTTTGGTTAGGAAATGCTTTGTGAAATAATATCTCATCAAAAACATGTAAAATTATCATGGGCAAATGCATGCTGCTTGTACAAAAACGCTTGGTTCGAAAAACCGCTTTCTCTTCGTCCTAGAAGCCTGAGACTTGCGGAATCGCGTTTACAGCGGTTTAGAAACTCATTCTTGACAGCACGTAGAAGGCTTTGCCCAATATTGTGCTGTTGGTTCGATTTTATTGAATTATGACTTTATAACCCAGTTTCATTCACTTTTTGCAGTTATCCACAGTTTTTATGAAATTATGATTATGAATATGCAAATTAAATTTTTTTAAAGAACTAATATTTTTGTGAGCAATATAATTTTTGTTCAGGAAATGTTTTGTTAAATCATATGTCATCATAAACATGTAAAATTATCATGCGCGACTGCATGCTGCTTGTACAAAAACGCTTGGTTCGAAAAAGCGCTTTCTCTTCGTCCTAGAAGCCTGAGACTTGCGGAATCGCGTTTTCAGCGGTTAATAAACTTATTCTTGACAGCACGTAAAAGGCTTTGCCCAATATTGTGCTGTTGGTTCGATTTTAATGAATTATGACTTTATAACCCAGTTTCATTCACTTTTTGCAGTTATCCAAAGTTTTTATGAAATTATGATTATGAATATGCAAATTAATTTTTTTTAAAGAACTAATATTTTTGTGAGCAATATCATTTTTTGTTCAGGAAATGTTTTGTTAAATCATTTGTCATCATAAACATGTAAAATTATCATGCGCGACTGCATGCTGCTTGTACAAAAACGCTTGGTTCGAAAAACCGCTTTCTCTTCGTCCTAGAAGCCTGAGACTTGCGGAATCGCGTTTTCAGCGGTTAAGAAACTCATTCTTGACAGCACGTAGAAGGCTTTGCCCAATATTGTGCTGTTGGTTCGATTTTAATTAATTATGACTTTAGAACCCATTTTCATTCACTTTGTGCAGTTTTTATTAAATTATGATCCTGAATATTAAAATTCATATTTTTGAAATAACTATAATATTTTTGTGTGAAATATTATATTTTGGTCAGGAAATGTTTTGTTATATAATATCTCATCAAAAACATGTAAAATTATCATGGGCAAATGCATGCTGCTTGTACAAAAACGCTTGGTTCGAAAAACCGCTTTCTCTTCGTCCTAGAATCCTGAGACTTGCGGAATCGCGTTTTCAGAGGTTAAGAAACTCATTCTTGACAGCACGTAGAAGGCTTTGCCAAATATGTGCTGTTGTTTCGATTTTAATGAATTATGACTTTATAACCAATTTTCATTCACTTTTTGCACTTTAATACAATTTTTTATGAATATTGAATATGAAAATTCATTTTTTTTCAATAACTAATATTTTAGTGATAAATATTATATTTTGGTTAGGAAATGCTTTGTGGAATAATATCTCATCAAAAACATGTAAAATTATCATGGGCAAATGCATGCTGCTTGTACAAAAACGCTTGGTTCGAAAAACCGCTTTCTCTTCGTCCTAGAAGCCTGAGACTTGCGGAATCGCGTTTTCAGCGGTTAAGAAACTCATTCTTGACAGCACGTAGAAGGCTTTGCCAAATATGTGCTGTTGGTTCGATTTTAATGAATTATGACTTTATAACCCAGTTTCATTCACTTTTTGCAGTTATCCACAGTTTTTATGAAATTATGATTATGAATATGCAAATTAATTTTTTTAAATAAATAATATTTTTGTGAGCAATATCATTTTTTGTTCAGGAAATGTTTTGTTAAATCATATGTCATCATAAACATGTAAAATTATCATGCGCGACTGCATGCTGCTTGTACAAAAACGCTTGGTTCGAAAAACCGCTTTCTCTTCGTCCTAGAAGCCTGAGACTTGCGGAATCGCGTTTTCAGAGGTTAATAAACTCATTCTTGACAGCACGTAGAAGGCTTTGCCCAATATTGTGCTGTTGGTTCGATTTTAATTAATTATGACTTTAGAACCCATTTTCATTCACTTTGTGCAGTTTTTATTAAATTATGATCCTGAATATTAAAATTCATATTTTTGAAATAACTATAATATTTTTGTGTGAAATATTATATTTTGGTCAGGAAATGTTTTGTTATATAATATCTCATCAAAAACATGTAAAATGATCATGGGCAAATGCATGCTGCTTGTACAAAAACGCTTGGTTCGAAAAACCGCTTTCTCTTCGTCCTAGAAGCCTGAGACTTGCGGAATCGCGTTTTCAGAGGTTAAGAAACTCATTCTTGACAGCACGTAGAAGGCTTTGCCAAATATGTGCTGTTGTTTCGATTTTAATGAATTATGACGTTATAAGCCAGTTTTATTCACTTTTTGCAGTTTTTATGAAATTATGATCCTGAATATTAAAATTCATATTTTTGAAATAACTATAATATTTTTGTGAGAAATATTATATTTTGGTCAGGAAATGTTTTGTTATATAATATCTCATTAAAAACATGTAAAATTATCATGGGCAAATGCATGCTGCTTGTACAAAAACGCTTGGTTCGAAAAACCGCTTTCTCTTCGTCCTAGAAGCCTGAGACTTGCGGAATCGCGTTTTCAGCGGTGAATGAACTCATTCTTGACAACACGTAGAAGGCTTTGCCAAATATGTGCTGTTGTTTCGATTTTAATGAATTATGACTTTATAACCCATTTTCATTCACTTTTTGCAGTTTAATACAATTTTTATGAATTATGAATATTAAAATTAATTTTTTTTAAATAACTATAATATTTTTGTGAGAAATATATTTTGGTCATGAAATGTTTTGTTATATTATATCTTATCATAAACATGTAAAATTATCATAGGCGAGTGCATGCTGCTTGTACAAAAACGCTTGGTTCGAAAAACCGCTTTCTCTTCGTCCTAGAAGCCTGAGACTTGCGGAATCGCGTTTTCAGCGGTTAAGAAACTCATTCTTGACAGCACTTAGAAGGCTTTGCCAAATATTGTGCTCTTGTTTCGATTTTAATGAATTATGACTTTTTAACCCATTTTCATTCACTTTTTGCAGTTTTTATGAAATTATGATCCTGAATATTAAAATTCATATTTTTGAAATAACTATAATATTGTTTTGAGAAATATTATATTTTGGTTAGGAAATGTTTTGTTATATATTATCTCATCATAAACATGTAAAATTATCATGGGCAAATGCATGCTGCTTGTACAAAAACGCTTGGTTCGAAAAACCGCTTTCTCTTTGTCCTAAGAGCCTGAGACTTGCGGAATCGCGTTTTCAGAGGTTAAGAAACTCATTCTTGACAGCACGTAGAAGGCTTTGCCAAATATTGTGCTGTTGTTTCGATTTTAATGAATTATGACTTTATAACCCATTTTCATTCACTTTTTGCAGTTTTCCACAGTTTTTATGAAATTATGATTATGAATATGAAAATTCATTTTTTTTTTATTAATATTTTTTTGAGCAATTTCACTTTTTGGTCAGGAAATGTTTTGTTAAATAATATGTCATCATAAACATGTAAAATTATCATGGGCAAGAGCATGCTGTATTTTAAAAAAAAACAACGCTTGTTTCGAAAAACCGCTTTCTCTTCGTCCTAGAAGCCTGAGACTTGCGGAATCGCGTTTTCAGAGGTTAAGAAACTCATTCTTGACAGCACGTAGAAGGCTTTGCCAAATATTGTGCTGTTGTTTAGAATTTAATGAATTATGACTTTATAATCCAATAACTAATGTTTTTGTGAGCAATATCATTTTTTGGTCAGGAAATGTATGTTATATTATATCTCATTATAAACGTAAAATTATCATGGGCAAGTGCATGCTGTTTTTGTACAAAAACACTTGGTTCGAAAAACCGCTTTCTCTTCGTCCTAGAAGCCAGAGACTTGCTGAATCGCGTTTTCAGCGGTTAAGAAACTCATTCTTGACAGCACGTAGGAGGCTTTGCCAAATATGTGCTGTTGTTTCGATTTTAATGAATTATTTATTTTTTGTCTCGTCTTTTTCGTTTACTTATCGCAGATTTGATCGGTTTTTAATGAAAATTTGCTTATGACTGAAAATTCTTATTTTCCCAATAATAATCATATTTATTTTAAAAAAGGATATTGTTTTTAAACCACCGTTTGTCATGTATCATTTTCGTTTAGTCTTGCACTTTTTAACGTTTTTACATTCAATAATGCTTTTAAATCAGAAAATTCCTATTTTCACAACTAATTTTTTATGATAAAGGTTAACGTATTTTTTATGAAATGTATTATTTAAAAAAAATAGTTATTAAAAAAAAATTTTTTTCAAACCATTATTTGTCATCACATTTTGCGTTGAATTTTTGCACTTTTTACGTTTTTAGTTGATGATGCTTATGAATATTCATTCAGTCATTCATTTTCTCCCGCTTATCTGTAATTCGGGTCGCGGGGGCAGCAGTCCAAGCAGACCCCCGCCTTCGACTGCTGCCCAATCCACACAGCACCGTCCCTTACGGTCCCTCCTGCAGGTGGTGAGCCCACGGGAAGGCTTATGAATATAAAAAGTAAAAATTTTCTCAATAACTTGTAAAAACTTGGTCATATCACATTATTTATTAACAGTTTTTCATGATATTTTTAGTATGAATATGTAAATGTATATTTTACCAATTAATCCCATTTTTATTTGAAAAAAGTTATATTTTTCTTAGACCAATGTTTTTTTTTCGCTTACATATTGCACTATATTTTCTATTAAATGATGCTTATAATTATGGAAATGTATATTTTCATAATAACTATAAAAAATGTTTTATGAAAAAGTCATATTTTTGTCAAAACATGAATTGCAGTCACTTTTTTTAAAGGTTTTCCAATGTTTTATATTTTCACAATTACTCATATATTTATGGTAAAGGTTATTGTGTTTTTTAAAGAAATTATGTTTATGAATAAGAAATTATATATTTTAATAAAAACATTACATCTTATATAAAAAAAATAATTTTCAAACCATTGTTTGTCATATCACGTTTTACATTGAAATTTAGAATTTTTTTTTACCAATATTTCCTAAAATTATTCTAATAAATATGAGAATTTATACTTTTAAAATGAATTTCATTCATATATATATATATATATATATATATATATATATATATATATATATATATATATATATGAATATATATGAAATACATTTTTTTTTTTTCTCAGTGTTTTTTAATGTAAGTTGTTTGCTTGCATATTGCTCTTCTTAACAGTTTTTCTTTCTATGATGCTTATAATTATAAAAATTCATATTTGCAGAATAACTACAAAATTTTCAATAAAAATGACATTTTTGTCAAAATATGATTTGTATGGCCACTTTTTTATTTTTTGTTTCTTAATGGCAATTATTTAAAGGTTTTCCGTGAACATATGCTTCTGAACATGAAAATATCATATTACGGGTCGCAGGGGCAGCAGTCTAAGCAGAGACTGCGGAGAAAGCACATTTCGGCCACCTGTATCCGGGATCTTGTCCTTTCGGTCATGACCCAGAGCTCATGACCATAGGTGAGAGTAGGAACGTAGATTGACAGGTAAATCGAGAGTTTCGCCTTGCGGCTCATCTCTTTCTTCAATCTCCCGTTCCACTGTTCCCTCACTCGTGAACAAAACCCCAAGATACTTAAACTCCTCCACTTGCGGAAAGAACTCTCCACCAACTTAAAGTGGGCAAGCCACCCTTTTCCGACTGAGGAACATGGCCTCGGATTTGGAGGTGCTGATTCTCATCCCAGCCGCTTCACACTCGGCTGGAAACCGTCCCAGTGCGTGCTGAAGGTCCTGGTCTGATGAAGCCAACACGACAACATCATCTGCAAAGAGCAGAGACGAAATCGTGTTGTCACCAAACCGGACACCCTCCGGCCCCTGGCTGCGCCTAGAAATTCAGTCCATAAAAATTGTGAACAGAACCGGTGACAAAGGGCAGCCCTGCATGCAACATGCACCGGTAACAGGTCTGACTTACTGCCAGCAATGCGAACCAAGCTCCTGCTTCGGTCGTACAGGGACCGAACAGCCCTTAGTAAAGGGCCCCGGACCCCGTACTCCCGGAGCACCCCCTACAGGCCCCCGCAAGGGACACAGTCGAATGCCTTTTCCAAATTCACAAAACACATGTGGACTGGTTGGGCAAACTCCCATGAACCCTCCAGCACCTTGTAGAGGGTATAGAGCTGGTACAGTGTTTCACGGCCTGGACGAAAACCACACTGTTCCTCCTGAATCCGAGGTGCTACTATCGGCCGTATTCTCCTCTCCAGTACCGTGGCATAGACTTTCCCAGGTAGGCTGAGAAGTGTGATCCCCCTAAAGTTGAAACACACCCTCCGGTCCCCCTTCTTAAAAAGAGGGACCACCACCCCGGTCTGCCATTCCAGAGGCACTGTCCCCGACCGCCACGCGATGCTGCAGGGGCATGTCAGCCAAGACAGCCCCACAACATCCAGAGACGAGGTACTCAGGGCGGATCTCATCCACCCCCGGTGCCTTGCCACCGAGGAGTTTCTTTACTACCTCGGTGACTTCAGCTTGGGTGATGGACGAGTCCACCTCTGAACCCTCAGCCTCTGCTTCCTCAATGGAGGACGTGACGGCGGGATTGAGGAGATCCTCGAAGTATTCCTTCCACCGTCCAACGACATCCCCAGTTGAGGTCAACAGCTCCCCACCTCCACTGTAAACAGCATTGGTAGGGCACTGCTTCCCTCTCCTGAGGCGCCGGACGGTTTGCCAGAATCTCATCGAGGCCAGCCGATAGTCCTTCTCCATGGCCTCACCAAACTCCTCCCAAGCCCAAGTTTTTGCCTCCACAACCACCCGGGCTGCAGTTCGCTTGGCCTGCCGGTACCCGTCAGCTGCCTCAGGAGTCCCACAAGCCAACCAGGCCCGATAGGACTCCTTCTTCAGCATGACGGCATCCCTTACTTCCGGTTGCCACCACCGGGTTCGGGGATTGCTGTCCCGACAGGCACCGGAGACCTTACGGACACAGCTCCGAGCGGCCGCTTCGACAATGGAGGTGGAGAACATGGTCCACTCGGACTCAATATCTCCAGCTTCCCTCGGGATCCGGTCAAAGCTCCGCCGGAGGTGGGAGTTGGTCATATCATGGTATTTCATGAAATCTTTTACATTCACATTACACTTTTAATGATTTATTTGTGAAAATATGAACATTCATATTTTTACATTAACGTGTAAAAACTTGGTCATTTCACGTTTGGTCTAGTCCTGGACATCTTTAGAATGTCATACTGCCTTTTACAGTATTCATTAATCTGATCCATCATTCATTAATCAATCTCCACATTGTGCATATCTATTCCCAACACTTAGCTAAAGAAAATAAATTTAAAAAACTTTCCTTAAAACTGAGAAAGAATCGATCCTGTCCTCTTTACTACTGCTGACTTCTGTGTCATAGACTCAATCAAACGCCTAACTCTTTTGACCACCTTACCTGCATGAGTCCTAAAACTCTGTGTGTCATCTGGTACATGTGCTGACATGTCAGTAATATGATTAGTATTAGAGTCATTCACAGCCCTTACTTGCTGGTCTAAGTTACTAGGGTCGGAGTCTCCATCTACATCATACATTCAAACGGAACAATCTCCAGCAACCTCATTTGGATTACGGCATTCTGCGGTATTATCAGATTTTAAATCACTGTCAACAGACTCTTGACCCACAACTTCTCTCGGTTCATCAGACACCCACGTTCCCATCCTATCATCAGAACCATCCCCCTTAGTTGGATCGAACAGTTTCGACATGCAAGGTTTGGTCTCCGCATTCCCAGCACTTGACGGAACATCCTCATCTTGGGTTGGTTCAATAGGTAGAAAGCTGATGTCCAGAATTAGGTTGCAACTTTGGGATACGGCCAAACATTAACTGAAATGGGGCGTAACCAGTGGTTTCATTATACGTATTATACGCAAATGTCAGAGCCTGTATCTGCTCGGGCCATTTTTGTTTCTCCTTGAGAGGTTGCATACTGCCCAAAGTTTGATTGAACTGCTCTGTTACACAATTCCCCATCGGGTGGTATGCTGTAGTGAGTGACTTCTCAACACCAGCCAATTTAGGCAATTCTGCATTGAGTGCACTTTCGAAGTTAGTCCCTCGGTCGGTATGAATACACAACTTTTGGCTATCTGTTTTGCTTTCTGGTTTGCGCACAGAAAAGCATGAGCCAACTTAGTAAAATGATCAGTAGCAACTAATACATCCACGGATCGTTGCTTGCTATCCTCAGCACACCAAAAATCCAAACACACCAACTCCATCTGTACTGAAGTCTTTATGCTCTCAAGAGGGGCTAGAGCAGATGGCTCTGGTGTTCTGGCCAATACACACCTCTGACAAAACTTGACATACTCCCTGATATCATACTCCAGCCTAGGCAAGTAAAAATGTTGTCGAGCTAACTGGAGGGTTTTTGAGTGTCCCTGATGTCCAGCAAGATCATGTACACTGTTTAAAGCCTTAGCCCTATGGCTTGATGGAATTACAAGTTGGAACCTTTTGTGATTGCTTAACGGATCTTTCGAGATGCGCTAAACTACTCAGTTTTGCAATTTCAACCTGTCCCATTGCTTAAGAAGAGATAAAGTTCCAGCGTCCATTCCAATCAGCTCTCTCCTTGATGGTCGTTTTTTCTGAGTCAAAAAAGAAAAATTTTTCGAGATTGATAAATCTGCCTCTTGATCTTGCCTGATTTTCTCTAAAGGGATTGTTGTGACATGGTATTACACCCAGGCGCCACCATATTCTGAATGGATTGGATTGTCTGCATGGCCCTCAGCTCGGTTACCCTTTCCCACTGATCATGAAGACCTAAAAGGGTTCTGACTGTATCATGATCGTAAGACACTGTATTAGCCAAGGGCGTTACATGGAGACTGTTCACTTGCAAACGAAAAGTGTCCTAAACCCCATCCTCATCAACACAGTCCGCTTCAGCAAGTATGTTGCCGTATCTCTCCGTGATAAGCCTACGACTCACTGTTGGAAAAGGATCACGGCTCAAGGCATCAGCTACAATGTTCTTGCGCTCTCCAATAAGCTCTCTTTCAGTTTAGAAAGGCCACATCACACTTAGGAGTCCAGTCAGTTGATTTCAACTTCCTATAAGTGCCTGCCCTAATCCCAAAGAAAAAGAAAACAACTGTTTGGCTATTGAGGAACAACTTGGGATGAAATGCTGATAATAGAGAATCATGCCCAAAACAGACTTAATCCTTCGGACAGATGGAGTACACCCATCCTCTTCCATGAGGCCCTCTTTTGACAATTTGGCTATGGCTTCAACCTTCGAAGGATCGACAGATACACCATTTCCGTCAATTACGTGACCTAAAAATTTTACAGATGTTTGCATGAAATGGCACTTTTTTGGACTTAACTTGAGGTTGTAATCCCTCAACCGTTGAAAGACTATCTCCAGCTTCTCCAACGCTGCCTTCTCATCAGGTGCAAACACCAATAAGTCGTCCAAATAACACAACAGGCTACTGAAATTCAAGTCCCCAAAGATACTCAGCATCATGCGCATAAAAGATGCTGGACTGTTACACAGTCCCTGTGGCATCCTTTTATGATCATGGAGGCCCACTGGAGCTGCAAACGCAGAGTATTTTTTATCTTTTACAGACATGGGGATGTTATAGAAATCTGATGTCAGATCCATAGTGCTGAAGAGAGTGTTTCCTCCTAAGGCAGCAAGGCAGTCTGATTGATGAGGAAGTGGGTGTGCATCCTTGATGGTTCTAGCATTCAGCCATCTAAAATCCGTACAAATTCTTAGATTACCGTCTTTCTTCACACTAAAACAAGAGGCAAAGCATATTCACTCACTGATTTACGGATTATTCCCTGCTCTTCCATTTCTGAGAGAACTTGCCGTAATTTTTGATAGTGAGCGGGTGGTATCCGACGGTACGGAAGTCGGAATGGACGCTCATCAGATAGGCGAATGCGGTGAACAAAACCTTTGACCTCTCCGCAATCTAGAGCATGTTTAGAGAATACATCATTATAGTTCTCAAGCAGCTGCACAAGCCTGTCTTTTGCCGCATCGCTAGCAGAACATAAATCGATGTTGATGTCACCAAGGTCTACAGCCTTTAGTCTCTGCTTAAGATCACCAATGGCACCAGGCTGATATATACTCTCCGGTGCAGCCACCTGAGCCTGACTATAACCTTGTAACAGTTAAAAATCTTCCACAGCATGACATGGGAATACATCTGCTAACTTACAGTTCTTTTTTAAAGTGATCGGTTTGTCTGAAAGGTTGATAACTTTCAAAGGAACCCAACGATCTCCCCATAAAGGTGTTCCGACGCGGCCAATGATAATGTTCCGAGGCATAGTTCGGGAAGAAGTGGCCTCTACAATTACAGTGCTTCCTGGTGACATGGCAGTATTACTTGGCAACTTGCCCCAAACAAGGTGTTCTTTATTTTGCCACTAATGTGACTGCTTGAAAAAGCTTTACAGTCCCAATCTTATCGAGTGGGTCACTACCCCTCCAACAGCAAGTATTTGCCATAACCTCTAATAAACGTTTGCATGATGAAGATAGCTCTGAAGCACTGTTAGAGAGAGTTCTCCAATGATCACTACTGGCTTTCATTTGACTCATTAGAAACTTCACCACATTGGTTCCAATGAATAAATCATCCTTTTGCCCTGGCACGACCAAGATTGGTACCAAGCATCTCACGCCATATACTTTAAGCTCGACTTTGTATATGCATTTCCGATTGGTTGCTTTACCTCCACATCCCACTAACATTATTTCTTGTGTCAATGGTGTGGGCTTCGGGAACAAATTATCTCTGAGCATTCTGCTCTCTACTGCTTCACTAAAAGTACAAGCCATGGATCCAGAGTCCAACATTTGAAATTTATTGTTCACATAGAGAGGTGCATAAATTAACTCATCAAATACTGCTGAGTATTTTTTGTGAAATGCATATATTTACATTGTAAATATACATTCATGAAAATTAACATCAGTCACATGGACACATTAATTAAATGGCTCTACGTTCGAATCAGTTTCAAGCAATTACTAATTAGTTACCAATAAGACTAAAAATACCAAAGTTTTAACAGACAGACCAAATGAAGAATCTTCCAGAACCCGGAAGGTTGTCTTGCCTACTCTTAACAGCAAGACTACCCGAGTTCTCCTTACTCCCCGTCGGTTATCACGGACAAGTGCGAATTCACGTAGCAAATCCTTCACTTTTTATCCCCCAAATTTACTTAAATGTACATATTATTCTCTAATTTCTCCTCCTTACTACTTTACATACACCAATATTTTTGCAAGTTTTTGCATATCCCACCTTTTGCTTACGTATTTTCTGGTAAGTTTATACCTTTTCTTGATAAAATATCACCCATTTCCAGTAGGTCTCATTCACTTCCATACATTTCTAATTTATATGTACCGTAAACATCTGATGTTGAACTTTCCTTCTTGTAAAAAATCCCCTGATCATGCATTTTACCACAAAACAACTAATCCTCCCCCGCAATTTTCACATCTTTTTGTGTTGTTTTTTTCCTTCATTGCAAAAATTCCTTTGTCTTTTCATATACTGCCTAATCCCTTAATTCTCCCTTAGTACAATAGATTTAATTTTCTGTATCCTTAGCTTTGTATTAATTTAATTGATTTTTCCAGTATTCATCTTAGTTTGTGCTATTTCTACAATTTTTTATTCGTGCAAACTATTCCTATTTTCTCTAAATGCATCTTTACGAACGAGTTTCCTGTCCTGAACTTTTTCTAAATCAAATCGTGCCTATATCTTAACTACAAGCTTCCTTAGCGCTTCCTGTATTTTTGTGTGTCTTGGTTATTGAACATCTCATACCACTTGTTTTTCATAAATTGACAATGTGTAAGTTCTGTGCCTAATTCTTCCTTGCTCTTCTCTTTTTTAAAGATTTTGTACATTAGATAGATAGATAGATAGATAGATAGATAGATAGATAGATAGATAGATAGATAGATAGATAGATAGATAGATAGATAGATAGATAGATAGATTTATTTTCCTCCTACTTAAGATTCTACTTTGATTCTATGCACGTTTAAGGATGGTGATAATATAATGTATGCTGCGCTTTTGTGTATATCTTTAACTAATTTTGCCTCTTTAAGCATGATTATTTGATCTTTATGAACTCTCTTCATACACCGAGTTCTCTGCGGAGCTGAGTATTATACTATATTAATGCTGAGTAATGGTTAAATGTATTAAGCTTGGATTTAAACTAATATAAGCAATGTTATATGTTAAGAAGCTTTAATGATATTGTTTTTGATTATTTTTATTTTATTATGCTGTCCTTACCCTAAGCACTGTGAACCCTCATATACAAGATGCAAACCCAGCCATTAGGGAGGCACAAGCCAATGCACCCTTAGTGCCGGTTCCCAACTTCGGATGAATGGGGAGGGTTGCATTAGAAAGGGCATCCGGCATAAAACGTGGCAAATCGAATATGCGGATCACAAATAAGAATTTCATACCGGATCGGTCGAGGCCCGGGTTAAAAACAACCGCCACAGGTATCGTTAGCCAACAGGGTACCGGTGGAAATTAGACTACTGTTAGCTGAAGAAAGAGAAGAAGAGGAGGAAGACATCTACAGAGACAGCAGGAAAAGGAGAAGTGTAGAAGAGTAGAGGTTTGGGTTGGTACTATGACTGGTAAAGGGAGAGAGATAGCTGATATGATGGAGAGGAGAAAGGTAGATATGTTGTGTGTTCAGGAGACCAAGTGGAAAGGGAGTAAGGCCAGGAACATTGGAGGTGGGTTTAAACTGTTCTATCATGGTGTGGATGAAAAGAGAGATGGTGTAGGGGTGATTCTGAAGGAAGAGTACAGTAAGAGTGTAGTGGAGGTGAAGAGAGTTTCTGATAGGGTGATGAACGTGAAGCTGGAAGTTGAAGGGATGATGATAACTGTCATCAGTGCCTATGCTCCACAAGTTGGCTGTGAGATAGAGGAGAAGGAAAGATTCTGGAGTGAATTAGATGAAGTGGTAGATGGTGTACCTAGATAAGAAAGACTGGTGATTGGGGCAGACTTTAATGGGCATATGTAGGTGAAGGGAACAGAGGTGATGAGGAGGTGATGGGTAGGTATGGTTTTAAGGAGAGGAATGTAGAAGGGCAGATGGTGGTAGATTTTACTAAAAGGATGGAAATGGCAGTGGTGAATACGTATTTTAGGAAGAAGGATGATCATAGGGTGACCTATAAGAGTGGAGGAAGGTGCACACAGGTGGACTATGTTTTATGCAGGAGATGCAACCTGAAGAAGATTGGAGACTGTAAGGTGTTGTGGGGGACAGTGTAGTTAGAGAGCATCTGATGGTGGTCTGTAGGATGGTTTTGGAGGTGAAGAAGAAGAGGAGGCGAGTGAGGACTGAAAGAAGAATAAGATGGTGGAAACTGAAGGAGGAAGAGTGGTGAGGTTTAGGGAAGAGGTCAGAGTGGTTGATCAGTCACACCATGAAGTTATGGGAAAGAGTAGTGGAAGCCAGGCTGAGAAAAGAGGTGACCATCTGTGAGCAACAGTATGGTTTCATGCCGAGGAAGAGCACCACAGATGCCTTATTTGCTTTGAGGATGTTGATGAAGAAGTATAGAGAAGGACAGAAGGAATTGCAATGTGGATTTAGAGAAAGCGTACGACAGAGTGCCAGGAGAGGAGTTGTGGTATTGTATGACGAACTCAGGTGTGTCAGAGAAGTATGTGAGGGTGGTGCAGGACATGTATGAGGACAGTGTGACAGCAGTGAAGTGTGCAGTAGGAACGACATACTGGTTCAGGGTGAAGGTTGGACTGCATCAAGGATCGGCCCTGAGCCCTTTCCTGTTTGCAGTGGTGATGGACTGGTTGACGGATGAGGTCAGATAGGAGTCTCCCTGGACTAGGATGTTTGCGGATTATTGTGATTTGTGGTGAGAGTAGTGAGCAGGTTGAGAAGAGCCTGGAGAGGTGGAGATATGCGCTGGAGAGAAGGGGAATGAAAGTCAGTAGGAGTAAGACAGAGTACATGTGCGTAAATGAGAGGGAGGGCAGTGGAGTGGTGCGGTTACAGGGAGAAGAGGTGGAGAAGGTGGAGGAATTCAGGTACCTGGCGTCAACAGTGTAAAGAAAAGAGTTCATGCAGGGTGGAGTGGGTGAAGAAGAGTGACAAGAGTGATTTGTGTAGTAGGGTATCTGCAAAAATGAAAGGGAAAGTTTATATGACTGTGGTGAGGTGTTGTATGGATTAGAGACAGTGGCATTGAGTAAAAGACAGGAGGGCGGAGCTGGAGGTAGCAGAACTAAAGTTGTTAAGGTTTTCATTGGGAGTGACGAGGATGGACAAGATTAGAAATTAGTTCATTAGAGGGACAACCCATGTAGGATGTTTTGGTGACAAGATGAGGGAGGCGAGATTGAGATGGTTTGGACATGTGCAGAGGGGGGACATGAATTATATTGGTAGAAGAATGCTGAGGATGGAGCCACCAGGTAGGAGGAAAAGTGGAAAGCCAAGGAGGAGCTTTATGGTTGTGGTGAGGGAAGACATGCAGGTAGTTGGTGTGAAAGAGGTAGATGTAGAAGACAGGGTGGTATGGAGACGGATGAGCCGCTGTGGCAACCCCTAATGGGAGCAGCCGAAAGAAGAAGAAGAAGAATAAGATATACAAGATGCACATGCTATGCTGTTCCTCGCTTAGGTAACCTTTATACACCAGACAAAAATACCCTGCGGTTTCTAGCCTAGCTAATCCGCTCGTTGTTGTTAAAATTTTGCACACTCTGCAAAACTGCACCGGTTTATTCTACAATACTATTTTCCAATAAACCTCTCATACTCTTATCACAACTACCATTATTTTGGTTTTATTATTTTAAATTTCCTCTGAATCACCTCCGGCATGTCCTTTAAAAGGCCACTTTGGCAGGAAGATGAAAAACATTTAAGAGTTTGATGTTTTGGTGTTCCATGCTTTGCTTCCGAAACATGGAAGCAAAGACACTTTTAAGCAGCTGATGGAAATCCCATAGCACGTTTTAACCTCATAGGGGACCTATGAGGTTAAAACGTGCTATGGGCTTTCCATCAGCTGCTTAAAAGTGTCTTTGCTTCCATGTTTCGGCAAAATCATTCACAACATCATAAGCATACTTAGAATCAGTGTATATAGTCACTACTTTACCTTCAGACAACTGCCATGCTCTTGTAAGTGCGACCAACTCTGCAGCTTGTGCAGATGTGTATGGTAATGGTTTAGCTTCAACTATTTCATCAGGTAAACTTACAACCGCGTATCCACATAAATACACATCAGAGGGTTTTGAACACAATCTATCTAGTTCAGGGGTCACCAACATAGTGTCACTTGGTAACATCCGAAGAATTCTACCATTTCTGTCCACACAGGCTGCCCAGGTGCTTGTTCAGTCTCTTGTCATTTCAAGACTTGACTACTGCAACTCTCTGCTGGCAGGTCTTCCCCAGAACGCTATTCGTCCACTGCAAATGATCCAAAACGCAGCTCCATGACTTGTGTTCAATCAGCCCAAGTTCTCCCACACCACCCCACTGCTGCGCTCCCTTCACTGGCTTCCAGTAGCTGCATGTATCAGATTCAAAACACTGATGCTTGCCTACAAGGCCAAAATTGGACCAGCCTCAGTGACCTCATCACATCTCGCACTGCACCACGCTGTCTGAGATCCTCCAGTACTGCTCGACTGCTAACTCCTTCTCTCAAAATGAGAGGTAGGTACATTTCCCCTAGATGTCCGTACAGCAGAGTCCCTGACTATCTTCAAGCAACGACTGAAGACCTACCTCGTCCTGCAATACTTAAATTAGCACTTCCAAGCTTGTATATTTATATTAAGTTTGTAATCTTGCATACCAGTGTAGATTTATTCATTACTAGAGACTCAAAGCACTTTTGTACGTTGCTCTGGATAAGAGCGTCTGCTAAATACCGCAAATGTAAATGTAAATGTAAATGTAAATGTAAATGTAGCCCGCAAGGACCACATGAGTAGCCTGCGGGTCTTTTCTAAAAATAGCTGTTTCCTACTTTGTTAAATCATTGTTGATACTTATGAGAAATCAATACCATGATCAGTGTCTTCACATAGATAAATATCATTAATTATTAATAATAACATATCATTAAAGGTAGATTGAGCAAATTTGTTATTTCAGATCAAAATGAAAACTGTGTCTATCAAACTGGTAGCCCTTCACAATAATATTACCCAAGAAGTAGCTTTCAGTTTCAGAAAGGCTGGTGACCCCTGCTCTATATATAGGCAATCCGCCTCTTCCAGGGCCATATCTAAAAGATCGGGCTTACAAGAGGTCTCTTGTTCAATGTGTTTAAGGCAATCCTGTGCGTCGTCAAAAATATAAGTCTAGCAGAGTCTAGCAAGTCTAGCAGATCACGCAGCGTTACTACAGCTGAATGCGGCTGAGAAGAAGGCTTAATAATTACGTTTTCTGTTGCCAAGAGCGTGATTTCATAACCAGATCTACGTCGTGCTGTCATATCTTTTGTGTTGAGGTTATGTAAAATAGCTGTTACCCGATGTGAGGTGTACAGATTCAAAGGATGTGACAGCACTGACCAGCACAGACCATCAGCAGCCACTGCACGCATGCATGAGGGCAACCATTGTGCTATGTTGTCTAAAGATTTGGAAAGAAATCTGGGCAAAATCTGTCACCATGTTCCTGGGCTAGAATCCCTGCAGCCGTACCACCAGGTTCATGCAAATAAAGGTGAAAATTATGAGTATAAAATGTAATATTTTAATAAAGACATTTAAAAAACTTTTTTATAAAAGAAAGTCAGATTTTTTTTCAAACCATTGTTTGTCATCACATTTTGCAGTGAATATTTGCACTTTCAATGGTTTTTAGTTAATAATTCTTATGAATATGAAAAGTCAAAATTTCACAATAACTTGTAAAAACGATTTGTCATATTATGTTTTTCATTTAATGTTTGCACTCTTTTTTTTTTTTTTTACAGTTTTCATGAAATGATTCTAATGAATATAAAAAGTCACACACCTATTTATTTCATATATATAATAGAAAAGTCATTTTTATGTCAAAACATGATATATCATGAAAACTTTTTCGTTCATTGATTGCACTTATTTTGGTTATAAGTGTAAAATTTAATATTTTAATAAAAACAATACAAAAGAAAGTTTTTTCAAACCATTGTTTGGTCATTACGTTTTGTGTAAATTTTTTGCACTTTTAAAGTTTTAGTTAAATTATGCTTATCAATATGAAAATGTAAATTTTTACAATAATTCATATTTTTATGAAAAAGTTACTTTTTTAAATTAAATAATGGTTATGAAAATGAAATGTAATATTTTAATAAAAACAATTTGGTATTAAAAAAACTTTTTAAACCATTGTCATCACGTTTTGCGTAGATTTTGTGCACTTCTAATGATTTTTAGTTAATTGATGCTAATGAATATGAAAACTCATATTTTTCACTATAAATAAAAAAAATTGATTTGTCATTTGACGTTTTTGCACTTTCAACGGTTCGTAATTAAATGATGCTTATGAATATGAACTCATATTTTTCACAAAAAAATTTAAAAACTCGATATATATGTACATGTAAAATTATCATGGGTAAAATTATCATGGGCATGCTGCTTGTACAAAAACGAAAAACTGCTTTTTCTTCGTCCTAGAAGCCTGAGACTTGCGGAATCGCGTTTTCAGCGGTTAAGAAACTCATTCTTGACAGCACGTAGAAGGCTTTGCCCAATATTGTGCTGTTGGTTCGATTTTAATTAATTATGACTTTAGAACCCATTTTCATTCACTTTGTGCAGTTTTTATTAAATTATGATCCTGAATATTAAAATTCATATTTTTGAAATAACTATAATATTTTTGTGTGAAATATTATATTTTGGTCAGGAAATGTTTTGTTATATAATATCTCATCAAAAACATGTAAAATTATCATGGGCAAATGCATGCTGCTTGTACAAAAACGCTTGGTTCGAAAAACCGCTTTCTCTTCGTCCTAGAATCCTGAGACTTGCGGAATCGCGTTTTCAGAGGTTAAGAAACTCATTCTTGACAGCACGTAGAAGGCTTTGCCAAATATGTGCTGTTGTTTCGATTTTAATGAATTATGACTTTATAACCAATTTTCATTCACTTTTTGCACTTTAATACAATTTTTTATGAATATTGAATATGAAAATTCATTTTTTTGAAATAACTAATATTTTAGTGATAAATATTATATTTTGGTTAGGAAATGCTTTGTGAAATAATATCTCATCAAAAACATGTAAAATTATCATGGGCAAATGCATGCTGCTTGTACAAAAACGCTTGGTTCGAAAAACCGCTTTCTCTTCCTCCTAGAAGCCTGAGACTTGCGGAATCGCGTTTTCAGCGGTTAAGAAACTCATTCTTGACAGCACGTAGAAGGCTTTGCCCAATATTGTGCTGTTGGTTCGATTTTAATGAATTATGACTTTATAACCCAGTTTCATTCACTTTTTGCAGTTATCCAAAGTTTTTATGAAATTATGATTATGAATATGCAAATTAATTTTTTTTAAAGAACTCATATTTTTGTGAGCAATATCATTTTTTGTTCAGGAAATGTTTTGTTAAATCATTTGTCATCATAAACATGTAAAATTATCATGCGCGACTGCATGCTGCTTGTACAAAAACGCTTGGTTCGAAAAACCGCTTTCTCTTCGTCCTAGAAGCCTGAGACTTGCGGAATCGCGTTTTCAGCGGTTAAGAAACTCATTCTTGACAGCACGTAGAAGGCTTTGCCCAATATTGTGCTGTTGGTTCGATTTTAATTAATTATGACTTTAGAACCCATTTTCATTCACTTTGTGCAGTTTTTATTAAATTATGATCCTGAATATTAAAATTCATATTTTTGAAATAACTATAATATTTTTGTGTGAAATATTATATTTTGGTCAGGAAATGTTTTGTTATATAATATCTCATCAAAAACATGTAAAATTATCATGGGCAAATGCATGCTGCTTGTACAAAAACGCTTGGTTCGAAAAACCGCTTTCTCTTCGTCCTAGAAGCCTGAGACTTGCGGAATCGCGTTTTCAGAGGTTAAGAAACTCATTCTTGACAGCACGTAGAAGGCTTTGCCAAATATGTGCTGTTGTTTCGATTTTAATGAATTATGACGTTATAAGCCAGTTTTATTCACTTTTTGCAGTTTTTATGAAATTATGATCCTGAATATTAAAATTCATATTTTTGAAATAACTATAATATTTTTGTGAGAAATATTATATTTTGGTCAGGAAATGTTTTGTTATATAATATCTCATTAAAAACATGTAAAATTATCATGGGCAAATGCATGCTGCTTGTACAAAAACGCTTGGTTCGAAAAACCGCTTTCTCTTCGTCCTAGAAGCCTGAGACTTGCGGAATCGCGTTTTCAGCGGTGAATGAACTCATTCTTGACAACACGTAGAAGGCTTTGCCAAATATGTGCTGTTGTTTCGATTTTAATGAATTATGACTTTATAACCCATTTTCATTCACTTTTTGCAGTTTAATACAATTTTTATGAATTATGAATATTAAAATTAATTTTTTTTAAATAACTATAATATTTTTGTGAGAAATATATTTTGGTCATGAAATGTTTTGTTATATTATATCTTATCATAAACATGTAAAATTATCATAGGCGAGTGCATGCTGCTTGTACAAAAACGCTTGGTTCGAAAAACCGCTTTCTCTTCGTCCTAGAAGCCTGAGACTTGCGGAATCGCGTTTTCAGCGGTTAAGAAACTCATTCTTGACAGCACTTAGAAGGCTTTGCCAAATATTGTGCTCTTGTTTCGATTTTAATGAATTATGACTTTTTATCCCATTTTCATTCACTTTTTGCAGTTTTTATGAAATTATGATCCTGAATATTAAAATTCATATTTTTGAAATAACTATAATATTGTTTTGAGAAATATTATATTTTGGTTAGGAAATGTTTTGTTATATATTATCTCATCATAAACATGTAAAATTATCATGGGCAAATGCATGCTGCTTGTACAAAAACGCTTGGTTCGAAAAACCGCTTTCTCTTTGTCCTAAGAGCCTGAGACTTGCGGAATCGCGTTTTCAGAGGTTAAGAAACTCATTCTTGACAGCACGTAGAAGGCTTTGCCAAATATTGTGCTGTTGTTTCGATTTTAATGAATTATGACTTTATAACCCATTTTCATTCACTTTTTGCAGTTTTCCACAGTTTTTATGAAATTATGATTATGAATATGAAAATTCATTTTTTTTTTATTAATATTTTTTTGAGCAATTTCACTTTTTGGTCAGGAAATGTTTTGTTAAATAATATGTCATCATAAACATGTAAAATTATCATGGGCAAGAGCATGCTGTATTTTAAAAAAAAACAACGCTTGTTTCGAAAAACCGCTTTCTCTTCGTCCTAGAAGCCTGAGACTTGCGGAATCGCGTTTTCAGAGGTTAAGAAACTCATTCTTGACAGCACGTAGAAGGCTTTGCCAAATATTGTGCTGTTGTTTAGAATTTAATGAATTATGACTTTATAATCCAATAACTAATGTTTTTGTGAGCAATATCATTTTTTGGTCAGGAAATGTTTGTTATATTATATCTCATTATAAACGTAAAATTATCATGGGCAAGTGCATGCTGTTTTTGTACAAAAACACTTGGTTCGAAAAACCGCTTTCTCTTCGTCCTAGAAGCCAGAGACTTGCTGAATCGCGTTTTCAGCGGTTAAGAAACTCATTCTTGACAGCACGTAGGAGGCTTTGCCAAATATGTGCTGTTGTTTCGATTTTAATGAATTATTTATTTTTTATCTCGTCTTTTTCGTTTACTTATCGCAGATTTGATCGGTTTTTAATGAAAATTTGCTTATGACTGAAAATTCTTATTTTCCCAATAATAATCATATTTATTTTAAAAAAGGATATTGTTTTTAAACCACCGTTTGTCATGTATCATTTTCGTTTAGTCTTGCACTTTTTAACGTTTTTACATTCAATAATGCTTTTAAATCAGAAAATTCCTATTTTCACAACTAATTTTTTATGATAAAGGTTAACGTATTTTTTATGAAATGTATTATTTAAAAAAAATAGTTATTAAAAAAAAAATTTTTTCAAACCATTATTTGTCATCACATTTTGCGTTGAATTTTTGCACTTTTTACGTTTTTAGTTGATGATGCTTATGAATATTCATTCAGTCATTCATTTTCTCCCGCTTATCTGTAATTCGGGTCGCGGGGGCAGCAGTCCAAGCAGACCCCCGCCTTCGACTGCTGCCCAATCCACACAGCACCGTCCCTTACGGTCCCTCCTGCAGGTGGTGAGCCCACGGGAAGGCTTATGAATATAAAAAGTAAAAATTTTCTCAATAACTTGTAAAAACTTGGTCATATCACATTATTTTTTAACAGTTTTTCATGATATTTTTAGTATGAATATGTAAATGTATATTTTACCAATTAATCCCATTTTTATTTGAAAAAAGTTATATTTTTCTTAGACCAATGTTTTTTTTTCGCTTACATATTGCACTATATTTTCTATTAAATGATGCTTATAATTATGGAAATGTATATTTTCATAATAACTATAAAAAATGTTTTATGAAAAAGTCATATTTTTGTCAAAACATGAATTGCAGTCACTTTTTTAAAGGTTTTCCAATGTTTTATATTTTCACAATTACTCATATATTTATGGTAAAGGTTATTGTGTTTTTTAAAGAAATTATGTTTATGAATAAGAAATTATATATTTTAATAAAAACATTACATCTTATATAAAAAAAATAATTTTCAAACCATTGTTTGTCATATCACGTTTTACATTGAAATTTAGAATTTTTTTTTACCAATATTTCCTAAAATTATTCTAATAAATATGAGAATTTATACTTTTAAAATGAATTTCATTCATATATATATATATATATATATATATATATATATATATATATATATATATATATATATATATATATATATATATATATGAATATATATGAAATACATTTTTTTTTTTTCTCAGTGTTTTTTAATGTAAGTTGTTTGCTTGCATATTGCTCTTCTTAACAGTTTTTCTTTCTATGATGCTTATAATTATAAAAATTCATATTTGCAGAATAACTACAAAATTTTCAATAAAAATGACATTTTTGTCAAAATATGATTTGTATGGCCACTTTTTTATTTTTTGTTTCTTAATGGCAATTATTTAAAGGTTTTCCGTGAACATATGCTTCTGAACATGAAAATATCATATTACGGGTCGCAGGGGCAGCAGTCTAAGCAGAGACTGCGGAGAAAGCACATTTCGGCCACCTGTATCCGGGATCTTGTCCTTTCGGTCATGACCCAGAGCTCATGACCATAGGTGAGAGTAGGAACGTAGATTGACAGGTAAATCGAGAGTTTCGCCTTGCGGCTCATCTCTTTCTTCGATCTCCCGTTCCACTGTTCCCTCACTCGTGAACAAAACCCCAAGATACTTAAACTCCTCCACTTGCGGAAAGAACTCTCCACCAACTTAAAGTGGGCAAGCCACCCTTTTCCGACTGAGGAACATGGCCTCGGATTTGGAGGTGCTGATTCTCATCCCAGCCGCTTCACACTCGGCTGGAAACCGTCCCAGTGCGTGCTGAAGGTCCTGGTCTGATGAAGCCAACACGACAACATCATCTGCAAAGAGCAGAGACGAAATCGTGTTGTCACCAAACCGGACACCCTCCGGCCCCTGGCTGCGCCTAGAAATTCAGTCCATAAAAATTGTGAACAGAACCGGTGACAAAGGGCAGCCCTGCATGCAACATGCACCGGTAACAGGTCTGACTTACTGCCAGCAATGCGAACCAAGCTCCTGCTTCGGTCGTACAGGGACCGAACAGCCCTTAGTAAAGGGCCCCGGACCCCGTACTCCCGGAGCACCCCCTACAGGCCCCCGCAAGGGACACAGTCGAATGCCTTTTCCAAATTCACAAAACACATGTGGACTGGTTGGGCAAACTCCCATGAACCCTCCAGCACCTTGTAGAGGGTATAGAGCTGGTACAGTGTTCCACGGCCTGGACGAAAACCACACTGTTCCTCCTGAATCCGAGGTGCTACTATCGGCCGTATTCTCCTCTCCAGTACCGTGGCATAGACTTTCCCAGGTAGGCTGAGAAGTGTGATCCCCCTAAAGTTGAAACACACCCTCCGGTCCCCCTTCTTAAAAAGAGGGACCACCACCCCGGTCTGCCATTCCAGAGGCACTGTCCCCGACCGCCACGCGATGCTGCAGGGGCATGTCAGCCAAGACAGCCCCACAACATCCAGAGACGAGGTACTCAGGGCGGATCTCATCCACCCCCGGTGCCTTGCCACCGAGGAGTTTCTTTACTACCTCGGTGACTTCAGCTTGGGTGATGGACGAGTCCACCTCTGAACCCTCAGCCTCTGCTTCCTCAATGGAGGACGTGACGGCGGGATTGAGGAGATCCTCGAAGTATTCCTTCCACCGTCCAACGACATCCCCAGTTGAGGTCAACAGCTCCCCACCTCCACTGTAAACAGCATTGGTAGGGCACTGCTTCCCTCTCCTGAGGCGCCGGACGGTTTGCCAGAATCTCATCGAGGCCAGCCGATAGTCCTTCTCCATGGCCTCACCAAACTCCTCCCAAGCCCAAGTTTTTGCCTCCACAACCACCCGGGCTGCAGTTCGCTTGGCCTGCCGGTACCCGTCAGCTGCCTCAGGAGTCCCACAAGCCAACCAGGCCCGATAGGACTCCTTCTTCAGCATGACGGCATCCCTTACTTCCGGTTGCCACCACCGGGTTCGGGGATTGCTGTCCCGACAGGCACCGGAGACCTTACGGACACAGCTCCGAGCGGCCGCTTCGACAATGGAGGTGGAGAACATGGTCCACTCGGACTCAATATCTCCAGCTTCCCTCGGGATCCGGTCAAAGCTCCGCCGGAGGTGGGAGTTGGTCATATCATGGTATTTCATGAAATCTTTTACATTCACATTACACTTTTAATGATTTATTTGTGAAAATATGAACATTCATATTTTTACATTAACGTGTAAAAACTTGGTCATTTCACGTTTGGTCTAGTCCTGGACATCTTTAGAATGTCATACTGCCTTTTACAGTATTCATTAATCTGATCCATCATTCATTAATCAATCTCCACATTGTGCATATCTATTCCCAACACTTAGCTAAAGAAAATAAATTTAAAAAACTTTCCTTAAAACTGAGAAAGAATCGATCCTGTCCTCTTTACTACTGCTGACTTCTGTGTCATAGACTCAATCAAACACCTAACTCTTTTGACCACCTTACCTGCATGAGTCCTAAAACTCTGTGTGTCATCTGGTACATGTGCTGACATGTCAGTAATATGATTAGTATTAGAGTCATTCACAGCCCTTACTTGCTGGTCTAAGTTACTAGGGTCGGAGTCTCCATCTACATCATACATTCAAACGGAACAATCTCCAGCAACCTCATTTGGATTACGGCATTCTGCGGTATTATCAGATTTTAAATCACTGTCAACAGACTCTTGACCCACAACTTCTCTCGGTTCATCAGACACCCACGTTCCCATCCTATCATCAGAACCATCCCCCTTAGTTGGATCGAACAGTTTCGACATGCAAGGTTTGGTCTCCGCATTCCCAGCACTTGACGGAACATCCTCATCTTGGGTTGGTTCAATAGGTAGAAAGCTGATGTCCAGAATTAGGTTGCAACTTTGGGATACGGCCAAACATTAACTGAAATGGGGCGTAACCAGTGGTTTCATTATACGTATTATACGCAAATGTCAGAGCCTGTATCTGCTCGGGCCATTTTTGTTTCTCCTTGAGAGGTTGCATACTGCCCAAAGTTTGATTGAACTGCTCTGTTACACAATTCCCCATCGGGTGGTATGCTGTAGTGAGTGACTTCTCAACACCAGCCAATTTAGGCAATTCTGCATTGAGTGCACTTTCGAAGTTAGTCCCTCGGTCGGTATGAATACACAACTTTTGGCTATCTGTTTTGCTTTCTGGTTTGCGCACAGAAAAGCATGAGCCAACTTAGTAAAATGATCAGTAGCAACTAATACATCCACGGATCGTTGCTTGCTATCCTCAGCACACCAAAAATCCAAACACACCAACTCCATCTGTACTGAAGTCTTTATGCTCTCAAGAGGGGCTAGAGCAGATGGCTCTGGTGTTCTGGCCAATACACACCTCTGACAAAACTTGACATACTCCCTGATATCATACTCCAGCCTAGGCAAGTAAAAATGTTGTCGAGCTAACTGGAGGGTTTTTGAGTGTCCCTGATGTCCAGCAAGATCATGTACACTGTTTAAAGCCTTAGCCCTATGGCTTGATGGAATTACAAGTTGGAACCTTTTGTGATTGCTTAACGGATCTTTCGAGATGCGCTAAACTACTCAGTTTTGCAATTTCAACCTGTCCCATTGCTTAAGAAGAGATAAAGTTCCAGCGTCCATTCCAATCAGCTCTCTCCTTGATGGTCGTTTTTTCTGAGTCAAAAAAGAAAAATTTTTCGAGATTGATAAATCTGCCTCTTGATCTTGCCTGATTTTCTCTAAAGGGATTGTTGTGACATGGTATTACACCCAGGCGCCACCATATTCTGAATGGATTGGATTGTCTGCATGGCCCTCAGCTCGGTTACCCTTTCCCACTGATCATGAAGACCTAAAAGGGTTCTGACTGTATCACGATCGTAAGACACTGTATTAGCCAAGGGCGTTACATGGAGACTGTTCACTTGCAAACGAAAAGTGTCCTAAACCCCATCCTCATCAACACAGTCTGCTTCAGCAAGTATGTTGACGTATCTCTCCGTGATAAGCCTACGACTCACTGTTGGAAAAGGATCACGGCTCAAGGCATCAGCTACAATGTTCTTGCGCTCTCCAATAAGCTCTCTTTCAGTTTAGAAAGGCCACATCACACTTAGGAGTCCAGTCAGTTGATTTCAACTTCCTATAAGTGCCTGCCCTAATCCCAGTTTTGATCTTTGCCTTTCTTTTCTGTCCAGCTGTCAAAGAAAACAACTGTTTGGCTATTGAGGAACAACTTGGGATGAAATGCTGATAATAGAGAATCATGCCCAAAACAGACTTAATCCTTCGGACAGATGGAGTACACCCATCCTCTTCCATGAGGCCCTCTTTTGACAATTTGGCTATGGCTTCAACCTTCGAAGGATCGACAGATACACCATTTCCGTCAATTACGTGACCTAAAAATTTTACAGATGTTTGCATGAAATGGCACTTTTTTGGACTTAACTTGAGGTTGTAATCCCTCAACCGTTGAAAGACTATCTCCAGCTTCTCCAACGCTGCCTTCTCATCAGGTGCAAACACCAATAAGTCGTCCAAATAACACAACAGGCTACTGAAATTCAAGTCCCCAAAGATACTCAGCATCATGCGCATAAAAGATGCTGGACTGTTACACAGTCCCTGTGGCATCCTTTTATGATCATGAAGGCCCACTGGAGCTGCAAACGCAGAGTATTTTTTATCTTTTACAGACATGGGGATGTTATAGAAATCTGATGTCAGATCCATAGTGCTGAAGAGAGTGTTTCCTCCTAAGGCAGCAAGGCAGTCTGATTGATGAGGAAGTGGGTGTGCATCCTTGATGGTTCTAGCATTCAGCCATCTAAAATCCGTACAAATTCTTAGATTACCGTCTTTCTTCACACTAAAACAAGAGGCAAAGCATATTCACTCACTGATTTACGGATTATTCCCTGCTCTTCCATTTCTGAGAGAACTTGCCGTAATTTTTGATAGTGAGCGGGTGGTATCCGACGGTACGGAAGTCGGAATGGACGCTCATCAGATAGGCGAATGCGGTGAACAAAACCTTTGACCTCTCCGCAATCTAGAGCATGTTTAGAGAATACATCATTATAGTTCTCAAGCAGCTGCACAAGCCTGTCTTTTGCCGCATCGCTAGCAGAACATAAATCGATGTTGATGTCACCAAGGTCTACAGCCTTTAGTCTCTGCTTAAGATCACCAATGGCACCAGGCTGATATATACTCTCCGGTGCAGCCACCTGAGCCTGACTATAACCTTGTAACAGTTAAAAATCTTCCACAGCATGACATGGGAATACATCTGCTAACTTACAGTTCTTTTTTAAAGTGATCGGTTTGTCTGAAAGGTTGATAACTTTCAAAGGAACCCAACGATCTCCCCATAAAGGTGTTCCGACGCGGCCAATGATAATGTTCCGAGGCATAGTTCGGGAAGAAGTGGCCTCTACAATTACAGTGCTTCCTGGTGACATGGCAGTATTACTTGGCAACTTGCCCCAAACAAGGTGTTCTTTATTTTGCCACTAATGTGACTGCTTGAAAAAGCTTTACAGTCCCAATCTTATCGAGTGGGTCACTACCCCTCCAACAGCAAGTATTTGCCATAACCTCTAATAAACGTTTGCATGATGAAGATAGCTCTGAAGCACTGTTAGAGAGAGTTCTCCAATGATCACTACTGGCTTTCATTTGACTCATTAGAAACTTCACCACATTGGTTCCAATGAATAAATCATCCTTTTGCCCTGGCACGACCAAGATTGGTACCAAGCATCTCACGCCATATACTTTAAGCTCGACTTTGTATATGCATTTCCGATTGGTTGCTTTACCTCCACATCCCACTAACATTATTTCTTGTGTCAATGGTGTGGGCTTCGGGAACAAATTATCTCTGAGCATTCTGCTCTCTACTGCTTCACTAAAAGTACAAGCCATGGATCCAGAGTCCAACATTTGAAATTTATTGTTCACATAGAGAGGTGCATAAATTAACTCATCAAATACTGCTGAGTATTTTTTGTGAAATGCATATATTTACATTGTAAATATACATTCATGAAAATTAACATCAGTCACATGGACACATTAATTAAATGGCTCTACGTTCGAATCAGTTTCAAGCAATTACTAATTAGTTACCAATAAGACTAAAAATACCAAAGTTTTAACAGACAGACCAAATGAAGAATCTTCCAGAACCCGGAAGGTTGTCTTGCCTACTCTTAACAGCAAGACTACCCGAGTTCTCCTTACTCCCCGTCGGTTATCACGGACAAGTGCGAATTCACGTAGCAAATCCTTCACTTTTTATCCCCCAAATTTACTTAAATGTACATATTATTCTCTAATTTCTCCTCCTTACTACTTTACATACACCAATATTTTTGCAAGTTTTTGCATATCCCACCTTTTGCTTACGTATTTTCTGGTAAGTTTATACCTTTTCTTGATAAAATATCACCCATTTCCAGTAGGTCTCATTCACTTCCATACATTTCTAATTTATATGTACCGTAAACATCTGATGTTGAACTTTCCTTCTTGTAAAAAATCCCCTGATCATGCATTTTACCACAAAACAACTAATCCTCCCCCGCAATTTTCACATCTTTTTGTGTTGTTTTTTTCCTTCATTGCAAAAATTCCTTTGTCTTTTCATATACTGCCTAATCCCTTAATTCTCCCTTAGTACAATAGATTTAATTTTCTGTATCCTTAGCTTTGTATTAATTTAATTGATTTTTCCAGTATTCATCTTAGTTTGTGCTATTTCTACAATTTTTTATTCGTGCAAACTATTCCTATTTTCTCTAAATGCATCTTTACGAACGAGTTTCCTGTCCTGAACTTTTTCTAAATCAAATCGTGCCTATATCTTAACTACAAGCTTCCTTAGCGCTTCCTGTATTTTTGTGTGTCTTGGTTATTGAACATCTCATACCACTTGTTTTTCATAAATTGACAATGTGTAAGTTCTGTGCCTAATTCTTCCTTGCTCTTCTCTTTTTTAAAGATTTTGTACATTAGATAGATAGATAGATAGATAGATAGATAGATAGATAGATAGATAGATAGATAGATAGATAGATAGATAGATAGATAGATAGATAGATAGATAGATAGATAGATAGATTTATTTTCCTCCTACTTAAGATTCTACTTTGATTCTATGCACGTTTAAGGATGGTGATAATATAATGTATGCTGCGCTTTTGTGTATATCTTTAACTAATTTTGCCTCTTTAAGCATGATTATTTGATCTTTATGAACTCTCTTCATACACCGAGTTCTCTGCGGAGCTGAGTATTATACTATATTAATGCTGAGTAATGGTTAAATGTATTAAGCTTGGATTTAAACTAATATAAGCAATGTTATATGTTAAGAAGCTTTAATGATATTGTTTTTGATTATTTTTATTTTATTATGCTGTCCTTACCCTAAGCACTGTGAACCCTCATATACAAGATGCAAACCCAGCCATTAGGGAGGCACAAGCCAATGCACCCTTAGTGCCGGTTCCCAACTTCGGATGAATGGGGAGGGTTGCATTAGAAAGGGCATCCGGCATAAAACGTGGCAAATCGAATATGCGGATCACAAATAAGAATTTCATACCGGATCGGTCGAGGCCCGGGTTAAAAACAACCGCCACAGGTATCGTTAGCCAACAGGGTACCGGTGGAAATTAGACTACTGTTAGCTGAAGAAAGAGAAGAAGAGGAGGAAGACATCTACAGAGACAGCAGGAAAAGGAGAAGTGTAGAAGAGTAGAGGTTTGGGTTGGTACTATGACTGGTAAAGGGAGAGAGATAGCTGATATGATGGAGAGGAGAAAGGTAGATATGTTGTGTGTTCAGGAGACCAAGTGGAAAGGGAGTAAGGCCAGGAACATTGGAGGTGGGTTTAAACTGTTCTATCATGGTGTGGATGAAAAGAGAGATGGTGTAGGGGTGATTCTGAAGGAAGAGTACAGTAAGAGTGTAGTGGAGGTGAAGAGAGTTTCTGATAGGGTGATGAACGTGAAGCTGGAAGTTGAAGGGATGATGATAACTGTCATCAGTGCCTATGCTCCACAAGTTGGCTGTGAGATAGAGGAGAAGGAAAGATTCTGGAGTGAATTAGATGAAGTGGTAGATGGTGTACCTAGATAAGAAAGACTGGTGATTGGGGCAGACTTTAATGGGCATATGTAGGTGAAGGGAACAGAGGTGATGAGGAGGTGATGGGTAGGTATGGTTTTAAGGAGAGGAATGTAGAAGGGCAGATGGTGGTAGATTTTACTAAAAGGATGGAAATGGCAGTGGTGAATACGTATTTTAGGAAGAAGGATGATCATAGGGTGACCTATAAGAGTGGAGGAAGGTGCACACAGGTGGACTATGTTTTATGCAGGAGATGCAACCTGAAGAAGATTGGAGACTGTAAGGTGTTGTGGGGGACAGTGTAGTTAGAGAGCATCTGATGGTGGTCTGTAGGATGGTTTTGGAGGTGAAGAAGAAGAGGAGGCGAGTGAGGACTGAAAGAAGAATAAGATGGTGGAAACTGAAGGAGGAAGAGTGGTGAGGTTTAGGGAAGAGGTCAGACAGGGGCTCGGTGGTGGTGAAGAGGTGTTGGATGATTGGGTAACAACTGCAGGAGCTAGAATAGTACTTGGTGTGACATCTGGAAATGGAAAGGAAGACAAAGAGATGTGGTGGTGGAATGAGGAAGTGCAGGAGAGCATAAGGAGAAAGAGGTTGGCAAAACAGAAGTGGGATCGACAGAGTGACGAGAAAAGTAGGCAGGAGTACAAGGAGATGCGGCAGCAGGTAAAGAGGAATGTGGCGAAAGCCAAGGAAAAGGCATATGAGGAGCTGTATGAGAGGTTGGACACTAGGGGAGAAGAAAAGGATTTTAACCGATTGGCCAGGCAGAGGGACTGAGCTGGGAAGGATGTACTGCAAGTTAGAGCAATAAAGGATGAAGATGGAAATGTGTTGACTAGTGAGGAGAGTGTGTTGAGAAGGTGCCGGGAGTATTTTGAGCAGCTGATGAATGAGGAAAATCAGAGAGAGAGAAGGTTGGATGATGTGGAGTTGGTGAAGCAGGATGTGGATAGGATTAGTAAGGAGGAAGTGAGAGCAGCGATTAAGAGGATGAAGAGTGAAAAGTCGTTTGGACCAGATGACATACCTGTAGAAGCATGAAGATGTTTAGGAGAGATGGAAGTGGAGTTTTTAACCAGATTGTTTAACAAGATTCTGGAAGGTAGGAGGATGCCTGAGGAATGGAGAAGGAGAGTGCTGGTACCGATCTTGAAGAATAAGGGAGATGTGCAGACCTGCAGTAACTACAGGGGAATTAAGTTGATCAGTCACACCATGAAGTTATGGGAAAGAGTAGTGGAAGCCAGGCTGAGAAAAGAGGTGACCATCTGTGAGCAACAGTATGGTTTCATGCCGAGGAAGAGCACCACAGATGCCTTATTTGCTTTGAGGATGTTGATGAAGAAGTATAGAGAAGGACAGAAGGAATTGCAATGTGGATTTAGAGAAAGCGTACGACAGAGTGCCAGGAGAGGAGTTGTGGTATTGTATGACGAACTCAGGTGTGTCAGAGAAGTATGTGAGGGTGGTGCAGGACATGTATGAGGACAGTGTGACAGCAGTGAAGTGTGCAGTAGGAACGACATACTGGTTCAGGGTGAAGGTTGGACTGCATCAAGGATCGGCCCTGAGCCCTTTCCTGTTTGCAGTGGTGATGGACTGGTTGACGGATGAGGTCAGATAGGAGTCTCCCTGGACTAGGATGTTTGCGGATTATTGTGATTTGTGGTGAGAGTAGTGAGCAGGTTGAGAAGAGCCTGGAGAGGTGGAGATATGCGCTGGAGAGAAGGGGAATGAAAGTCAGTAGGAGTAAGACAGAGTACATGTGCGTAAATGAGAGGGAGGGCAGTGGAGTGGTGCGGTTACAGGGAGAAGAGGTGGAGAAGGTGGAGGAATTCAGGTACCTGGCGTCAACAGTGTAAAGAAAAGAGTTCATGCAGGGTGGAGTGGGTGAAGAAGAGTGACAAGAGTGATTTGTGTAGTAGGGTATCTGCAAAAATGAAAGGGAAAGTTTATATGACTGTGGTGAGGTGTTGTATGGATTAGAGACAGTGGCATTGAGTAAAAGACAGGAGGGCGGAGCTGGAGGTAGCAGAACTAAAGTTGTTAAGGTTTTCATTGGGAGTGACGAGGATGGACAAGATTAGAAATTAGTTCATTAGAGGGACAACCCATGTAGGATGTTTTGGTGACAAGATGAGGGAGGCGAGATTGAGATGGTTTGGACATGTGCAGAGGGGGGACATGAATTATATTGGTAGAAGAATGCTGAGGATGGAGCCACCAGGTAGGAGGAAAAGTGGAAAGCCAAGGAGGAGCTTTATGGTTGTGGTGAGGGAAGACATGCAGGTAGTTGGTGTGAAAGAGGTAGATGTAGAAGACAGGGTGGTATGGAGACGGATGAGCCGCTGTGGCAACCCCTAATGGGAGCAGCCGAAAGAAGAAGAAGAAGAATAAGATATACAAGATGCACATGCTATGCTGTTCCTCGCTTAGGTAACCTTTATACACCAGACAAAAATACCCTGCGGTTTCTAGCCTAGCTAATCCGCTCGTTGTTGTTAAAATTTTGCACACTCTGCAAAACTGCACCGGTTTATTCTACAATACTATTTTCCAATAAACCTCTCATACTCTTATCACAACTACCATTATTTTGGTTTTATTATTTTAAATTTCCTCTGAATCACCTCCGGCATGTCCTTTAAAAGGCCACTTTGGCAGGAAGATGAAAAACATTTAAGAGTTTGATGTTTTGGTGTTCCATGCTTTGCTTCCGAAACATGGAAGCAAAGACACTTTTAAGCAGCTGATGGAAATCCCATAGCACGTTTTAACCTCATAGGGGACCTATGAGGTTAAAACGTGCTATGGGCTTTCCATCAGCTGCTTAAAAGTGTCTTTGCTTCCATGTTTCGGCAAAATCATTCACAACATCATAAGCATACTTAGAATCAGTGTATATAGTCACTACTTTACCTTCAGACAACTGCCATGCTCTTGTAAGTGCGACCAACTCTGCAGCTTGTGCAGATGTGTATGGTAATGGTTTAGCTTCAACTATTTCATCAGGTAAACTTACAACCGCGTATCCACATAAATACACATCAGAGGGTTTTGAACACAATCTATCTAGTTCAGGGGTCACCAACATAGTGTCACTTGGTAACATCCGAAGAATTCTACCATTTCTGTCCACACAGGCTGCCCAGGTGCTTGTTCAGTCTCTTGTCATTTCAAGACTTGACTACTGCAACTCTCTGCTGGCAGGTCTTCCCCAGAACGCTATTCGTCCACTGCAAATGATCCAAAACGCAGCTCCATGACTTGTGTTCAATCAGCCCAAGTTCTCCCACACCACCCCACTGCTGCGCTCCCTTCACTGGCTTCCAGTAGCTGCACGTATCAGATTCAAAACACTGATGCTTGCCTACAAGGCCAAAATTGGACCAGCCTCAGTGACCTCATCACATCTCGCACTGCACCACGCTGTCTGAGATCCTCCAGTACTGCTCGACTGCTAACTCCTTCTCTCAAAATGAGAGGTAGGTACATTTCCCCTAGATGTCCGTACAGCAGAGTCCCTGACTATCTTCAAGCAACGACTGAAGACCTACCTCGTCCTGCAATACTTAAATTAGCACTTCCAAGCTTGTATATTTATATTAAGTTTGTAATCTTGCATACCAGTGTAGATTTATTCATTACTAGAGACTCAAAGCACTTTTGTACGTTGCTCTGGATAAGAGCGTCTGCTAAATACCGCAAATGTAAATGTAAATGTAAATGTAAATGTAAATGTAAATGTAGCCCGCAAGGACCACATGAGTAGCCTGCGGGTCTTTTCTAAAAATAGCTGTTTCCTACTTTGTTAAATCATTGTTGATACTTATGAGAAATCAATACCATGATCAGTGTCTTCACATAGATAAATATCATTAATTATTAATAATAACATATCATTAAAGGTAGATTGAGCAAATTTGTTATTTCAGATCAAAATGAAAACTGTGTCTATCAAACTGGTAGCCCTTCACAATAATATTACCCAAGAAGTAGCTTTCAGTTTCAGAAAGGCTGGTGACCCCTGCTCTATATATAGGCAATCCGCCTCTTCCAGGGCCATATCTAAAAGATCGGGCTTACAAGAGGTCTCTTGTTCAATGTGTTTAAGGCAATCCTGTGCGTCGTCAAAAATATAAGTCTAGCAGAGTCTAGCAAGTCTAGCAGATCACGCAGCGTTACCACAGCTGAATGCGGCTGAGAAGAAGGCTTAATAATTACGTTTTCTGTTGCCAAGAGCGTGATTTCATAACCAGATCTACGTCGTGCTGTCATATCTTTTGTGTTGAGGTTATGTAAAATAGCTGTTACCCGATGTGAGGTGTACAGATTCAAAGGATGTGACAGCACTGACCAGCACAGACCATCAGCAGCCACTGCACGCATGCATGAGGGCAACCATTGTGCTATGTTGTCTAAAGATTTGGAAAGAAATCTGGGCAAAATCTGTCACCATGTTCCTGGGCTAGAATCCCTGCAGCCGTACCACCAGGTTCATGCAAATAAAGGTGAAAATTATGAGTATAAAATGTAATATTTTAATAAAGACATTTAAAAAACTTTTTTATAAAAGAAAGTCAGATTTTTTTTCAAACCATTGTTTGTCATCACATTTTGCAGTGAATATTTGCACTTTCAATGGTTTTTAGTTAATAATTCTTATGAATATGAAAAGTCAAAATTTCACAATAACTTGTAAAAACGATTTGTCATATTATGTTTTTCATTTAATGTTTGCACTCTTTTTTTTTTTTTTTACAGTTTTCATGAAATGATTCTAATGAATATAAAAAGTCACACACCTATTTATTTCATATATATAATAGAAAAGTCATTTTTATGTCAAAACATGATATATCATGAAAACTTTTTCGTTCATTGATTGCACTTATTTTGGTTATAAGTGTAAAATTTAATATTTTAATAAAAACAATACAAAAGAAAGTTTTTTCAAACCATTGTTTGGTCATTACGTTTTGTGTAAATTTTTTGCACTTTTAAAGTTTTAGTTAAATTATGCTTATCAATATGAAAATGTAAATTTTTACAATAATTCATATTTTTATGAAAAAGTTACTTTTTTAAATTAAATAATGGTTATGAAAATGAAATGTAATATTTTAATAAAAACAATTTGGTATTAAAAAAACTTTTTAAACCATTGTCATCACGTTTTGCGTAGATTTTGTGCACTTCTAATGATTTTTAGTTAATTGATGCTAATGAATATGAAAACTCATATTTTTCACTATAAATAAAAAAAATTGATTTGTCATTTGACGTTTTTGCACTTTCAACGGTTCGTAATTAAATGATGCTTATGAATATGAACTCATATTTTTCACAAAAAAATTTAAAAACTCGATATATATGTACATGTAAAATTATCATGGGTAAAATTATCATGGGCATGCTGCTTGTACAAAAACGAAAAACTGCTTTCTCTTCGTCCTAGAAGCCTGAGACTTGCGGAATCGCGTTTTCAGAGGTTAAGAAACTCATTCTTGACAGCACGTAGAAGGCTTTGCCAAATATGTGCTGTTGTTTCGATTTTAATGAATTATGACTTTATAACCAATTTTCATTCACTTTTTGCACTTTAATACAATTTTTTATGAATATTGAATATGAAAATTCATTTTTTTGAAATAACTAATATTTTAGTGATAAATATTATATTTTGGTTAGGAAATGCTTTGTGAAATAATATCTCATCAAAAACATGTAAAATTATCATGGGCAAATGCATGCTGCTTGTACAAAAACGCTTGGTTCGAAAAACCGCTTTCTCTTCGTCCTAGAAGCCTGAGACTTGCGGAATCGCGTTTACAGCGGTTTAGAAACTCATTCTTGACAGCACGTAGAAGGCTTTGCCCAATATTGTGCTGTTGGTTCGATTTTATTGAATTATGACTTTATAACCCAGTTTCAGTCACTTTTTGCAGTTATCCACAGTTTTTATGAAATTATGATTATGAATATGCAAATTAAATTTTTTTAAAGAACTAATATTTTTGTGAGCAATATAATTTTTTGTTCAGGAAATGTTTTGTTAAATCATATGTCATCATAAACATGTAAAATTATCATGCGCGACTGCATGCTGCTTGTACAAAAACGCTTGGTTCGAAAAAGCGCTTTCTCTTCGTCCTAGAAGCCTGAGACTTGCGGAATCGCGTTTTCAGCGGTTAATAAACTTATTCTTGACAGCACGTAAAAGGCTTTGCCCAATATTGTGCTGTTGGTTCGATTTTGATTAATTATGACTTTAGAACCCATTTTCATTCACTTTGTGCAGTTTTTATTAAATTATGATACTGAATATTAAAATTCATATTTTTGAAATAACTATAATACTTTTGTGTGAAATATTATATTTTGGTCAGGAAATGTTTTGTTATATAATATCTCATCAAAAACATGTAAAATTATCATGGGCAAATGCATGCTGCTTGTACAAAAACGCTTGGTTCGAAAAACCGCTTTCTCTTCGTCCTAGAAGCCTGAGACTTGCGGAATCGCGTTTTCAGCGGTTAAGAAACTCATTCTTGACAGCACGTAGAAGGCTTTGCCAAATATGTGCTGTTGTTTCGATTTTAATGAATTATGACTTTATAACCAATTTTCATTCACTTTTTGCACTTTAATACAATTTTTTATGAATATTGAATATGAAAATTCATTTTTTTGAAATAACTAATATTTTAGTGATAAATATTATATTTTGGTTAGGAAATGCTTTGTGAAATAATATCTCATCAAAAACATGTAAAATTATCATGGGCAAATGCATGCTGCTTGTACAAAAACGCTTGGTTCGAAAAACCGCTTTCTCTTCGTCCTAGAAGCCTGAGACTTGCGGAATCGCGTTTTCAGCGGTTAAGAAACTCATTCTTGACAGCACGTAGAAGGCTTTGCCCAATATTGTGCTGTTGGTTCGATTTTAATGAATTATGACTTTATAACCCAGTTTCATTCACTTTTTGCAGTTATCCAAAGTTTTTATGAAATTATGATTATGAATATGCAAATTAATTTTTTTTAAAGAACTAATATTTTTGTGAGCAATATCATTTTTTGTTCAGAAAATGTTTTGTTAAATCATTTGTCATCATAAACATGTAAAATTATCATGCGCGACTGCATGCTGCTTGTACAAAAACGCTTGGTTCGAAAAACCGCTTTCTCTTCGTCCTAGAAGCCTGAGACTTGCGGAATCGCGTTTTCAGCGGTTAAGAAACTCATTCTTGACAGCACGTAGAAGGCTTTGCCCAATATTGTGCTGTTGGTTCGATTTTAATTAATTATGACTTTAGAACCCATTTTCATTCACTTTGTGCAGTTTTTTATTAAATTATGATCCTGAATATTAAAATTCATATTTTTGAAATAACTATAATATTTTTGTGTGAAATATTATATTTTGGTCAGGAAATGTTTTGTTATATAATATCTCATCAAAAACATGTAAAATTATCATGGGCAAATGCATGCTGCTTGTACAAAAACGCTTGGTTCGAAAAACCGCTTTCTCTTCGTCCTAGAATCCTGAGACTTGCGGAATCGCGTTTTCAGAGGTTAAGAAACTCATTCTTGACAGCACGTAGAAGGCTTTGCCAAATATGTGCTGTTGTTTCGATTTTAATGAATTATGACTTTATAACCAATTTTCATTCACTTTTTGCACTTTAATACAATTTTTTATGAATATTGAATATGAAAATTCATTTTTTTTCAATAACTAATATTTTAGTGATAAATATTATATTTTGGTTAGGAAATGCTTTGTGGAATAATATCTCATCAAAAACATGTAAAATTATCATGGGCAAATGCATGCTGCTTGTACAAAAACGCTTGGTTCGAAAAACCGCTTTCTCTTCGTCCTAGAAGCCTGAGACTTGCGGAATCGCGTTTTCAGCGGTTAAGAAACTCATTCTTGACAGCACGTAGAAGGCTTTGCCAAATATGTGCTGTTGGTTCGATTTTAATGAATTATGACTTTATAACCCAGTTTCATTCACTTTTTGCAGTTATCCACAGTTTTTATGAAATTATGATTATGAATATGCAAATTAATTTTTTTAAATAAATAATATTTTTGTGAGCAATATCATTTTTTGTTCAGGAAATGTTTTGTTAAATCATATGTCATCATAAACATGTAAAATTATCATGCGCGACTGCATGCTGCTTGTACAAAAACGCTTGGTTCGAAAAACCGCTTTCTCTTCGTCCTAGAAGCCTGAGACTTGCGGAATCGCGTTTTCAGAGGTTAATAAACTCATTCTTGACAGCACGTAGAAGGCTTTGCCCAATATTGTGCTGTTGGTTCGATTTTAATTAATTATGACTTTAGAACCCATTTTCATTCACTTTGTGCAGTTTTTATTAAATTATGATCCTGAATATTAAAATTCATATTTTTGAAATAACTATAATATTTTTGTGTGAAATATTATATTTTGGTCAGGAAATGTTTTGTTATATAATATCTCATCAAAAACATGTAAAATTATCATGGGCAAATGCATGCTGCTTGTACAAAAACGCTTGGTTCGAAAAACCGCTTTCTCTTCGTCCTAGAAGCCTGAGACTTGCGGAATCGCGTTTTCAGAGGTTAAGAAACTCATTCTTGACAGCACGTAGAAGGCTTTGCCAAATATGTGCTGTTGTTTCGATTTTAATGAATTATGACGTTATAAGCCAGTTTTATTCACTTTTTGCAGTTTTTATGAAATTATGATCCTGAATATTAAAATTCATATTTTTGAAATAACTATAATATTTTTGTGAGAAATATTATATTTTGGTCAGGAAATGTTTTGTTATATAATATCTCATTAAAAACATGTAAAATTATCATGGGCAAATGCATGCTGCTTGTACAAAAACGCTTGGTTCGAAAAACCGCTTTCTCTTCGTCCTAGAAGCCTGAGACTTGCGGAATCGCGTTTTCAGCGGTGAATGAACTCATTCTTGACAACACGTAGAAGGCTTTGCCAAATATGTGCTGTTGTTTCGATTTTAATGAATTATGACTTTATAACCCATTTTCATTCACTTTTTGCAGTTTAATACAATTTTTATGAATTATGAATATTAAAATTAATTTTTTTTAAATAACTATAATATTTTTGTGAGAAATATATTTTGGTCATGAAATGTTTTGTTATATTATATCTTATCATAAACATGTAAAATTATCATAGGCGAGTGCATGCTGCTTGTACAAAAACGCTTGGTTCGAAAAACCGCTTTCTCTTCGTCCTAGAAGCCTGAGACTTGCGGAATCGCGTTTTCAGCGGTTAAGAAACTCATTCTTGACAGCACTTAGAAGGCTTTGCCAAATATTGTGCTCTTGTTTCGATTTTAATGAATTATGACTTTTTAACCCATTTTCATTCACTTTTTGCAGTTTTTATGAAATTATGATCCTGAATATTAAAATTCATATTTTTGAAATAACTATAATATTGTTTTGAGAAATATTATATTTTGGTTAGGAAATGTTTTGTTATATATTATCTCATCATAAACATGTAAAATTATCATGGGCAAATGCATGCTGCTTGTACAAAAACGCTTGGTTCGAAAAACCGCTTTCTCTTTGTCCTAAGAGCCTGAGACTTGCGGAATCGCGTTTTCAGAGGTTAAGAAACTCATTCTTGACAGCACGTAGAAGGCTTTGCCAAATATTGTGCTGTTGTTTCGATTTTAATGAATTATGACTTTATAACCCATTTTCATTCACTTTTTGCAGTTTTCCACAGTTTTTATGAAATTATGATTATGAATATGAAAATTCATTTTTTTTTTATTAATATTTTTTTGAGCAATTTCACTTTTTGGTCAGGAAAAGTTTTTTTAAATAATATGTCATCATAAACATGTAAAATTATCATGGGCAAGAGCATGCTGTATTTTAAAAAAAAACAACGCTTGTTTCGAAAAACCGCTTTCTCTTCGTCCTAGAAGCCTGAGACTTGCGGAATCGCGTTTTCAGAGGTTAAGAAACTCATTCTTGACAGCACGTAGAAGGCTTTGCCAATTATTGTGCTGTTTTTTAGAATTTAATGAATTATGACTTTATAATCCAATAACTAATGTTTTTGTGAGCAATATCATTTTTTGGTCAGGAAATGTATGTTATATTATATCTCATTATAAACGTAAAATTATCATGGGCAAGTGCATGCTGTTTTTGTACAAAAACACTTGGTTCGAAAAACCGCTTTCTCTTCGTCCTAGAAGCCAGAGACTTGCTGAATCGCGTTTTCAGCGGTTAAGAAACTCATTCTTGACAGCACGTAGGAGGCTTTGCCAAATATGTGCTGTTGTTTCGATTTTAATGAATTATTTATTTTTTGTCTCGTCTTTTTCGTTTACTTATCGCAGATTTGATCGGTTTTTAATGAAAATTTGCTTATGACTGAAAATTCTTATTTTCCCAATAATAATCATATTTATTTTAAAAAAGGATATTGTTTTTAAACCACCGTTTGTCATGTATCATTTTCGTTTAGTCTTGCACTTTTTAACGTTTTTACATTCAATAATGCTTTTAAATCAGAAAATTCCTATTTTCACAACTAATTTTTTATGATAAAGGTTAACGTATTTTTTATGAAATGTATTATTTAAAAAAAATAGTTATTAAAAAAAAATTTTTTTCAAACCATTATTTGTCATCACATTTTGCGTTTAATTTTTGCACTTTTTACGTTTTTAGTTGATGATGCTTATGAATATTCATTCAGTCATTCATTTTCTCCCGCTTATCTGTAATTCGGGTCGCGGGGGCAGCAGTCCAAGCAGACCCCCGCCTTCGACTGCTGCCCAATCCACACAGCACCGTCCCTTACGGTCCCTCCTGCAGGTGGTGAGCCCACGGGAAGGCTTATGAATATAAAAAGTAAAAATTTTCTCAATAACTTGTAAAAACTTGGTCATATCACATTATTTATTAACAGTTTTTCATGATATTTTTAGTATGAATATGTAAATGTATATTTTACCAATTAATCCCATTTTTATTTGAAAAAAGTTATATTTTTCTTAGACCAATGTTTTTTTTTCGCTTACATATTGCACTATATTTTCTATTAAATGATGCTTATAATTATGGAAATGTATATTTTCATAATAACTATAAAAAATGTTTTATGAAAAAGTCATATTTTTGTCAAAACATGAATTGCAGTCACTTTTTTTAAAGGTTTTCCAATGTTTTATATTTTCACAATTACTCATATATTTATGGTAAAGGTTATTGTGTTTTTTAAAGAAATTATGTTTATGAATAAGAAATTATATATTTTAATAAAAACATTACATCTTATATAAAAAAAATAATTTTCAAACCATTGTTTGTCATATCACGTTTTACATTGAAATTTAGAATTTTTTTTTACCAATATTTCCTAAAATTATTCTAATAAATATGAGAATTTATACTTTTAAAATGAATTTCATTCATATATATATATATATATATATATATATATATATATATATATATATATATATATATATATATATGAATATATATGAAATACATTTTTTTTTTTTCTCAGTGTTTTTTAATGTAAGTTGTTTGCTTGCATATTGCTCTTCTTAACAGTTTTTCTTTCTATGATGCTTATAATTATAAAAATTCATATTTGCAGAATAACTACAAAATTTTCAATAAAAATGACATTTTTGTCAAAATATGATTTGTATGGCCACTTTTTTATTTTTTGTTTCTTAATGGCAATTATTTAAAGGTTTTCCGTGAACATATGCTTCTGAACATGAAAATATCATATTACGGGTCGCAGGGGCAGCAGTCTAAGCAGAGACTGCGGAGAAAGCACATTTCGGCCACCTGTATCCGGGATCTTGTCCTTTCGGTCATGACCCAGAGCTCATGACCATAGGTGAGAGTAGGAACGTAGATTGACAGGTAAATCGAGAGTTTCGCCTTGCGGCTCATCTCTTTCTTCAATCTCCCGTTCCACTGTTCCCTCACTCGTGAACAAAACCCCAAGATACTTAAACTCCTCCACTTGCGGAAAGAACTCTCCACCAACTTAAAGTGGGCAAGCCACCCTTTTCCGACTGAGGAACATGGCCTCGGATTTGGAGGTGCTGATTCTCATCCCAGCCGCTTCACACTCGGCTGGAAACCGTCCCAGTGCGTGCTGAAGGTCCTGGTCTGATGAAGCCAACACGACAACATCATCTGCAAAGAGCAGAGACGAAATCGTGTTGTCACCAAACCGGACACCCTCCGGCCCCTGGCTGCGCCTAGAAATTCAGTCCATAAAAATTGTGAACAGAACCGGTGACAAAGGGCAGCCCTGCATGCAACATGCACCGGTAACAGGTCTGACTTACTGCCAGCAATGCGAACCAAGCTCCTGCTTCGGTCGTACAGGGACCGAACAGCCCTTAGTAAAGGGCCCCGGACCCCGTACTCCCGGAGCACCCCCTACAGGCCCCCGCAAGGGACACAGTCGAATGCCTTTTCCAAATTCACAAAACACATGTGGACTGGTTGGGCAAACTCCCATGAACCCTCCAGCACCTTGTAGAGGGTATAGAGCTGGTACAGTGTTCCACGGCCTGGACGAAAACCACACTGTTCCTCCTGAATCCGAGGTGCTACTATCGGCCGTATTCTCCTCTCCAGTACCGTGGCATAGACTTTCCCAGGTAGGCTGAGAAGTGTGATCCCCCTAAAGTTGAAACACACCCTCCGGTCCCCCTTCTTAAAAAGAGGGACCACCACCCCGGTCTGCCATTCCAGAGGCACTGTCCCCGACCGCCACGCGATGCTGCAGGGGCATGTCAGCCAAGACAGCCCCACAACATCCAGAGACGAGGTACTCAGGGCGGATCTCATCCACCCCCGGTGCCTTGCCACCGAGGAGTTTCTTTACTACCTCGGTGACTTCAGCTTGGGTGATGGACGAGTCCACCTCTGAACCCTCAGCCTCTGCTTCCTCAATGGAGGACGTGACGGCGGGATTGAGGAGATCCTCGAAGTATTCCTTCCACCGTCCAACGACATCCCCAGTTGAGGTCAACAGCTCCCCACCTCCACTGTAAACAGCATTGGTAGGGCACTGCTTCCCTCTCCTGAGGCGCCGGACGGTTTGCCAGAATCTCATCGAGGCCAGCCGATAGTCCTTCTCCATGGCCTCACCAAACTCCTCCCAAGCCCAAGTTTTTGCCTCCACAACCACCCGGGCTGCAGTTCGCTTGGCCTGCCGGTACCCGTCAGCTGCCTCAGGAGTCCCACAAGCCAACCAGGCCCGATAGGACTCCTTCTTCAGCATGACGGCATCCCTTACTTCCGGTTGCCACCACCGGGTTCGGGGATTGCTGTCCCGACAGGCACCGGAGACCTTACGGACACAGCTCCGAGCGGCCGCTTCGACAATGGAGGTGGAGAACATGGTCCACTCGGACTCAATATCTCCAGCTTCCCTCGGGATCCGGTCAAAGCTCCGCCGGAGGTGGGAGTTGGTCATATCATGGTATTTCATGAAATCTTTTACATTCACATTACACTTTTAATGATTTATTTGTGAAAATATGAACATTCATATTTTTACATTAACGTGTAAAAACTTGGTCATTTCACGTTTGGTCTAGTCCTGGACATCTTTAGAATGTCATACTGCCTTTTACAGTATTCATTAATCTGATCCATCATTCATTAATCAATCTCCACATTGTGCATATCTATTCCCAACACTTAGCTAAAGAAAATAAATTAAAAAAACTTTCCTTAAAACTGAGAAAGAATCGATCCTGTCCTCTTTACTACTGCTGACTTCTGTGTCATAGACTCAATCAAACGCCTAACTCTTTTGACCACCTTACCTGCATGAGTCCTAAAACTCTGTGTGTCATCTGGTACATGTGCTGACATGTCAGTAATATGATTAGTATTAGAGTCATTCACAGCCCTTACTTGCTGGTCTAAGTTACTAGGGTCGGAGTCTCCATCTACATCATACATTCAAACGGAACAATCTCCAGCAACCTCATTTGGATTACGGCATTCTGCGGTATTATCAGATTTTAAATCACTGTCAACAGACTCTTGACCCACAACTTCTCTCGGTTCATCAGACACCCACGTTCCCATCCTATCATCAGAACCATCCCCCTTAGTTGGATCGAACAGTTTCGACATGCAAGGTTTGGTCTCCGCATTCCCAGCACTTGACGGAACATCCTCATCTTGGGTTGGTTCAATAGGTAGAAAGCTGATGTCCAGAATTAGGTTGCAACTTTGGGATACGGCCAAACATTAACTGAAATGGGGCGTAACCAGTGGTTTCATTATACGTATTATACGCAAATGTCAGAGCCTGTATCTGCTCGGGCCATTTTTGTTTCTCCTTGAGAGGTTGCATACTGCCCAAAGTTTGATTGAACTGCTCTGTTACACAATTCCCCATCGGGTGGTATGCTGTAGTGAGTGACTTCTCAACACCAGCCAATTTAGGCAATTCTGCATTGAGTGCACTTTCGAAGTTAGTCCCTCGGTCGGTATGAATACACAACTTTTGGCTATCTGTTTTGCTTTCTGTTTTGCGCACAGAAAAGCATGAGCCAACTTAGTAAAATGATCAGTAGCAACTAATACATCCACGGATCGTTGCTTGCTATCCTCAGCACACCAAAAATCCAAACACACCAACTCCATCTGTACTGAAGTCTTTATGCTCTCAAGAGGGGCTAGAGCAGATGGCTCTGGTGTTCTGGCCAATACACACCTCTGACAAAACTTGACATACTCCCTGATATCATACTCCAGCCTAGGCAAGTAAAAATGTTGTCGAGCTAACTGGAGGGTTTTTGAGTGTCCCTGATGTCCAGCAAGATCATGTACACTGTTTAAAGCCTTAGCTCTATGGCTTGATGGAATTACAAGTTGGATGTTTTGTGATTGCTTAACGGATCTTTCGAGATGCGCTAAACTACTCAGTTTTGCAATTTCAACCTGTCCCATTGCTTAAGAAGAGATAAAGTTCCAGCGTCCATTCCAATCAGCTCTCTCCTTGATGGTCGTTTTTTCTGAGTCAAAAAAGAAAAATTTTTCGAGATTGATAAATCTGCCTCTTGATCTTGCCTGATTTTCTCTAAAGGGATTGTTGTGACATGGTATTACACCCAGGCGCCACCATATTCTGAATGGATTGGATTGTCTGCATGGCCCTCAGCTCGGTTACCCTTTCCCACTGATCATGAAGACCTAAAAGGGTTCTGACTGTATCATGATCGTAAGACACTGTATTAGCCAAGGGCGTTACATGGAGACTGTTCACTTGCAAACGAAAAGTGTCCTAAACCCCATCCTCATCAACACAGTCCGCTTCAGCAAGTATGTTGCCGTATCTCTCCGTGATAAGCCTACGACTCACTGTTGGAAAAGGATCACGGCTCAAGGCATCAGCTACAATGTTCTTGCGCTCTCCAATAAGCTCTCTTTCAGTTTAGAAAGGCCACATCACACTTAGGAGTCCAGTCAGTTGATTTCAACTTCCTATAAGTGCCTGCCCTAATCCCAGTTTTGATCTTTGCCTTTCTTTTCTGTCCAGCTGTCAAAGAAAACAACTGTTTGGCTATTGAGGAACAACTTGGGATGAAATGCTGATAATAGAGAATCATGCCCAAAACAGACTTAATCCTTCGGACAGATGGAGTACACCCATCCTCTTCCATGAGGCCCTCTTTTGACAATTTGGCTATGGCTTCAACCTTCGAAGGATCGACAGATACACCATTTCCGTCAATTACGTGACCTAAAAATTTTACAGATGTTTGCATGAAATGGCACTTTTTTGGACTTAACTTCAGGTTGTAATCCCTCAACCGTTGAAAGACTATCTCCAGCTTCTCCAACGCTGCCTTCTCATCAGGTGCAAACACCAATAAGTCGTCCAAATAACACAACAGGCTACTGAAATTCAAGTCCCCAAAGATACTCAGCATCATGCGCATAAAAGATGCTGGACTGTTACACAGTCCCTGTGGCATCCTTTTATACTCATGAAGGCCCACTGGAGCTGCAAACGCAGAGTATTTTTTATCTTTTACAGACATGGGGATGTTATAGAAATCTGATGTTAGATCCATAGTGCTGAAGAGAGTGTTTCCTCCTAAGGCAGCAAGGCAGTCTGATTGATGAGGAAGTGGGTGTGCATCCTTGATGGTTCTAGCATTCAGCCATCTAAAATCCGTACAAATTCAAAAAGCATATTCACTCACTGACTTACGGATTATTCCCTGCTCTTCCATTTCTGAGAGAACTTGCCGTAATTTTTGATAGTGAGCGGGTGGTATCCGACGGTACGGAAGTCGGAATGGACGCTCATCAGTTAGGCGAATGCGGTGAACAAAACCTTTGACCTCTCCGCAATCTAGAGCATGTTTAGAGAATACATCATTATAGTTCTCAAGCAGCTGCACAAGCCTGTCTTTTGCCGCATCGCTAGCAGAACATTAATCGATGTTGATGTCACCAAGGTCTACAGCCTTTAGTCTCTGCTTAAGATCACCAATGGCACCAGGCTGATATATACTCTCCGGTGCAGCCACCTGAGCCTGACTATAACCTTGTAACAGTTAAAAATCTTCCACAGCATGACATGGGAATACATCTGCCAACTTACAGTTCTTTTTTAAAGTGATCGGTTTGTCTGAAAGGTTGATAACTTTCAAAGGAACCCAACGATCTCCCCATAAAGGTGTTCCGACGCGGCCAATGATAATGTTCCGAGGCATAGTTCGGGAAGAAGTGGCCTCTACAATTACAGTGCTTCCTGGTGACATGGCAGTATTACTTGGCAACTTGCCCCAAACAAGGTGTTCTTTATTTTGCCACTAATGTGACTGCTTGAAAAAGCTTTACAGTCCCAATCTTATCGAGTGGGTCACTACCCCTCCAACAGCAAGTATTTGCCATAACCTCTAAAAAACGTTTGCATGATGAAGATGGCTCTGAAGCACTGTTAGAGAGAGTTCTCCAATGATCACTACTGGCTTTCATTTGACTCATTAGAAACTTTACCACATTGGTTCCAATTAATAAATCATCCTTTTGCCCTGGCACGACCAAGATTGGTACCAAGCATCTCACGCCATATACTTTAAGCTCGACTTCGTATATGCATTTCCGATTTGTTGCTTTACCTCCACATCCCACTAAAATTATTTCTTGTGTCAATGGTGTGGGCTTCGGGAACAAATTATCTCTGAGCATTCTGCTCTCTACTGCTTCACTAAAAGTACAAGCCATGGATCCAGAGTCCAACATTTGGAATTTATCGTTCACATAGACAGGTGCATAGATTAACTCATCAAATACTGCTGAGTATTTTTAGTAAAATGCATATTTACATTTACATTGTTAATATACATACATGAAAATTAACATCAGTCACATGGACACATTAATTAAGTGGCTCTACGTTCGAATCAGTTTCAAGCAATTACTAATTAGTTACCAATAAGACTAAAAATACCAAAGTTTTAACAGACGGACCAAATGAAGAATCTTCCAGAACCCGGAAGGTTGTCTTGCCTACTCTTAACAGCAAGACTACCCGAGTTCTCCTTACTCCCTGTCGGTTATCACGGACAAGTGCGAATTCACGTAGCAAATCTTTCACTTTTTATCCCCCAAATTTACTTAAATTTACATATTATTCTCTAATTTCTCCTCCTTACTACTTTACATACACCAATAATTTTGCAAGTTTTTGCATATCCCACCTTTTGCTTACGTATTTTCTGGTAAGTTTATACCTTTTCTTGATAAAATGTCACCCCTTTCCAGTAGGCCTCATTCACTTCCATACATTTCTAATTTATATGTACCATAAACGTCTGATGGTGAACTTTCCTTCTTGTAAAAAATCCCCTGATCATGCATTTTACCACAAAACAACTAATCCTCCCCTGCAATTTTCACACCTTTTTTTGTTTTTTTCCTTCATTGCAAAAATTCCTTTGTCTTTTCATATACTGCCTAATCCCTTAATTCTCCCTTAGTACAATAGATTTAATTTTCTGTATCCTTAGCTTTGTATTAATTTAATTGATTTTTCCAGTATTCATCTTAGTTTGTGCTATTTCTACAATTTTTTATTCGTGCAAAATATTCCTATTTTCTCTAAATGCATCTTTACGAACGAGTTTCCTGTCCTGAACTTTTTCTAAATCAAATCGTGCCTCTATCTTAACTACAAGCTTCCTTAGCGCTTCCTGTATTTTTGTGTGTCTTGGTTATTGAACATCTTATACCACTTGTTTTTCATCAACTTACAATGTGTAAGTTCTGTGCCTAATTCTTCCTTGCTCTTCTCTTTTTTAAAGATTTTGTACATTAGATAGATAGATAGATAGATAGATAGATAGATAGATAGATAGATAGATAGATAGATAGATAGATAGATAGATAGATAGATAGATAGATAGATAGATAGATAGATTTATTTTCCTCCTACTTAAGATTCTACTTTGATTCTATGCACGTTTAAGGATGGTGATAATATAATGTATTCTGCGCTTTTGTGTATATCTTTAATTAATTTTGCCTCTTTAAGCATGATTATTTGATCTTTATGAACTCTCTTCATACACCGAGTTCTCTGCGGAGCTGAGTATTATACTATATTAATGCTGAGTAATGGTTAAATGTATTAAGCTTGGATTTAAACTAATATAAGCAATGTTATATGTTAAGAAGCTTTAATGATATTGTTTTTGATTATTTTTATATTATTATGCTGTCCTTACCCTAAGCACTGTGAACCCTCATATACAAGATGCAAACCCAGCCATTAGGGAGGCACAAGCCAGTGCACCCTTAGTGCCGGTTCCCAACTTCGGATAAATGGGGAGGGTTGCATTAGAAAGGGCATCCGGCGTAAAACGTGGCAAATCGAATATGCGGATCACAAATAAGAATTTCATACCGGATCGGTCGAGGCCCGGGTTAACAACAACCGCCACAGGTATCGTTAGCCAACAGGGTACCGGTGGAAATTAGACTACTGTTAGCTGAAGAAAGAGAAGAAGAGGAGGAAGACATCTACAGAGACAGCAGGAAAAGGAGAAGTGTAGAAGAGTAGAGGATTGGGTTGGTACTATGACTGGTAAAGGGAGAGAGATAGCTGATATGATGGAGAGGAGAAAGGTAGATATGTTGTGTGTTCAGGAGACCAAGTGGAAAGGGAGAAAGGCCAGGAACATTGGAGGTGAGTTTAAACTGTTTTATCATGGTGTGGTTGAAAAGAGAAATGGTGTAGGGGTGATTCTGAAGAAAGAATACAGTAAGAGTGTAGTGGAGGTAGCTTCCTGTGACGTAGCTTCCTGTGTTTGACTTGTTTGCCGCGAGTTACGTGTTTGTATCTCTCTCGGCGTCTTTCAAACAAACTTTGCTATCTATCCATCCGTTTTTCCTCTTTTAATAATCCTTAATTGTTTTTGTCTTCCTGACTTGTGCCTGTAGTTAGTTAACTCGACTATAACTAGTGTTGTTTATATTTATTTTCTCTCACTCACATCTCTGTATAATAAATCTGTTCGTGACGATAAGCACTATGCCGGTTGTTTGTCTGCATTCGAGCACAGGTGAGGACTCGTTCGAGTTGCAAACGGTGGCGTTGGAGATGGAGGCATTGGAGAAACAGATTCGCGAGCTGCATGTAAAGCATGACCGGCTGCGAGAGCGGAAAGCGGCGCTGGAAACATCCCGGGCGGACGCGCACTCATCCCAGGTAAACTCCCGGGTTGAACCTAACGCTCCCAGCACATCAACTCCGCGTGCTTCTATGCCCAGGCCCAGCGCACCTACAACTCCGGCACCGGTGCAACATGGACCCTGGATGCGGCCGCGGCGGAAGAGACAAGCCAAGCCCCGATCGAGGACGTCTCCACCTCCACCACCGGCCTTCGAGATCTCGACCGAGAATCGCTTCGTCCCCCTCCGCGAGACGGAACGCGACACTGTTATTCTCGGAGATTCCATCGTCCGGCATGTCCGCGCTACCCGAGCTAAAGGTAAGGTGCACACTCGCTGTTTTCCTGGTGCTCGTGTTCTGGATGTCGCTGCGCAGGTACCCGCGATCCTGAACGAGAACTTCGGAGCGGTTGTTCTCCATGCCGGATCAAACGACACCAGGCTGCGGCAAACGGAGATCTTAAAGAGGGACTTCAGGATCCTGGTGGAGACGGTACGCAGCACATCACCCACAACGAGGATTATAGTGTCAGGACCTCTTCCCACTTACCAGCGAGGGGCTGAGAAGTTTAGTAGACTTTTAGCACTAAATGAATGGTTACAGTCATGGTGTCGAGAACATAAACTTCTCTTTGTTAATAACTGGAACTGTTTCTGGGAGCGTCCTAGGATCTTCCGCCCTGATGGCCTGCACCCCAGCAGAGTTGGAGCAGCAGTGCTATCAGATAACATCTCTAGGATACTACACACCATCTGACTGGTAAGACATCAAGAAATCTTCAACTATAAGAACACGCATACTACAGACCAAATAGTTACAAGTTCACACACAGCCCAGTTTATAGAAACCATATCTATTCCTCGGGTAGTAAAACCAAGAATTACATACACAAGATCCAGAAATAATCTTATTGCAGTTAAAACTGAAAAATGCCAGATAAACAAACACAACAAAGTTCTAAAGTTCGGTCTTTTAAACATTAGATCACTTGCACCCAAAGCACTGATTGTAAATGAGATGATCACAGAGAATAATCTCAATGCACTCTGTCTCACTGAGACCTGGATTAAACCAGGTGATTATATGGGTCTAAACGAGTCGACACCGTCAGGATATGTTTATAAGCATGAGCCCCGTCAGACTGGTCGTGGGGGGGGGTGTAGGAACCATTTATAGTGCTTCTCTTAATGTTAGTCAGAGATTAGGATTCAGCTTTAAATCATTTGAAGTGCTCGTTCTTAAAATTGCACTTTCAGACATGCACAGAAAACTCGCTCTGGTCACCGTGTACAGACCCCCAGGGCCCTACGCTGATTTTCTTCATGAGTTTGCTTGTTTTCTCTCAGACCTCTTGATCAGCTTTGATAAAGTGCTGCTTGTAGGAGATTTTAATATTCATGTAGATGATGAAAACGATGCCCTAGGATTATCATTTGTCGATTTACTAAACTCTTTTGGAGTTAAACAAAACGTCACCAGACCAACCCACCGTTTTAACCACACACTAGACTTAATAATATCCCACGGAGCAGACGTCACTGATATAGATATTTTACCCCAGAGTGATGACATCACAGACCATTATCTCCTACTGTACACACTACCGGTAGAGCAGATTAACCGTGTTTCACCACGGTATCGACTTGGTAGGACTATTATTCCAACCACTAAGGACAGATTCATAAATAACCTGCCTGATTTATCTCAGTTTCACATTAAACCCATAACTGCTGATCATCTTGATGAGATGGCGAACAACATAGACCTTATCCTCACTAGCACTTTAGACACTGTTGCCCCCATCCGGTTAAAAAAGGTTCGAGAACAAGCACCTGCACCTTGGTATAATAGTCATACGCATGCCCTAAAGAGAACAACACGTAATCTGGAGAGAAAATGGAGGAAAACTAAATTGGAGGTATTTAGAATTGCGTATAAAGACAGTATGCTTAGCTACAGACAGGCGCTAAAAGCTGCTAGAGCTAAACACCTGAGCAAACTCATAGAAAATAACAAAAACAACCCCAGGTTCCTTTTCAGTACAGTCGCTAAATTAACAACAAATCAGGGATCTGAAAAATGTGTTCCATCACAGTTTAGTAGTGAAGACTTTATAAATTTCTTCACTGGAAAAATAGATAACATTCGAAAAACAATTGTGGCAGTTCAACCTCTGACAGCATCTCCCGACACAATCGTACTTACAACCCCACAACTACACTGTTTTACATGTATAGGACAGGAAGAGCTGTATGATGCTATTATGAAAGCTAAATCAACAACATGTCGGTTAGATCCAATTCCCACTAAACTACTGAAGGAAGTGTTATATACAGCTGGTGAGCCTCTTTTAAATATTATTAACTTCTCACTATCGTTAGGTCATGTCCCTAAATCCCTCAAGTTAGCAGTTATTAAGCCCCTCATTAAAAAACCTAATCTGGATCCAAGCACGCTATCGAATTACAGACCAATTTCAAATCTCCCATTTATGTCTAAGATTTTAGAAAAGATTGTCGCTGCCCAGCTATGTAACCACTTGCAGGAGAACAATATCTTTGAAGAGTTTTAGTCAGGTTTTAGGCCCCATCATAGCACAGAAACTGCTCTAGTTAAAATCACTAACGACCTGTTTTTAGCTTCAGACCAAGGCTACATCTCCCTATTAGTTTTACTAGATCTTAGTGCTGCGTTCGACACTATAGATCATGATCTTCTTCTCGATCGCTTACAGAATTACATCGGTATTCAGGGACAGGCATAAGGCTGGTTTAAATCCTACCTGTCCAATCGTTACCATTTCGTGGATTTAAATGGAGAGCTATCCAGGATAATGCTAGTAAATTATGGCGTGCCACAAGGGTCAGTTCTGGGACCCCTGCTTTTTACAATATACATGCTTCCATTAGGAAATATTATTAGAAGGCATGGAATTAGCTTCCATTGTTATGCTGATGATACCCAGCTATATATTTCATCCAAACCAGGCGATACAGCTCAATTAGCTCGCATAACTGAGTGTGTTGAAGAAATAAGAGATTGGATGACCCATAACTTTCTGCTATTAAATTCTGATAAAATGGAGATTTTGCTCATCGGCCCAAAAAATAGTACACAGAAGCTCCAGCATCTCAGCCTGCATTTAGACGGTTGTTCTGTAACTACTAGTTCAACGGTAAAAGACCTGGGAGTTATTTTAGACAGCAACTTATCTTTCAAAAATCACATCAATCAAGTTACAAAAACAGCCTTCTTTCACCTTAGAAATATTTCTAAGCTAAGAAATATGTTATCTATATCTGATGCAGAGAAGCTCGTCCATGCGTTTATGACCTCTAGAATAGACTACTGTAATGCATTACTAGGTGGATGTCCTGCATCATTAATAAACAAGCTTCAGTTAGTTCAGAATGCCGCAGCAAGAGTTCTTACTAGGTCAAGAAAATACGATCATATAACCCCAATCTTATCATCCCTACATTGGCTTCCTATTAAGTTTCGAATAGACTACAAACTACTGCTACTCACTTATAAAGCACTAAATGGTTTGGCTCCCATGTATCTATCCAGTCTCTTAACACGCTACAATCCGTCACGCTCCCTGAGATCTCAAAACTCTGGGCTTCTAGTAGTTCCTAGAATAGCAAAGTCCACTAAAGGCGGTAGAGCATTTTCACATTTAGCTCCTAAACTCTGGAATAGTCTTCCTGACAGTGTTCAGGGTTCAGATACACTCTCCCAGTTTAAGTGCAGATTAAAAACATATCTTTTTAGCAAAGCCTACACATAACACACATCACACACATCACATCATAACCTTGTGCTCCAGAACATCTGATCACATGCACATTATCAACTTGTGCTGTTAATATCATGAACAGCAGCTACGCTAATTCCTCTCCACTGCTTCTCTTTCTCTCCCCATCCCGAGGCATCCTGAGGTTTGGCCAGCTCCAGTCACGTCCCACCTCGTGAAGATTATGGACCTATGGATGATCATGGAGAAGTAGATGCCGAGTGTTTAAAGGCCCTGGCATGGAGAAGCTGATGCTGGATCTATGATGATCACAAATTGTTCTGTATTGTTGAAAGATTTATGACCAAACTTTTGATGTCACCCATATGAGGATGGGTTCCCCTTTGAGTCTGGTTCCTCTCAAGGTTTCTTCCTCATATCATCTAAGGGAGTTTTTCCTTGCCACTGTCGCCACGGCTTGCTCATCAGGGACAAACGCACACCATTCACCTTCACTGTTGTTTTCTGTAAAGCTGCTTTGAGACAATGTCTGTTGTGAAAAGCGCTATACAAATAAACTTGACTTGACTTGACTTGACTTGGAGGTGAAGAGAGTTTCTGATAGGGTGATGAACGTGAAGCTGGAAGTTGAAGGGATGATGATAACTGTCATCAGTGCCTATGCTCCACAAGTTGGCTGTGAGATAGAGGAGAAGGAAAGATTCTGGAGTGAATTAGATGAAGTGGTAGATGGTGTACCTAGATAAGAAAGACTGGTGATTGGGGCAGACTTTAATGGGCATATGTAGGTGAAGGGAACAGAGGTGATGAGGAGGTGATGGGTAGGTATGGTTTTAAGAAGAGGAATGTAGAAGGGCAGATGGTGGTAGATTTTACTAAAAGGATGGAAATGGCAGTGGTGAATACGTATTTTAAGAAGAAGGATGATCATAGGGTGACCTATAAGAGTGGAGGAAGGTGCACACAGGTGGACTATGTTTTATGCAGGAGATGCAACCTGAAGGAGATTGGAGACTGTAAGGTGTTGTGGGGGACAGTGTAGTTAGACAGCATCGGATGGTGGTCTGTAGGATGGTTTTGGAGGTGAAGAAGAAGAGGAGGCGAGTGAGGACTGAAAGAAGAATAAGATGGTGGAAACTGAAGGAGGAAGAGTGGTGAGGTTTAGGGAAGAGGTCAGACAGGGGCTCGGTGGTGGTGAAGAGGTGTTGGATGATTGGGTAACAACTGCAGGAGCTAGAATGGTACTTGGTGTGACATCTGGAAATGGAAAGGAAGACAAAGAGATGTGGTGGTGAAATGAGGAAGTGCAGGAGAGCATAAGGAGAAAGAGGTTGGCAAAAAAGAAGTGGGATCGACAGAGTGACGAGAAAAGTAGGCAGGAGTACAAGGAGATGCAGCAGCAGGTAAAGAGGAATGTGGCGAAAGCCAAGGAAAAGGCATATGAGGAGCTGTATGAGAGATTGGACTCTGGGGGAGAAGAAAAGGATTTGAACCGATTGGCCAGGCAGAGGGACCGAGCTGGGAAGGATGTACTGCAAGTTAGAGCAATAAAGGATGAAGATGGAAATGTGTTGACTAGTGAGGAGAGTGTGTTGAGAAGGTGGCGGGAGTATTTTGAGCAGCTGATGAATGAGGAAAATCAGAGAGAGAGAAGGTTGGATGATGTGGAGTTGGTGAAGCAGGATGTGGATAGGATTAGTAAGGAGGAAGTGAGAGCAGCGATTAAGAGGATGAAGAGTGAAAAGTCGTTTGGACCAGATGACATACCTGTAGAAGCATGGAGATGTTTAGGAGAGATGGAAGTGGAGTTTTTAACCAGATTGTTTAACAAGATTCTGGAAGGTAGGAGGATGCCTGAGGAATGGAGAAGGAGTGTGCTGGTACCGATCTTGAAGAATAAGGGAGATGTGCAGACCTGCAGTAACTACAGGGGAATTAAGTTGATCAGTCACACCATGAAGTTATGGGAAAGAGTAGTGGAAGCCAGGCTGAGAAAAGAGATGACCATCTGTGAGCAACAGTATGGTTTCATGCCGAGGAAGAGCACCACAGATGCCTTATTTGCTTTGAGGATGTTGATGAAGAAGTATAGAGAAGGACAGAAGGAATTTCAATGTGGATTTAGAGAAAGCGTACGACAGAGTGCCAGGAGAGGAGTTGTGGTGTTGTATGACGAACTCAGGTGTGTCAGAGAAGTATGTAGGGTGGTGCAGGACATGTATGAGGATAGTGTGACAGAAGTGAAGTGTGCAGTAGGAACGACATACTGGTTCAGGGTGAAGGTTGGACTGCATCAAGGATCGGCCCTGAGCCCTTTCCTGTTTGCAGTGGTGATGGACTGGTTGACGGATGAGGTCAGATAGGAGTCTCCCTGGACTAGGATGTTTGCGGATGTTATTGTGATTTGTGGTGAGAGTAGTGAGCAGGTTGAGAAGAGCCTGGAGAGGTGGAGATATGCGCTGGAGAGAAGTGGAATGAAAGTCAGTAGGAGTAAGACAGAGTACATGTGCGTAAATTAGAGGGAGGGCAGTGGAGTGGTGCGGTTACAGGGAGAAGAGGTGGAGAAGGTGGAAGAATTCAGGTACCTGGGGTCAACAGTGTAAAGAAAAGAGTGCAGGCAGGGTGGAGTGGGTGAAGAAGAGTGACAAGAGTGATTTGTGATAGTAGGGTATCTGCAAAAATGAAAGGGAAAGTTTATATGACTGTGGTGAGGTGTTGTATGGATTAGAGACAGTGGCATTGAGTAAAAGACAGGAGGCGGAGCTGGAGGTAGCAGAACTAAAGTTGTTAAGGTTTTCGTTGGGAGTGACGAGGATGGACAAGATTAGAAATGAGTTCATTAGAGGGACAACCCATGTAGGATGTTTTGGTAACAAGATGAGGGAGGCGAGATTGAGATGGTTTGGACATGTGCAGAGGGGGGACATGAATTATATTGGTAGAAGAATGCTGAGGATGGAGCCACCAGGTAGGAGGATAAGTGGAAAGCCAAAATGATCCAAAACGCAGCTCCATGACTTGTGTTCAATCAGCCCAAGTTCTCCCACACCACCCCACTGCTGCGCTCCCTTCACTGGCTTCCAGTAGCTGCACGTATCAGATTCAAAACACTGATGCTTGCCTACAAGGCCAAAATTGGACCAGCCTCAGTGACCCCATCACATCTTGCACTGCACCACGCTGTCTGAAATCCTCCAGTACTGCTCGACTGCTACCTCCTTCTCTCAGAATGAGAGGTAGGTACATTTCCCCTAGATGTCCGTACAGCAGAGTCCCTGACTATCTTCAAGCAACGACTGAAGACCTACCTCTTCCTGAAATACTTAAATTAGCACTTCCAAGCTTGTATATTTATATTAAGTTTGTAATCTTGCCTACCAGTGTAGATTTATTCATTACTAGAGACTCAAAGCACTTTTGTACGTTGCTCTGGATAAGAGCGTCTGCTAAATGCCGCAAATGTAAATGTAAATGTAAATGTAGCCTGCAAGGACCACATGAGTAGCCTGCGGGTCTTTTCTAAAAATAGCTGTTTCCTACTTTGTTAAATCATTGTTGATACTTATGAGAAATCATTACCATGATCAGTGTCTTCACATAGATAAATATCATTAATTATTAATAATAACATATATTCATTCATTCATTCATTCATTCATTTTCTCCCGCTTATCCGTAATTCGGGTCGCGGGGGCAGCAGTCTAAGCAGGCCCCCGCCTTCAACTGCTACCCAATCCTCACAGCACCGTCCCTTACAGTCCCTCCTGCAGGTGGTGAGCCCACAGGAAGGCGGCCCCACGTCACTCCGACGTCAAGAACCTTGATATTTCCCTCGTAAGGGACCCCTGGAGCATAGAGGGTTAAGGGCCTTGCTCAAGGGCCCAAGAGTGGCAGCTTGGCGATACCGGGGCTTGAACCCCAGACCTTCCGATCGGCAACCCAGCGCCTTAACCGCTGGAGCCACCACCATGTTATAATAACATATAATTAAAGGTAAATTGAGCAAATTTGTTATTTCAGATCAAAATGAAAACTGTGTCTATCAAACTGGTAGCCCTTCACATTAATATTACCCAAGAAGTAGCTTTCAGTTTCAGAAAGTCTGGTGACCCCTGCTCTATATATAGGCAATCCGCCTCTTCCAGGGCCATATCTAAAAGATCGGGCTTACAAGAGGTCTCTTGTTCAATGTGTTTAAGGCAATCCTGTGCGTCGTCAAAACCATAAGTCTAGCAGAGTCTAGCAAGTCTAGCAGATCACGCAGCGTTACTACAGCTGAATGCGGCTGAGAAGAAGGCTTAATAATTACGTTTTCTGTTGCCAAGAGCGTGATTTCATAACCAGATCTACGTCGTGCTGTCATATCTTTTGTGTTGAGGTTATGTAAAATAGCTGTTACCCGATGTGAGGTGTACAGAATCAAAGGATGTGACAGCACTGTTTTCTCAGCATCAGACCATCAGCAGCCACTGCACGCATGCATGAGGGCAACCATTGTGCTATGTTGTCTAAAGATTTGGAAAGAAATCTGGGCAAAATCTGTCACCATGTTCCTGGGCTAGAATCCCTGCAGCCGTACCACCAGGTTCATGCAAATAAAGGTGAAAATTATGAGTATAAAATGTAATATTTTAATAAAAAGACATTTAAAAAACTTTTTTATAAAAGAAAGTCAGATTTTTTTTCAAACCATTGTTTGTCATCACATTTTGCAGTGAATAGTTGCACTTTCAATGGTTTTTAGTTAATAATTCTTATGAATATGAAAAGTCAAAATTTCACAATAACTTGTAAAAACGATTTGTCATATTATATTTTTCATTTAATGTTTGCACTTTTTTTTTTTTACAGTTTTCATGAAATGATTCTAATGAATATAAAAAGTCACATTTTACCTATTAATTTCATATATATAATAGAAAAGTCATTTTTATGTCAAAACATGATATATCATGAAACCTTTTTCGTTCATTGATTGCACTTTTTTTGGTTATGAGTGTAAAATTTAATATTTTAATAAAAACAATACAAAACAAAGTTTTATCAAACCATTGTTTGTCATTACGTTTTGCGTAAATTTTTTGCACTTTTAAAGTTTTTTAGTTAAATTATGCTTATCAATATGAAATTGTAAATTTTTACAATAATTCATATTTTTATGAAAAAGTTACTTTTTTAAATTAAATAATGGTTATGAAAATGAAATGTAATATTTTAATAAAAACAATTTGGTATTAAAAAAAACTTTTTAAACCATTGTCATCACGTTTTGCGTAGATTTTGTGCACTTCTAATGATTTTTAGTTAATTGATGCTAATGAATATGAAAAGTCATATTTTTCACTATAAATAAAAAAAAAATTAACTTGTCATTTGACGTTTTTGCACTTTCAACGGTTCGTAATTAAATGATGCTTATGAATATGAACTCATATTTTTCACATATATAATATCTCATTAAAAACATGTAAAATTATCATGGGCAAATGCATGCTGCTTGTACAAAAACGCTTGGTTCGAAAAACCGCTTTCTCTTCGTCCTAGAAGCCTGAGACTTGCGGAATCGCGTTTTCAGCGGTTATGAAACTCATTCTTGACAGCACGTAGAAGGCTTTGCCCAATATTGTGCTGTTGTTTCGATTTTAATGAATTATGACTTTATAACCCATTTTCATTCACTTTTTGCAGTTTAAAACAATTTTTATGAATTATGAATATTAAAATTCATTTTTTTAAATAACTATAATATTATTGTGAGAAATATTATATTTTGGTCATGAAATGTTTTGTTATATTATATCTTATCATAAACGTGTAAAATTATCATAGGCGAGTGCATGCTGCTTGTACAAAAACGCTTGGTTCGAAAAACCGCTTTCTCTTCGTCCTAGAAGCCTGAGACTTGCGGAATCGCGTTTTCAGAGGTTAAGAAACTCATTCTTGACAGCACGTAGGAGGCTTTGCCAAATATGTGCTGTTGTTTCGATTTTAATGAATTATTTATTTTTTGTCTTGTCTTTTTCGTTTACTTATCGCAGATTTGATCGGTTTTTAATGAAAATTTGCTTATGACTATGAAAATTCTAATTTGACCAATAATAATCATATTTTTATTTTAAAAAAAGAATATTGTTTTTAAACCACCGTTTGTCATGTATCATTTTCGTTTAGTCTTGCACTTTTTAACGTTTTTACATTCAATAATGCTTATAAATGCGTTGAATTTTTGCACTTTTTACGTTTTTAGTTGATGATGCTTATGAATATAAAAAGTCAAAATTTTCTCAATAACTTGTTAAAACTTGGTCATATCACATTATTTATTAACAGTTTTTCATGATATTTTTAGTATGAATATGTAAATGTATATTTTACCAATTAATCTCATTTTTATTTGAAAAAAAGTTATATTTTTCTTAGACCAATGTTTTTTTTTCGCTTACATATTGCACTATATTTTCTATTAAATGATGCTTATAATTATGGAAATGTATATTTTCATAATAACTATAAAAAAATGTTTTATGAAAAAGTCATATTTTTGTCAAAACATGAATTGCAGTCACTTTTTTAAAGGTTTTCCAATGTTTTATATTTTCACAATTACTCATATATTTATAGTAAAGGTTATTGTGTTTTTTTTAAGAAATTATGTTTATGAATAAGAAATTATATATTTTAATAAAAACATTACATCTTATGTAAAAAAAATAATTTTCAAACCATTGTTTGTCATATCACGTTTTACATTGAATTTTAGAAAGTTTTTTTACCAATATTTCCTAAAATTATTCTAATAAATATGAGAATTTATACTTTTAAAATTAATTTCATATATATATATATATATATATATATATATATATATATATATATATATATATATATATATATATATATGAAATAAATTTTTTATTTTTTTTTTCTCAATGTTTTTTAATGTAAGTTGTTTGCTTGCATATTGCTCTTCTTAACAGTTTTTTTTTCTATGATGCTTATAATTATAAAAATTCATATTTGCAGAATAACTGCAAAATTTTCAATAAAAATGACATTTTTGTCAAAATATGATTTGTATGGCCACTTTTTTATTTTTTGTTTCTTAATGGCAATTATTTAAAGGTTTTCCGTGAACATATGCTTCTGAACATGAAAATATCATATTACGGGTCGCAGGGGCAGCAGTCTAAGCAGAGACTGCGGAGAAAGCACATTTCGGCCACCTTTCGGTCATGACCATAGGTGAGAGTAGGAACGTTGATTGACTGGTAAATCGAGAGTTTCGCCTTGCGGCTCATCTCTCTCTTCAATCTCCCGTTCCACCCTTCCCTCACTCGTGAACAAAACCCCAAGATACTTAAACTCCTCCACTTGCGGCAGGAACTCTCCACCAACCTGAAGTGGGCAAGCCACCCTTTTCCGACTGAGGAACATGGCTTTGGATTTGGAGGTGCTGATTCTCATCCCAGCCGCTTCACACTCGGCTGCAAACCGTCCCAGTGCGTGCTGAAGGTCCTGGTCTGATGAAGCCAACACGACAACATCATCTGCAAAGAGCAGAGACGAAATCGTGTTGTCACCAAACCGGACACCCTCCGGGCCCTGGCTGCGCCTAGAAATTCTGTCCATAAAAATTGTGAACAGAACCACACTGTTCCTCCTGAATCCGAGGTGCTACTATCGGCCGTATTCTCCTCTCCAGTACCGTGGCATAGACTTTCCCAGGTAGGCTGAGAAGTGTGATCCCCCTTAAGTTGGAACACACCCTCCGGTCCCCCTTCTTAAATAGAGGGACCACCACCCCGGTCTGCCATTCCAGAGGCACTGTCCCCGACCGCCACGCGATGCTGCAGGGGCATGTCAGCCAAGACAGCCCCACAACATCCAGAGACTTGAGGTACTCAGGGCGGATCTTATCCACCCCCGGTGCCTTGCCACCGAGGAGTTTCTTTACTACCTTGGTGACTTCAGCTTTGGTGATGGACGAGTCCACCTCTGAACCCTCAGCCTCTGCTTCCTCAATGGAAGACGTGACGGCGGGATTGAGAAGATCCTCGAATTATTCCTTCCACCGTCCAACGACATCCCCAGTTGAGGTCAACAGCTCCCCACCTCCACTGTAAACAGCATTGGTAGGGCACTGCTTCCCTCTCCTGAGGCGCCGGACGGTTTGCCAGAATCTCATCGAGGCCAGCCGATAGTCCTTCTCCATGGCCTCACCAAACTCCTCCCAGGCCCAAGTTTTTGCCTTCACAACCACCCGGGCTGCAGTTCGCCGGTACCCGTCAGCTGCCTCAGGAGTCCCACAAGCCAACCAGGCCCGATAGGACTCCTTCTTCAGCATGACGGCATCCCTTACTTCCGGTTGCCACCACCGGGTTCAGGGATTGCTGCTTTGACAGGCACCGGAGAACTTACGGCCACAGCTCCGAGCGGCCGCTTCGACAATGGAGGTGGAGAACATGGTCCACTCGGACTCAATATCTCCGGCCTTCCTCAGGATCCGGTCAAAGCTCCGCCGTGGATCTCCAGCACCCTCATTTGGATTACGGCATTCTGCGGAATTATCAGATTTCAAATCACTGTCAACAGACTCTTGACCCACAACTTCTCTCGGTTCATCAGACACCCACGCTCCCATCCTATCATCAGAACCATCCCCCTTAGTTGGATCGAACAGTTCCGACATGCAAGGTTTGGTCTCCGCATTCCCAGCACTTGACGGAACATCCTCATCTTGGGTTGGTTCAATAGGTAGAAAGCTGATGTCCAGAATTAGGTTGCAACTTTGGGATATGGCCAAACATTAACTGAATTGGGGCGTAACCAGTGGTTTCATTATATGCATTATACGCAAATGTCAGAGCCTGTATCTGCTCGGGCCATTTTTGTTTCTCCTTGAGAGGTTGCATACTGCCCAAAGTTTGATTGAACTGCTCTGTTACACCATTCCCCATCGGGTGGTATGCTGTAGTGAGTGACTTCTCAACACCAGCCAATTTAGGCAATTCTGCATTGAGTGCACTTTCGAAGTTAGCCCCTCGGTCGGTATGAATACGTGTCGGGAAGCCATAGCCCAAAAAAACATGTTCCCACAAATCTGTTTTGCTTTCTGGTTTGCGCACAGAAAAGCATGAGCCTTCTTAGTAAAATGATCAGTAGCAACTAATACATCCACGGATCGTTGCTTGCTATCCTCAGCACACCAAAAATCCAAACACACCAACTCCATCAGTACTGAAGTCTTTATGCTCTCAAGAGGGGCTAGAGCAGATGGCTCTGGTGTTCTGGCCAATACACACCTCTGACAACACTTGACATACTCCCTAATATCATACTCCATCCTAGGCAAGTAAAAATGTTGTCGAGCTAACTGGAGGGTTTTTGAGTGTCCCTGATGTGAATTACAAGTTGGAACCTTTTGTGATTGCTTAACGGATCTTTCGAGATGCACTAAACTACTCAGTTTTGCAATTTCAACCAGTCCCATTGCTTAAGAAGAGATAAAGTTCCAGCGTCCATTCCAATCAGCTCTCTCCTTGATGGTCGTTTTTTCTGAGTCAAAAAAGAACAATTTTTCGAGATTGATAAATCTGGCTCTTGATCTTGCCTGATTTTCTCTAAAGGGATTGTGGTGACATGGTATTACACCCAGGCGCCACCATATTCTGAATGGATTGGATTGTCTGCATGGCCCTCAGCTCGGTTACCCTTTCCCACTGATCATGAAGACCTAAAAGGGTTCTGACTGTATCATGATCGTAAGACACTGTATCAGCCAAGGGCGTTACATGGAGACTGTTCACTTGCAAATGAAAAGTGTCCTAAACCCCATCCTCATCAGCACAGTCCGCTTCAGCAAGTATGTTGCCGTATCTCTCCGTGATAAGCCTACGACTCACTGTTGGAAAAGGATCACGCTCAAGGCATCAGCTACAATGTTCTTGCTCCCAGCAACATGCTTAAGATAAAAAGTGTAAGCAGCAAGGTTTGATACCCAGCGTTGTTCACAAGCATCGGGTTTAGCTTTAGTTAGTATATAAGTGAGTGGGTTATTGTCTGTCCATACCGTGAACATGTGTCCTTTTAACCAATGGCAAAATATTTTACATTCACTCCACTTCAAGGCTAGAAACTCAAGCTTATGTGCTGGATACCTCTTTTGAGAGTTACTTAGAGTCTTGCTTGCAAATGCAATGGGGTGTGCTTTCTCCTCCCCAGCCGATATCTGTGATAGCACAGCCCCAATGATGCATCAGTTGACAAAATTAACGGAAGAGAGAAATCAGGATGTGCTAGAACCACGCTCTCCAATAAGCTCTCTTTCAGTTTAGAAAGGCCACATCACACTCAGGAGTCCAGTCAGTTGATTTCAACTTCCTATAAGTGCCTGCCCTAATCCCAGTTTTGATCTTTGCCTTTCTTTTCTGTCCAGCTGTCAAAGAAAACAACTGTTTGGCTATTGAGGAACAACTTGGGATGAAATGCTGATAATAGAGAATCATGCCCAAAACAGACTTAATCCTTCGGACAGATGGAGTACACCCATCCTCTTCCATGAGGTCCTCTTTTGACAATTTGGCTATGGCTTCAACCTTCGAAGGATCGACAGATACACCATTTCCGTCAATTACGTGACCTAAAAATTTTACAGATGTTTGCATGAAATGGCACTTTTTTGGACTTAACTTGAGGTTGTAATCCCTCAACCGTTGAAAGACTATCTCCAGCTTCTCCAACGCTGCCTTCTCATCAGGTGCAAACACCAATAAGTCGTCCAAATAACACAACAGGCTACTGAAATTCAAGTCCCCAAAGATACTCAGCATCATGCGCATAAAAGATGCTGGACTGTTACACAGTCCCTGTGGCATCCTTTTATGATCATGAAGGCCCACTGGAGCTGCAAACGCAGAGTATTTTTTATCTTTTACAGACATGGGGATGTTATAGAAATCTGATGTCAGATCCATAGTGCTGAAGAGAGTGTTTCCTCCTAAGGCAGCAAGGCAGTCTGATTGATGAGGAAGTGGGTGTGCATCCTTGATGGTTCTAGCATTCAGCCATCTAAAATCCGTACAAATTCTTAGATTACCGTCTTTCTTCACACTAAAACAAGAGGCAAAGCATATTCACTCACTGATTTACGGATTATTCCCTGCTCTTCCATTTCTGAGAGAACTTGCCGTAATTTTTGATAGTGAGCGGGTGGTATCCGACGGTACGGAAGTCGGAATGGACGCTCATCAGATAGGCGAATGCGGTGAACAAAACCTTTGACCTCTCCGCAATCTAGAGCATGTTTAGAGAATACATCATTATAGTTCTCAAGCAGCTGCACAAGCCTGTCTTTTGCCGCATCGCTAGCAGAACATAAATCGATGTTGATGTCACCAAGGTCTACAGCCTTTAATCTCTGCTTAAGATCACCAATGGCACCAGGCTGATATATACTCTCCGGTGCAGCCACCTGAGCCTGACTATAACCTTGTAACAGTTAAAAATCTTCCACAGCATGACATGGGAATACATCTGCTAACTTACAGTTCTTTTTTAAAGTGATCGGTTTGTCTGAAAGGTTGATAACTTTCAAAGGAACCCAACGATCTCCCCATAAAGGTGTTCCGACGCGGCCAATGATAATGTTCCGAGGCATAGTTCGGGAAGAAGTGGCCTCTACAATTACAGTGCTTCCTGGTGACATGGCAGTATTACTTGGCAACTTGCCCCAAACAAGGTGTTCTTTATTTTGCCACTAATGTGACTGCTTGAAAAAGCTTTACAGTCCCAATCTTATCGAGTGGGTCACTACCCCTCCAACAGCAAGTATTTGCCATAACCTCTAATAAACGTTTGCATGATGAAGATAGCTCTGAAGCACTGTTAGAGAGAGTTCTCCAATGATCACTACTGGCTTTCATTTGACTCATTAGAAACTTCACCACATTGGTTCCAATGAATAAATCATCCTTTTGCCCTGGCACGACCAAGATTGGTACCAAGCATCTCACGCCATATACTTTAAGCTCGACTTTGTATATGCATTTCCGATTGGTTGCTTTACCTCCACATCCCACTAACATTATTTCTTGTGTCAATGGTGTGGGCTTCGGGAACAAATTATCTCTGAGCATTCTGCTCTCTACTGCTTCACTAAAAGTACAAGCCATGGATCCAGAGTCCAACATTTGAAATTTATTGTTCACATAGAGAGGTGCATAAATTAACTCATCAAATACTGCTGAGTATTTTTTGTGAAATGCATATATTTACATTGTAAATATACATTCATGAAAATTAACATCAGTCACATGGACACATTAATTAAATGGCTCTACGTTCGAATCAGTTTCAAGCAATTACTAATTAGTTACCAATAAGACTAAAAATACCAAAGTTTTAACAGACAGACCAAATGAAGAATCTTCCAGAACCCGGAAGGTTGTCTTGCCTACTCTTAACAGCAAGACTACCCGAGTTCTCCTTACTCCCCGTCGGTTATCACGGACAAGTGCGAATTCACGTAGCAAATCCTTCACTTTTTATCCCCCAAATTTACTTAAATGTACATATTATTCTCTAATTTCTCCTCCTTACTACTTTACATACACCAATATTTTTGCAAGTTTTTGCATATCCCACCTTTTGCTTACGTATTTTCTGGTAAGTTTATACCTTTTCTTGATAAAATATCACCCATTTCCAGTAGGTCTCATTCACTTCCATATATTTCTAATTTATATGTACCGTAAACATCTGATGTTGAACTTTCCTTCTTGTAAAAAATCCCCTGATCATGCATTTTACCACAAAACAACTAATCCTCCCCCGCAATTTTCACATCTTTTTGTGTTGTTTTTTTCCTTCATTGCAAAAATTCCTTTGTCTTTTCATATACTGCCTAATCCCTTAATTCTCCCTTAGTACAATAGATTTAATTTTCTGTATCCTTAGCTTTGTATTAATTTAATTGATTTTTCCAGTATTCATCTTAGTTTGTGCTATTTCTACAATTTTTTATTCGTGCAAACTATTCCTATTTTCTCTAAATGCATCTTTACGAACGAGTTTCCTGTCCTGAACTTTTTCTAAATCAAATCGTGCCTATATCTTAACTACAAGCTTCCTTAGCGCTTCCTGTATTTTTGTGTGTCTTGGTTATTGAACATCTCATACCACTTGTTTTTCATCAATTGACAATGTGTAAGTTCTGTGCCTAATTCTTCCTTGCTCTTCTTTTTTTTTAAAGATTTTGTACATTAGATAGATAGATAGATAGATAGATAGATAGATAGATAGATAGATAGATAGATAGATAGATAGATAGATAGATAGATGATAGATAGATAGATAGATAGATAGATAGATAGATAGATAGATAGATAGATAGATAGATAGATAGATAGATAGATAGATAGATAGATAGATTTATATTCCTCCTACTTAAGATTCTACTTTGATTCTATGCACGTTTAAGGATGGTGATAATATAATGTATGCTGCGCTTTTGTGTATATCTTTAACTAATTTTGCCTCTTTAAGCATGATTATTTGATCTTTATGAACTCTCTTCATACACCGAGTTCTCTGCGGAGCTGAGTATTATACTATATTAATGCTGAGTAATGGTTAAATGTATTAAGCTTGGATTTAAACTGTTAAAGCAATGTTATATGTTAAGAAGCTTTAATGATTTTTTTTTTGATTATTTTTATTTTATTATGCTGTCCTTACCCTAAGCACTGTGAACCCTCATATACAAGATGCAAACCCAGCCATTAGGGAGGCACAAGCCAATGCACCCTTAGTGCCGGTTCCCAACTTCGGATGAATGTGGAGGGTTGCATTAGAAAGGGCATCCGGCATAAAACGTGGCAAATCGAATATGCGGATCACAAATAAGAATTTCATACCGGATCGGTCGAGGCCCGGGTTAAAAACAACCGCCACAGGTATCGTTAGCCAACAGGGTACCGGTGGAAATTAGACTACTGTTAGCTGAAGAAAGAGAAGAAGAGGAGGAAGACATCTACAGAGACAGCAGGAAAAGGAGAAGTGTAGAAGAGTAGAGGTTTGGGTTGGTACTATGACTGGTAAAGGGAGAGAGATAGCTGATATGATGGAGAGGAGAAAGGTAGATATGTTGTGTGTTCAGGAGACCAAGTGGAAAGGGAGTAAGGCCAGGAACATTGGAGGTGGGTTTAAACTGTTCTATCATGGTGTGGATGAAAAGAGAGATGGTGTAGGGGTGATTCTGAAGGAAGAGTACAGTAAGAGTGTAGTGGAGGTGAAGAGAGTTTCTGATAGGGTGATGAACGTGAAGCTGGAAGTTGAAGGGATGATGATAACTGTCATCAGTGCCTATGCTCCACAAGTTGGCTGTGAGATAGAGGAGAAGGAAAGATTCTGGAGTGAATTAGATGAAGTGGTAGATGGTGTACCTAGATAAGAAAGACTGGTGATTGGGGCAGACTTTAATGGGCATATGTAGGTGAAGGGAACAGAGGTGATGAGGAGGTGATGGGTAGGTATGGTTTTAAGGAGAGGAATGTAGAAGGGCAGATGGTGGTAGATTTTACTAAAAGGATGGAAATGGCAGTGGTGAATACGTATTTTAGGAAGATGGATGATCATAGGGTGACCTATAAGAGTGGAGGAAGGTGCACACAGGTGGACTATGTTTTATGCAGGAGATGCAACCTGAAGAAGATTGGAGACTGTAAGGTGTTGTGGGGGACAGTGTAGTTAGAGAGCATCTGATGGTGGTCTGTAGGATGGTTTTGGAGGTGAAGAAGAAGAGGAGGCGAGTGAGGACTGAAAGAAGAATAAGATGGTGGAAACTGAAGGAGGAAGAGTGGTGAGGTTTAGGGAAGAGGTCAGACAGGGGCTCGGTGGTGGTGAAGAGGTGTTGGATGATTGGGTAACAACTGCAGGAGCTAGAATAGTACTTGGTGTGACATCTGGAAATGGAAAGGAAGACAAAGAGATGTGGTGGTGGAATGAGGAAGTGCAGGAGAGCATAAGGAGAAAGAGGTTGGCAAAACAGAAGTGGGATCGACAGAGTGACGAGAAAAGTAGGCAGGAGTACAAGGAGATGCGGCAGCAGGTAAAGAGGAATGTGGCGAAAGCCAAGGAAAAGGCATATGAGGAGCTGTATGAGAGGTTGGACACTAGGGGAGAAGAAAAGGATTTTAACCGATTGGCCAGGCAGAGGGACTGAGCTGGGAAGGATGTACTGCAAGTTAGAGCAATAAAGGATGAAGATGGAAATGTGTTGACTAGTGAGGAGAGTGTGTTGAGAAGGTGCGGGAGTATTTTGAGCAGCTGATGAATGAGGAAAATCAGAGAGAGAGAAGGTTGGATGATGTGGAGTTGGTGAAGCAGGATGTGGATAGGATTAGTAAGGAGGAAGTGAGAGCAGCGATTAAGAGGATGAAGAGTGAAAAGTCGTTTGGACCAGATGACATACCTGTAGAAGCATGAAGATGTTTAGGAGAGATGGAAGTGGAGTTTTTAACCAGATTGTTTAACAAGATTCTGGAAGGTAGGAGGATGCCTGAGGAATGGAGAAGGAGAGTGCTGGTACCGATCTTGAAGAATAAGGGAGATGTGCAGACCTGCAGTAACTACAGGGGAATTAAGTTGATCAGTCACACCATGAAGTTATGGGAAAGAGTAGTGGAAGCCAGGCTGAGAAAAGAGGTGACCATCTGTGAGCAACAGTATGGTTTCATGCCGAGGAAGAGCACCACAGATGCCTTATTTGCTTTGAGGATGTTGATGAAGAAGTATAGAGAAGGACAGAAGGAATTGCAATGTGGATTTAGAGAAAGCGTACGACAGAGTGCCAGGAGAGGAGTTGTGGTATTGTATGACGAACTCAGGTGTGTCAGAGAAGTATGTGAGGGTGGTGCAGGACATGTATGAGGACAGTGTGACAGCAGTGAAGTGTGCAGTAGGAACGACATACTGGTTCAGGGTGAAGGTTGGACTGCATCAAGGATCGGCCCTGAGCCCTTTCCTGTTTGCAGTGGTGATGGACTGGTTGACGGATGAGGTCAGATAGGAGTCTCCCTGGACTAGGATGTTTGCGGATTATTGTGATTTGTGGTGAGAGTAGTGAGCAGGTTGAGAAGAGCCTGGAGAGGTGGAGATATGCGCTGGAGAGAAGGGGAATGAAAGTCAGTAGGAGTAAGACAGAGTACATGTGCGTAAATGAGAGGGAGGGCAGTGGAGTGGTGCGGTTACAGGGAGAAGAGGTGGAGAAGGTGGAGGAATTCAGGTACCTGGCGTCAACAGTGTAAAGAAAAGAGTTCATGCAGGGTGGAGTGGGTGAAGAAGAGTGACAAGAGTGATTTGTGTAGTAGGGTATCTGCAAAAATGAAAGGGAAAGTTTATATGACTGTGGTGAGGTGTTGTATGGATTAGAGACAGTGGCATTGAGTAAAAGACAGGAGGGCGGAGCTGGAGGTAGCAGAACTAAAGTTGTTAAGGTTTTCATTGGGAGTGACGAGGATAGACAAGATTAGAAATGAGTTCATTAGAGGGACAACCCATGTAGGATGTTTTGGTGACAAGATGAGGGAGGCGAGATTGAGATGGTTTGGACATGTGCAGAGGGGGGACATGAATTATATTGGTAGAAGAATGCTGAGGATGGAGCCACCAGGTAGGAGGAAAAGTGTAAAGCCAAGGAGGAGCTTTATGGTTGTGGTGTGGGAAGACATGCAGGTAGTTGGTGTGAAAGAGGTAGATGTAGAGGACAGGGTGGTATGGAGACGGATGAGCTGCTGTGGCAACCCCTAATGGGAGCAGCCGAAAGAAAAAGAAGAAGAATAAGATATACAAGATGCACATGCTATGCTGTTCCTCGCTTAGGTAACCTTTATACACCAGACAAAAATACCCTGCGGTTTCTAGCCTAGCTAATCCGCTCGTCGTTGTTAAAATTTTGCACACTCTGCAAAACTGCACCGGTTTATTCTACAATACTATTCTCCAATAAACCTCTCATAATCTTATCACAACTACCATTATTTTGGTTTTATTATTTTAAATTTCCTCTGAATCACCTTCATGCCGGTCCTTTAAAAGGCCACTTTGGCAGGAAGATGAACAACATTTAAGAGTTTGATGTTTTGGTGTTCCATGCTTTGCTTCCGAAACATGGAAGCAAAGACACTTTTAAGCACTTTTAAGCCCATAGCACGTTTTAACCTCATAGGTCCCCTATGAGGTTAAAACGTGCTATGGGATTTCCATCAGCTGCTTAAAAGTGTCTTTGCTTCCATGTTTCGGCAAAATCATTCACAACATCATAAGCATACTTAGAATCAGTGTATATAGTCACTACTTTACCTTCAGACAACTGCCATGCTCTTGTAAGTGCGACCAACTCTGCAGCTTGTGCAGATGTGTATGGTAATGGTTTAGCTTCAACTATTTCATCAGGTAAACTTACAACCGCGTATCCACATAAATACACATCAGAGGGTTTTGAACACAATCTATCTAGTTCAGGGGTCACCAACGTAGTGTCACTTGGTAACATCCGAAGGATTCTACCATTTCTGTCCACACAGGCTGCCCAGGTGCTTGTTCAGTCTCTTGTCATTTCAAGACTTGACTACTGCAACTCTCTGCTGGCAGGTCTTCCCCAGAACGCTATTCGTCCACTGCAAATGATCCAAAACGCAGCTCCATGACTTGTGTTCAATCAGCCCAAGTTCTCCCACACCACCCCACTGCTGCGCTCCCTTCACTGGCTTCCAGTAGCTGCACGTATCAGATTCAAAACACTGATGCTTGCCTACAAGGCCAAAATTGGACCAGCCTCAGTGACCTCATCACATCTCGCACTGCACCACGCTGTCTGAGATCCTCCAGTACTGCTCGACTGCTAACTCCTTCTCTCAAAATGAGAGGTAGGTACATTTCCCCTAGATGTCCGTACAGCAGAGTCCCTGACTATCTTCAAGCAACGACTGAAGACCTACCTCGTCCTGCAATACTTAAATTAGCACTTCCAAGCTTGTATATTTATATTAAGTTTGTAATCTTGCATACCAGTGTAGATTTATTCATTACTAGAGACTCAAAGCACTTTTGTACGTTGCTCTGGATAAGAGCGTCTGCTAAATACCGCAAATGTAAATGTAAATGTAAATGTAAATGTAAATGTAGCCCGCAAGGACCACATGAGTAGCCTGCGGGTCTTTTCTAAAAATAGCTGTTTCCTACTTTGTTAAATCATTGTTGATACTTATGAGAAATCAATACCATGATCAGTGTCTTCACATAGATAAATATCATTAATTATTAATAATAACATATAATTAAAGGTAGATTGAGTAAATTTGTTATTTCAGATCAAAATGAAAACTGTGTCTATCAAACTGGTAGCCCTTCACAATAATATTACCCAAGAAGTAGCTTTCAGTTTCAGAAAGGCTGGTGACCCCTGCTCTATATATAGGCAATCCGCCTCTTCCAGGGCCATATCTAAAAGATCGGGCTTACAAGAGGTCTCTTGTTCAATGTGTTTAAGGCAATCCTGTGCGTCGTCAAAAAGCAGAGTCTAGCAAGTCTAGCAGATCACGCAGCGTTACTACAGCTGAATGCGGCTGAGAAGAAGGCTTAATAATTACGTTTTCTGTTGCCAAGAGCGTGATTTCATAACCAGATCTACGTCGTGCTGTCATATCTTTTGTGTTGAGGTTATGTAAAATAGCTGTTACCCGATGTGAGGTGTACAGATTCAAAGGATGTGACAGCACTGACCAGCACAGACCATCAGCAGCCACTGCACGCATGCATGAGGGCAACCATTGTGCTATGTTGTCTAAAGATTTGGAAAGAAATCTGGGCAAAATCTGTCACCATGTTCCTGGGCTAGAATCCCTGCAGCCGTACCACCAGGTTCATGCAAATAAAGGTGAAAATTATGAGTATAAAATGTAATATTTTAATAAAGACATTTAAAAAACTTTTTTATAAAAGAAAGTCAGATTTTTTTTCAAACCATTGTTTGTCATCACATTTTGCAGTGAATATTTGCACTTTCAATGGTTTTTAGTTAATAATTCTTATGAATATGAAAAGTCAAAATTTCACAATAACTTGTAAAAACGATTTGTCATATTATGTTTTTCATTTAATGTTTACACTCTTTTTTTTTTTTTTACAGTTTTCATGAAATGATTCTAATGATTATAAAAAGTCACACACCTATTAATTTCATATATATAATAGAAAAGTCATTTTTATGTCAAAACGATATATCATGAAACCTTTTTCGTTCATTGATTGCACTTATTTTGGTTATAAGTGTAAAATTGAATATTTTAATAAAAACAATACAAAAGAAAGTTTTTACAAACCATTGTTTGGTAATTACGTTTTGTGTAAATTTTTTGCACTTTTAAAGTTTTAGTTAAATTATGCTTATCAATATGAAAATGTAAATTTTTACTATAATTCATATTTTTATGAAAAAGTTACTTTTTTAAATTAAATAATGGTTATGAAAATGAAATGTAATATTTTACTAAAAACAATTTGGTATTAAAAAAAACTTTTTAAACCATTGTCATCACGTTTTGCGTAGATTTTGTGCACTTCTAATGATTTTTAGTTAATTGATGCTAATGAATATGAAAACTCATATTTTTCACTATAAATAAAAAAAAATTGATTTGTCATTTGACGTTTTTGCACTTTCAACGGTTCGTAATTAAATGATGCTTATGAATATGAACTCATATTTTTCACAAAAAAATATAAAAACTCGATATATATGTACATGTAAAATTATCATGGGTAAAATTATCATGGGCATGCTGCTTGTACAAAAACGAAAAACTGCTTTCTCTTCGTCCTAGAAGCCTGAGACTTGCGGAATCGCGTTTTCAGCGGTTAAGAAACTCATTCTTGACAGCACGTAGAAGGCTTTGCCCAATATTGTGCTGTTGGTTCGATTTTAATTAATTATGACTTTAGAACCCATTTTCATTCACTTTGTGCAGTTTTTATTAAATTATGATCCTGAATATTAAAATTCATATTTTTGAAATAACTATAATATTTTTGTGTGAAATATTATATTTTGGTCAGGAAATGTTGTTATATAATATCTCATCAAAAACATGTAAAATTATCATGGGCAAATGCATGCTGCTTGTACAAAAACGCTTGGTTCGAAAAACCGCTTTCTCTTCGTCCTAGAAGCCTGAGACTTGCGGAATCGCGTTTTCAGCGGTTAAGAAACTCATTCTTGACAGCACGTAGAAGGCTTTGCCAAATATGTGCTGTTGTTTCGATTTTGATGAATTATGACTTTATAACCCAGTTTCATTCACTTTTTGCAGTTATCCACAGTTTTTATGAAATTATGATTATGAATATGCAAATTAATTTTTTTTAAATAACTAATATTTTTGTGAGCAATATCATTTTTTTTTCAGGAAATGTTTTGTTAAATCATATGTCATCATAAACATGTAAAATTATCATGCGCGACTGCATGCTGCTTGTACAAAAACGCTTGGTTCGAAAAACCGCTTTCTCTTCGTCCTAGAAGCCTGAGACTTGAGGAATCGCGTTTTCAGCGGTTAAGAAACTCATTCTTGACAGCACGTAGAAGGCTTTGCCAAATATGTGCTGTTGTTTCGATTTTAATGAATTATGACTTTAGAACCCATTTTCATTCACTTTTTGCAGTTTTTATTAAATTATGATTATGAATATGAAAATTCATTTTTTTGAAATTAATATTTTTTTGAGCAATTTCACTTTTTGGTCAGGAAATGTTTTGTTAAATAATGTCATCATAAACATGTAAAATTATCATGGGCAAGAGCATGCTGTATAAAAAAAATAAACGCTTGTTTCGAAAAACCGCTTTCTCTTCGTCCTAGAAGCCTGAGACTTGTGGAATCGCGTTTTCAGAGGTTAAGAAACTCATTCTTGACAGCACGTAGAAGTCTTTGCCAAATATTGTGCTGTTGTTTAGAATGTAATGAATTATGACTTTATAATCCAATAACTAATGTTTTTGTGAGCAATATCATTTTTTGGTCAGGAATCGTATGTTATATTATATCTTATTATAAACGTAAAATTATCATGGGCAAGTGCATGCTGTTTTTGTACAAAAACGCTTGGTTCGAAAAACCGCTTTCTCTTCGTCCTAGAAGCCAGAGACTTGCTGAATCGCGTTTTCAGCGGTTAAGAAACTCATTCTTGACAGCACGTAGGAGGCTTTGCCAAATATGTGCTGTTGTTTCGATTTTAATGAATTATTTATTTTTTGTCTTGTCTTTTTCGTTTACTTATCGCAGATTTGATTGGTTTTTAATGAAAATTTGCTTATGACTATGAAAATTCTTATTTTCCCAATAATAATCATATTTTTATTTAAAAAAGGATATTGTTTTTAAACCACCGTTTGTCATGTATCATTTTCGTTTAGTCTTGCACTTTTTAACGTTTTTACATTCAATAATGCGTTGAATTTTTGCACTAATTACGTTTTTAGTTGATGATGCTTATGAATATAAAAAGTCTAAATTTTCTCAATAACTTGTAAAAACTTGGTCATATCACATTATTTATTAACAGTTTTTCATGATATTTTTAGTATGAATATGTAAATGTATATTTTACCAATTAATCTCATTTTTATTTGAAAAAAAGTTATATTTTTCTTAGACCAATGTTTTTTTTTCGCTTACATATTGCACTATATTTTCTATTAAATGATGCTTATAATTATGGAAATGTATATTTTCATAATAACTATAAAAAATGTTTTATGAAAAAGTCATATTTTTGTCAAAACATGAATTGCAGTCACTTTTTTAAAGGTTTTCCAATGTTTTTTATTTTCACAATTACTCATATATTTATAGTAAAGGTTATTGTGTTTTTTTAAGAAATTATGTTTATGAATAAGAAATTATATATTTTAATAAAAACATTACATCTTATGTAAAAAAAATAATTTTCAAACCATTGTTTGTCATATCACGTTTTACATTGAATTTTAGAAAGTTTTTTTACCACTATTTCCTAAAATTATTCTAATAAATATGAGAATTTATACTTTTAAAATTAATTTCATATATATATATATATATATATATATATGAAATACATATATATATATATATATATATATATATATATATGAAATACATATATATATATATATATATATATATATATATATATATATATATATATATATATATATATATATGAAATACATATATATATATATATATATATATATATATATATATATATATATATATATATATATATATATATATATGAAATACATTTTTTTTTTTCTATGATGCTTATAATTATAAAAATTCATATTTGCAGAATAACTACAAAATTTTCAATAAAAATGACATTTTTGTCATAATATGATTTGTATGGCCACTTTTTTATTTTTTGTTTCTTAATGGCAATTATTTAAAGGTTTTCCGTGAACATATGCTTCTGAACATGAAAATATCATATTACGGGTCGCAGGGGCAGCAGTCTAAGCAGAGACTGCGGAGAAAGCACATTTCGGCCACCTTTCGGTCATGACCCCAGAGCTCATGACCATAGGTGAGAGTAGGAACGTAGATTGACTGGTAAATCGAGAGTTTCGCCTTGCGGCTCATCTCTCTCTTCAATCTCCCGTTCCACCCTTCCCTCACTCGTGAACAAAACCCCAAGATACTTAAACTCCTCCACTTGCGGCAGGAACTCTCCACCAACCTGAAGTGGACAAGCCACCCTTTTCCGACTGAGGAACATGGCTTTGGATTTGGTGGTGCTGATTCTCATCCCAGCCGCTTCACACTCGGCTGCAAACCGTCCCAGTGCGTGCTGAAGGTCCTGGTCTGATGAAGCCAACACGACAACATCATCTGCAAAGAGCAGAGACGAAATCGTGTTGTCACCAAACCGGACACCCTCCGGGCCCTGGCTGCGCCTAGAAATTCTGTCCATAAAAATTGTGAACAGAACCACACTGTTCCTCCTGAATCCGAGGTGCTACTATCGGCCGTATTCTCCTCTCCAGTCCATGGCATAGACTTTCCCAGGTAGGCTGAGAAGTGTGATCCCCCTAAAGTTGGAACACACCCTCCGGTCCCCCTTCTTAAAAAGAGGGACCACCACCCCGGTCTGCCATTCCAGAGGCACTGTCCCCGACCGCCACGCGATGCTGCAGGGGCATGTCAGCCAAGACAGCCCCACAACATCCAGAGACTTGAGGTACTCAGGGCGGATCTCATCCACCCCCGGTGCCTTGCCACCGAGGAGTTTCTTTACTACCTCGGTGACTTCAGCTTTGGTGATGGACGAGTCCACCTCTGAACCCTCAGCCTCTGCTTCCTCAATGGAAGACGTGACGGCGGGATTGAGAAGATCCTCGAATTATTCCTTCCACCGTCTAACGACATCCCCAGTTGAGGTCAACAGCTCCCCACCTCCACTGTAAACAGCATTGGTAGGGCACTGCTTCCCTCTCCTGAGGCGCCGGACGGTTTGCCAGAATCTCATCGAGGCCAGCCGATAGTCCTTCTCCATGGCCTCACCAAACTCCTCCCAGGCCCAAGTTTTTGCCTTCACAACCACCCGGGCTGCAGTTCGCCGGTACCCGTCAGCTGCCTCAGGAGTCCCACAAGCCAACCAGGCCCGAAAGGACTCCTTCTTCAGCATGACGGCATCCCTTACTTCCGGTTGCCACCACCGGGTTCGCGGATTGCTGCCTCGACAGGCACCGGAGACCTTACGGCCACAGCTCCGAGCGGCCGCTTCGACAATGAAGGTGGAGAACATGGTCCACTCGGACTCAATATCTCCGCCTCCCTCAGGATCCGGTCAAAGCTCCGCCGGAGGTGGGAGTTGGTCATATCATGGTATTTCATGAAATCTTTTACATTCACATTACACTTTTAATGATTTATTTGTGAAAATATGAACATTCATATTTTTACATTAACGTGTAAAAACTTGGTCATTTCACGTTTGGTCTAGTCCTGGACATCTTTAGAATGTCATACTGCCTTTTACAGTATTCATTAATCTGATCCATCATTCTCTATAATCTCCACATTGTGCATATCTATTCCCAACACTTAGCTAAAGAAAATAAATAAAAAAAACTTTCCTTAAAACTGAGAAAGAATCGATCCTGTCCTCTTTACTACTGCTGACTTCTGTGTCATAGACTCAATCAAACGCCTAACCCTTTTGACCACCCTACCTGCATGAGTCCTAAAACTCTGTGTGTCATCTGGTACATGTGCTGGCATGTCAGTAATATGATTAGTATTAGAGTCATTCACAGCCCTTACTTGCTGGTCTAAGTTACTAGGGTCGGAGTCTCCATCTACATCATACATTCAAACGGAACAATCTCCAGCACCCTCATTTGGATTACGGCATTCTGCGGAATTATCAGATTTCAAATCACTGTCAACAGACTCTTGACCCACAACTTCTCTCGGTTCATCAGACACCCACGCTCCCATCCTATCATCAGAACCATCCCCCTTAGTTGGATCGAACAGTTCCGACATGCAAGGTTTGGTCTCCGCATTCCCAGCACTTGACGGAACATCCTCATCTTGGGTTGGTTCAATAGGTAGAAAGCTGATGTCCAGAATTAGGTTGCAACTTTGGGATATGGCCAAACATTAACTGAATTGGGGCGTAACCAGTGGTTTCATTATATGCATTATACGCAAATGTCAGAGCCTGTATCTGCTCGGGCCATTTTTGTTTCTCCTTGAGAGGTTGCATACTGCCCAAAGTTTGATTGAACTGCTCTGTTACACCATTCCCCATCGGGTGGTATGCTGTAGTGAGTGACTTCTCAACACCAGCCAATTTAGGCAATTCTGCATTGAGTGCACTTTCGAAGTTAGCCCCTCGGTCGGTATGAATACGTGTCGGGAAGCTATAGCCCAAAAAAACATGTTCCCACAAATCTGTTTTGCTTTCTGGTTTGCGCACAGAAAAGCATGAGCCAACTTAGTAAAATGATCAGTAGCAACTAATACATCCACGGATCGTTGCTTGCTATCCTCAGCACACCAAAAATCCAAACACACCAACTCCATCAGTACTGAAGTCTTTAGGCTCTCAAGAGGGGCTAGAGCAGATGGCTCTGGTGTTCTGGCCAATACACACCTCTGACAACAATTGACATACTCCCTAATATCATACTCCATCCTAGGCAAGTAAAAATGTTGTCGAGCTAACTGGAGGGTTTTTGAGTGTCCCTGATGTGAATTACAAGTTGGAACCTTTTGTGATTGCTTAACGGATCTTTCGAGATGCACTAAACTACTCAGTTTTGCAATTTCAACCAGTCCCATTGGTTAAGAAGAGATAAAGTTCCAGCGTCCATTCCAATCAGCTCTCTCCTTGATGGTCGTTTTTTCTGAGTCAAAAAAGAACAATTTTTCGAGATTGATAAATCTGGCTCTTGATCTTGCCTGATTTTCTCTAAAGGGATTGTTGTGACATGGTATTACACCCAGGCGCCACCATATTCTGAATGGATTGGATTGTCTGCATGGCCCTCAGCTCGGTTACCCTTTCCCACTGATCATGAAGACCTAAAAGGGTTCTGACTGTATCATGATCGTAAGACACTGTATCAGCCAAGGGCGTTACATGGAGACTGTTCACTTGCAAACGAAAAGTGTCCTAAACCCCATCCTCATCAGCACAGTCCGCTTCAGCAAGTATGTTGCCGTATCTCTCCGTGATAAGCCTACGACTCACTGTTGGAAAAGGATCACGGCTCAAGGCATCAGCTACAATGTTCTTGCTCCCAGCAACATGCTTAAGATAAAAAGTGTAAGCAGCAAGGTTTGATACCCAGCGTTTTCACAAGCATCGAGTTTAGCTTTAGTTAGTATATAAGTGAGTGGGTTATTGTCTGTCCATACCGTGAACATGTGTCCTTTTAACCAATGGCAAAATTTTTTACATTCACTCCACTTCAAGGCTAGAAACTCAAGCTTATGTGCTGGATACCTCTTTTGAGAGTTACTTAGAGTCTTGCTTGCAAATGCAATGGGGTGTGCTTTCTCCTCCCCAGCCGATATCTGTGATAGCACAGCCCCAATGATGCATCAGTTGACAAAATTAACGGAAGAGAGAAATCAGGATGTGCTAGAACCACGCTCTCCAATAAGCTCTCTTTCAGTTTAGAAAGGCCACATCACACTCAGGAGTCCAGTCAGTTGATTTCAACTTCCTATAAGTGCCTGCCCTAATCCCAGTTTTGATCTTTGCCTTTCTTTTCTGTCCAGCTGTCAAAGAAAACAACTGTTTGGCTATTGAGGAACAACTTGGGATGAAATGCTGATAATAGAGAATCATGCCCAAAACAGACTTAATCCTTCGGACAGATGGAGTACACCCATCCTCTTCCATGAGGTCCTCTTTTGACAATTTGGCTATGGCTTCAACCTTCGAAGGATCGACAGATACACCATTTCTGTCAATTACGTGACCTAAAAATTTTACAGATGTTTGCATGAAATGGCACTTTTTTGGACTTAACTTGAGGTTGTAATCCCTCAACCGTTGAAAGACTATCTCCAGCTTCTCCAACGCTGCCTTCTCATCAGGTGCAAACACCAATAAGTCGTCCAAAAAACACAACAGGCTACTGAAATTCAAGTCCCCAAAGATACTCAGCATCATGCGCATAAAAGATGCTGGACTGTTACACAGTCCCTGTGGCATCCTTTTATGCTCATGAAGGCCCACTGGAGCTGCAAACGCAGAGTATTTTTTATCTTTTACAGACATGGGGATGTTATAGAAATCTGATGTCAGCAAGGCAGTCTGATTGATGAGGAAGTGGGTGTGCATCCTTGATGGTTCTAGCATTCAGCCATCTAAAATCCGTACAAATTCTTAGATTACCGTCTTTCTTCACACTAAAACAAGAGGCAAAGCATATTCACTCACTGATTTACGGATTATTCCCTGCTCTTCCATTTCTGAGAGAACTTGCCGTAATTTTTGATAGTGAGCGGGTGGTATCCGACGGTACGGAAGTCGGAATGGACGCTTATCAGATAGGCGAATGCGGTGAACAAAACCTTTGACCTCTCCGCAATCTAGAGCATGTTTAGAGAATACATCATTATAGTTCTCAAGCAGCTGCACAAGCCTGTCTTTTGCCGCATCGCTAGCAGAACATAAATCGATGTTGATGTCACCAAGGTCTACAGCCTTTAGTCTCTGCTTAAGATCACCAATGGCACCAGGCTGATATATACTCTCCGGTGCAGCCACCTGAGCCTGACTATAACCTTGTAACAGTTAAAAATCTTCCACAGCATGACATGGGAATACATCTGCTAACTTACAGTTCTTTTTTAAAGTGATCGGTTTGTCTGAAAGGTTGATAACTTTCAAAGGAACCCAACGATCTCCCCATAAAGGTGTTCCGACGCGGCCAATGATAATGTTCCGAGGCATAGTTCGGGAAGAAGTGGCCTCTACAATTACAGTGCTTCCTGGTGACATGGCAGTATTACTTGGCAACTTGCCCCAAACAAGGTGTTCTTTATTTTGCCACTAATGTGACTGCTTGAAAAAGCTTTACAGTCCCAATCTTATCGAGTGGGTCACTACCCCTCCAACAGCAAGTATTTGCCATAACCTCTAAAAAACGTTTGCATGATGAAGATAGCTCTGAAGCACTGTTAGAGAGAGTTCTCCAATGATCACTACTGGCTTTCATTTGACTCATTAGAAACTTCACCACATTGGTTCCAATGAATAAATCATCCTTTTGCCCTGGCACGACCAAGATTGGTACCAAGCATCTCACGCCATATACTTTAAGCTCGACTTTGAATATGCATTTCCGATTGGTTGCTTTACCTCCACATCCCACTAACATTATTTCTTGTGTCAATGGTGTGGGCTTCGGGAACAAATTATCTCTGAGCATTCTGCTCTCTACTGCTTCACTAAAAGTACAAGCCATGGATCCAGAGTCCAACATTTGGAATTTATTGTTCACATAGAGAGGTGCATAAATTAACTCATCAAATACTGCTGAGTATTTTTAGTGAAATGCATATATTTACATTGTAAATATACATTCATGAAAATTAACATCAGTCACATGGACACATTAATTAAATGGCTCTACGTTCGAATCAGTTTCAAGCAATTACTAATTAGTTACCAATAAGACTAAAAATACCAAAGTTTAACAGACGGACCAAATGAAGAATCTTCCAGAACCCGAAAGGTTGTCTTGCCTACTCTTAACAGCAAGACTACCCGAGTTCTCCTTACTCCCCGTCGGTTATCACGGACAAGTGCGAATTCACGTAGCAAATCTTTCACTTTTTATCCCCCAAATTTACTTAAATGTACATATTATTCTCTAATTTCTCCTCCTTACTACTTTACATACACCAATATTTTTGCAAGTTTTTGCATATCCCACCTTTTGCTTACGTATTTTCTGGTAAGTTTATACCTTTTCTTGATAAAATATCACCCATTTCCAGTAGGTCTCATTCACTTCCATACATTTCTAATTTATATGTACCGTAAACATCTGATGGTGAACTTTCCTTCTTGTAAAAAATTCCCTGATCATGCATTTTACCACAAAACAACTAATCCTCCCCCGCAATTTTCACATCTTTTTGTGTTGTTTTTTTCCTTCATTGCAAAAATTTCTTTGTCTTTTCATATACTGCCTAATCCCTTAATTCTCCCTTAGTACAATAGATTTAATTTTCTGTATCCTTAGCTTTGTATTAATTTAATTGATTTTTCCAGTATTCATCTTAGTTTGTGCTATTTCTACAATTTTTTATTCGTGCAAACTATTCCTATTTTCTCTAAATGCATCTTTACGAACGAGTTTCCTGTCCTGAACTTTTTCTAAACCAAATCGTGCCTATATCTTAACTACAAGCTTCCTTAGTGCTTCCTGTATTTTTGTGTGTCTTGGTTATTGAACATCTCATACCACTTGTTTTTCATCAACTGACAATGTGTAAGTTCTGTGCCTAATTCTTCCTTGCTCTTCTCTTTTTTAAAGATTTTGTACATTAGATAGATAGATAGATAGATAGATAGATAGATAGATAGATAGATAGATAGATAGATAGATAGATAGATAGATAGATAGATAGATAGATAGATAGATAGATAGATAGATTTATTTTCCTCCTACTTAAGATTCTACTTTGATTCTATGCACGTTTAAGGATGGTGATAATATAATGTATGCTGCGCTTTTGTGTATATCTTTAACTAATTTTGCCTCTTTAAGCATGATTATTTGATCTTTATGAACTCTCTTCATACACAGAGTTCTCTGCGGAGCTGAGTATTATACTATATTAATGCTGAGTAATGGTTAAATGTATTAAGCTTGGATTTAAACTAATATAAGCAATGTTATATGTTAAGAAGCTTTAATGATATTGTTTTTGATTATTTTTATTTTATTATGCTGTCCTTACCCTAAGCACTGTGAACCCTCATATACAAGATGCAAACCCAGCCATTAGGGAGGCACAAGCCAGTGCACCCTTAGTGCCGGTTCCCAACTTCGGATAAATGGGGAGGGTTGCATTAGAAAGGGCATCCAGCGTAAAACGTGGCAAATCGAATATGCGGATCACAAATAAGAATTTCATACCGGATCGGTCGAGGCCCGGGTTAACAACAACCGCCACAGGTATCGTTAGCCAACAGGGTACCGGTGGAAATTTGACTACTGTTAGCTGAAGAAAGAGAAGAAGAGGAGGAAGACGTCTACAGAGACAGCAGGAAAAGGAGAAGTGTAGAAGATTAGAGGTTTGGGTTGGTACTATGACTGGTAAAGGGAGAGAGATAGCTGATATGATGGAGAGGAGAAAGGTAGATATGTTGTGTGTTCAGGAGACCAAGTGGAAAGGGAGTAAGGCCAGGAACATTGGAGGTGGGTTTAAACTGTTCTATCATGGTGTGGATGAAAAGAGAGATGGTGTAGGGGTGATTCTGAAGGAAGAGTACAGTAAGAGTGTAGTGGAGGTGAAGAGAGTTTCTGATAGGGTGATGAACGTGAAGCTGGAAGTTGAAGGGATGATGATAACTGTCATCAGTGCCTATGCTCCACAAGTTGGCTGTGAGATAGAGGAGAAGGAAAGATTCTGGAGTGAATTAGATGAAGTGGTAGATGGTGTACCTAGATAAGAAAGACTGGTGATTGGGGCAGACTTTAATGGGCATATGTAGGTGAAGTGAACAGAGGTGATGAGGAGGTGATGGGTAGGTATGGTTTTAAGGAGAGGAATGTAGAAGGGCAGATGGTGGTAGATTTTACTAAAAGGATGGAAATGGCAGTGGTGAATACGTATTTTAAGAAGAAGGATGATCATAGGGTGACCTATAAGAGTGGAGGAAGGTGCACACAGGTGGACTATGTTTTATGCAGGAGATGCAACCTGAAGAAGATTGGAGACTGTAAGGTGTTGTGGGGGACAGTGTAGTTAGAGAGCATCTGATGGTGGTCTGTAGGATGGTTTTGGAGGTGAAGAAGAAGAGGAGGCGAGTGAGGACTGAAAGAAGAATAAGATGGTGGAAACTGAAGGAGGAAGAGTGGTGAGGTTTAGGGAAGAGGTCAGACAGGGGCTCGGTGGTGGTGAAGAGGTGTTGGATGATTGGGTAACAACTGCAGGAGCTAGAATGGTACTTGGTGTGACATCTGGAAATGGAAAGGAAGACAAAGAGACGTGGTGGTGGAATGAGGAAGTGCAGGAGAGCATAAGGAGAAAGAGGTTGGCAAAACAGAAGTGGGATCGACAGAGTGACGAGAAAAGTAGGCAGGAGTACAAGGAGATGCGGCAGCAGGTAAAGAGGAATGTGGCGAAAGCCAAGGAAAAGGCATATGAGGAGCTGTATGAGAGGTTGGACACTAGGGGAGAAGAAAAGGATTTAAACCGATTGGCCAGGCAGAGGGACCGAGCTGGGAAGGATGTACTGCAAGTTAGAGCAATAAAGGATGAAGATGGAAATGTGTTGACTAGTGAGGAGAGTGTGTTGAGAAGGTGGCGGGAGTATTTTGAGCAGCTGATGAATGAGGAAAATCAGAGAGAGAGAAGGTTGGATGATGTGGAGTTGGTGAAGCAGGATGTGGATAGGATTAGTAAGGAGGAAGTGAGAGCAGCGATTAAGAGGATGAAGAGTGAAAAGTCGTTTGGACCAGATGACATACCTGTAGAAGCATGAAGATGTTTAGGAGAGATGGAAGTGGAGTTTTTAACCAGATTGTTTAACAAGATTCTGGAAGGTAGGAGGATGCCTGAGGAATGGAGAAGGAGAGTGCTGGTACCGATCTTGAAGAATAAGGGAGATGTGCAGACCTGCAGTAACTACAGGGGAATTAAGTTGATCAGTCACACCATGAAGTTATGGGAAAGAGTAGTGGAAGCCAGGCTGAGAAAAGAGGTGACCATCTGTGAGCAACAGTATGGTTTCATGCCGAGGAAGAGCACCACAGATGCCTTATTTGCTTTGAGGATGTTGATGAAGAAGTATAGAGAAGGACAGAAGGAATTGCAATGTGGATTTGGAGAAAGCGTACGACAGAGTGCCAGGAGAGGAGTTGTGGTATTGTATGACGAACTCAGGTGTGTCAGAGAAGTATGTGAGGGTGGTGCAGGACATGTATGAGGACAGTGTGACAGCAGTGAAGTGTGCAGTAGGAACGACATACTGGTTCAGGGTGAAGGTTGGACTGCATCAAGGATCGGCCCTGAGCCCTTTTCTGTTTGCAGTGGTGATGGACTGGTTGACGGATAAGGCCAGACAGGAGTCTCCCTGGACTAGGATGTTTGCGGATTATTGTGATTTGTGGTGAGAGTAGTGAGCAGGTTGAGAAGAGCCTGGAGAGGTGGAGATATGCGCTGGAGAGAAGGGGAATGAAAGTCAGTAGGAGTAAGACAGAGTACATGTGCGTAAATGAGAGGGAGGGCAGTGGAGTGGTGCGGTTACAGGGAGAAGAGGTGGAGAAGGTGGAGGAATTCAGGTACCTGGCGTCAACAGTGTAAAGAAAAGAGTTCATGCAGGGTGGAGTGGGTGAAGAAGAGTGACAAGAGTGATTTGTGTAGTAGGGTATCTGCAAAAATGAAAGGGAAAGTTTATATGACTGTGGTGAGGTGTTGTATGGATTAGAGACAGTGGCATTGAGTAAAAGACAGGAGGGCAGAGCTGGAGGTAGCAGAAGTTGTTAAGGTTTTCATTGGGAGTGACGAGGATGGACAAGATTAGAAATGAGTTCATTAGAGGGACAACCCATGTAGGATGTTTTGGTGACAAGATGAGGGAGGCGAGATTGAGATGGTTTGGACATGTGCAGAGGGGGGACATGAATTATATTGGTAGAAGAATGCTGAGGATGGAGCCACCAGGTAGGAGGAAAAGTGGAAAGCCAAGGAGGAGCTTTATGGTTGTGGTGAGGGAAGACATGCAGGTAATTGGTGTGAAAGAGGTAGATGTAGAAGACAGGGTGGTATGGAGACGGATGAGCCGCTGTGGCAACCCCTAATGGGAGCAGCCGAAAGAAGAAGAAGAAGAATAAGATATACAAGATGCACATGCTATGCTCATAGGGGACCTATGAGGTTAAAACGTGCTATGGGCTTTCCATCAGCTGCTTAAAAGTGTCTTTGTTTCCATGTTTCGGCAAAATCATTCACAACATCATAAGCATACTTAGAATCAGTGTATATAGTCACTACTTTACCTTCAGACAACTGCCATGCTCTTGTAAGTGCGACCAACTCTGCAGCTTGTGCAGATGTGTATGGTAATGGTTTAGCTTCAACTATTTCATCAGGTAAACTTACAACCGCGTATCCACATAAATACACATCAGAGGGTTTTGAACACAATCTATCTAGTTCAGGGGTCACCAACGTAGTGTCACTTGGTAACATCCGAAGGATTCGACCATTTCTGTCCACACAGGCTGCCCAGGTGCTTGTTCAGTCTCTTGTCATTTCAAGACTTGACTACTGCAACTCTCTGCTGGCAGGTCTTCCCCAGAACGCTATTCGTCCACTGCAAATGATCCAAAACGCAGCTCCATGACTTGTGTTCAATCAGCCCAAGTTCTCCCACACCACCCCACTGCTGCGCTCCCTTCACTGGCTTCCAGTAGCTGCACGTATCAGATTCAAAACACTGATGCTTGCCTACAAGGCCAAAATTGGACCAGCCTCAGTGACCTCATCACATTTCGCACTGCACCACGCTGTCTGAGATCCTCCAGTACTGCTCGACTGCTAACTCCTTCTCTCAAAATGAGAGGTAGGTACATTTCCCCTAGATGTCCGTACAGCAGAGTCCCTGACTATCTTCAAGCAACGACTGAAGACCTACCTCGTGCTGCAATACTTAAATTAGCACTTCCAAGCTTGTATATTTATATTAAGTTTGTAATCTTGCATACCAGTGTAGATTTATTCATTACTAGAGACTCAAAGCACTTTTGTACGTTGCTCTGGATAAGAGCGTCTGCTAAATACCGCAAATGTAAATGTAAATGTAAATGTAAATGTAGCCCGCAAGGACCACATGAGTAGCCTGCGGGTCTTTTCTAAAAATAGCTGTTTCCTACTTTGTTAAATCATTGTTGATACTTATGAGAAATCAATACCATGATCAGTGTCTTCACATAGATAAATATCATTAATTATTAATAATAACATATCATTAAAGGTAGATTGAGCAAATTTGTTATTTCAGATCAAAATGAAAACTGTGTCTATCAAACTGGTAGCCCTTCACATTAATATTACCCAAGAAGTAGCTTTCAGTTTCAGAAAGGCTGGTGACCCCTGCTCTATATATAGGCAATCCGCCTCTTCCAGGGCCATATCTAAAAGATCGGGCTTACAAGAGGTCTCTTGTTCAATGTGTTTAAGGCAATCCTGTGCGTCGTCAAAAATATAAGTCTAGCAGAGTCTAGCAAGTCTAGCAGATCACGCAGCGTTACTACAGCTGAATGCGGCTGAGAAGAAGGCTTAATAATTACGTTTTCTGTTGCCAAGAGCGTGATTTCATAACCAGATCTACGTCGTGCTGTCATATCTTTTGTGTTGAGGTTATGTAAAATAGCTGTTACCCGATGTGAGGTGTACAGAATCAAAGGATGTGACAGCACTGACCAGCACAGACCATCAGCAGCCACTGCACGCATGCATGAGGGCAACCATTGTGCTATGTTGTCTAAAGATTTGGAAAGAAATCTGGGCAAAATCTGTCACCATGTTCCTGGGCTAGAATCCCTGCAGCCGTACCACCAGGTTCATGCAAATAAAGGTGAAAATTATGAGTATAAAATGTAATATTTTAATAAAGACATTTAAAAAACTTTTTTATAAAAGAAAGTCAGATTTTTTTTCAAACCATTGTTTGTCATCACATTTTGCAGTGAATATTTGCACTTTCAATGGTTTTTAGTTAATAATGCTTATGAATATGAAAAGTCAAAATTTCACAATAACTTGTAAAAACGATTTGTCCTATTATGTTTTTCATTTAATGTTTGCACTCTTTTTTTTTTTTTTTACAGTTTTCATGAAATGATTCTAATGAATATAAAAAGTCACACACCTATTTATTTCATATATATAATAGAAAAGTCATTTTTATGTCAAAACATGATATATCATGAAACCTTTTTCGTTCATTGATTGCACTTATTTTGGTTATAAGTGTAAAATTGAATATTTTAATAAAAACAATACAAAAGAAAGTTTTTTCAAACCATTGTTTGGTCATTACGTTTTGTGTAAATTTTTTGCACTTTTAAAGTTTTAGTTAAATTATGCTTATCAATATGAAAATGTAAATTTTTACAATAATTCATATTTTTATGAAAAAGTTACTTTTTTAAATTAAATAATGGTTATGAAAATAAAATGTAATATTTTAATAAAAACAATTTGGTATTAAAAAAAACTTTTTAAACCATTGTCATCACGTTTTGCGTAGATTTTGTGCACTTCTAATGATTTTTAGTTAATTGATGCTAATGAATATGAAAACTCATATTTTTCACTATAAATAAAAAAAAATTGATTTGTCATTTGACGTTTTTGCACTTTCAACGGTTCGTAATTAAATGATGCTTATGAATATGAACTCATATTTTTCACAAAAAATTTTAAAAACTCGATATATATGTACATGTAAAATTATCATGGGTAAAATTATCATGGGCATGCTGCTTGTACAAAAACGAAAAACTGCTTTCTCTTCGTCCTAGAAGCCTGAGACTTGCGGAATCGCGTTTTCAGAGGTTAAGAAACTCATTCTTGACAGCACGTAGAAGGCTTTGCCAAATATGTGCTGTTGGTTCGATTTTGATTAATTATGACTTTATAACCCATTTTCATTCACTTTGTGCAGTTTTTATTAAATTATGATCCTGAATATTAAAATTCATATTTTTGAAATAACTATAATATTTTTGTGTGAAATATTATATTTTGGTCAGGAAATGTTTTGTTATATTATATCTCATCAAAAACATGTAAAATTATCATGGGCAAATGCATGCTGCTTGTACAAAACCGCTTGGATCGAAAAACCGCTTTCTCTTTGTCCTAGAAGCCTGAGACTTGCGGAATCGCGTTTTCAGAGGTTAAGAAACTCATTCTTGACAGCACGTAGAAGGTTTTGCCAAATATGTGCTGTTGTTTCGATTTTAATGAATTATGGACTTTATAACCAATTTTCATTCACTTTTTGCACTTTAATACAATTTTTTATGAATATTGAATATGAAACTTCATTTTTTTTAAATAACTAATATTTTAGTGATAAATATTATATTTTGGTTAGGAAATGATTTGTGAAATAATATCTCATCAAAAACATGTAAAATTATCATGGGCAAATGCATGCTGCTTGTACAAAAACGCTTGGTTCGAAAAACCGCTTTCTCTTCGTCCTAGAAGCCTGAGACTTGCGGAATCGCGTTTTCAGCGGTTAAGAAACTCATTCTTGACAGCACGTAGAAGGCTTTGCCAAATATGTGCTGTTGTTTCGATTTTAATGAATTATGACTTTATAACCCAGTTTCATTCACTTTTTGCAGTTATCCACAGTTTTTATGAAATTATGATTATGAATATGCAAAATATTTTTTTTTAAAAACTAATATTTTTGTGAGCAATATCATTTTTTGTTAAGGAAATGTTTTGTTAAATCATATGTCATCATAAACATGTAAAATTATCATGCGCGACTGCATGCTGCTTGTACAAAAACGCTTGGTTCGAAAAACCGCTTTCTCTTCGTCCTAGAAGCCTGAGACTTGCGGAATCGCGTTTTCAGCGGTTAAGAAACTCATTCTTGACAGCACGTAGAAGGCTTTGCCCAATATTGTGCTGTTGGTTCGATTTTGATTAATTATGACTTTATAACCCATTTTCATTCACTTTGTGCAGTTTTTATTAAATTATGATCCTGAATATTAAAATTCATATTTTTGAAATAACTATAATATTTTTGTGTGAAATATTATATTTTGGTCAGTAAATGTTTTGTTATATAATATCTCATCAAAAACATGTAAAGTTATCATGGGCAAATGCATGCTGCTTGTACAAAAACGCTTGGTTCGAAAAACCGCTTTCTCTTCGTCCTAGAAGCCTGAGACTTGCGGAATCGCGTTTTCAGCGGTTAAGAAACTCATTCTTGACAGCACGTAGAAGGCTTTGCCAAATATGTGCTGTTGTTTAGAATTTAATGAATTATGACTTTAGAACCCATTTTCATTCACTTTTGCACTTTAATACAATTTTTTATGAATATTGAATATGAAAATTCATTTTTTTGAAATAACTATAATATTTTTGTGTGAAATATTATATTTTGGTCAGGAAATGTTTTGTTATATAATATCTCATCAAAAACATGTAAAATTATCATGGGCAAATGCATGCTGCTTGTACAAAAACGCTTGGTTCGAAAAACCGCTTTCTCTTCGTCCTAGAAGCCTGAGACTTGCGGAATCGCGTTTTCAGCGGTAAAGAAACTCATTCTTGACAGCACGTAGAAGGCTTTGCCCAATATTGTGCTGTTGGTTCGATTTTGATTAATTATGACTTTAGAACCCATTTTCATTCACTTTGTGCAGTTTTTATTAAATTATGATCCTGAATATTAAAATTCATATTTTTGAAATAACTATAATATTTTTGTGTGAAATATTATATTTTGGTCAGGAAATGTTTTGTTATATTATATCTCATCAAAAACATGTAAAATTATCATGGGCAAATGCATGCTGCTTGTACAAAAACGAGCTTCAGTTAGTTCAGAATGCAGCAGCAAGAGTCCTCACTAGATCTAGGAAATATGACCACATCACCCCTGTATTAATCAGTCTACACTGGCTCCCAATCAAATCTCGCATTGATTATAAAATTTTACTACTGACATATAAAGCACTTAATGGTCTCGCACCACCGTATCTGAGTGAACTTCTGTACCAGTATGATCCTCCACGCCTACTTAGATCAAAAGGTGCAGGCTATCTGTTGGTTCCTCCAATAATGAAGATTACAGCAGGGGGCAGATCTTTCTCTTATAAAGCCCCGCAGTTATGGAACAGCCTTCCTATCAGTGTTCGGGACTCAGACACAGTCTCAGTGTTCAAGTCGAGGTTGAAAACATATTTATTCAGTCAAGCCTTTAATCAGTAGATTTTTTCTCAGGTAAAGGCTCAGATCTGGATGGAACATTGATATAGAGTGTTTGGTGAACTGGGATATTTGTACGCTGTCGTCCCCTCACATTCACGTGTTCACTCAGGTTTGTTGATGGTGGTGTGGTGGGCCGTCTCTTATCCCAGAGATCCCTCATGTCTGTGTTGCCTTCTGGTTCTCCCTTTTAGTTATGCTGCTATAGCGAGTCTTGCCGGAGTCCAAACTGCACAGTGACTTTAACTCTCATGCAACAATAGGTACACTTAATAATCCATATCCTTCTCTTCCTGTCACCCTCTTCTCTCTCTCTCTCTCTCTCTCTCTCTCTCTCTCTCTCTCTCTCTCTCTCTCTCTCTCTCTCTCTCTCGGTCGAGTTAAACATGCTCCTGAGGCTCCAGTGACCACTGTTCCTGCCCCTCTCCCCCCCGTGGATCTTCCCACTTCATCCAGGCCTGCCTGGATTGGATGTCAACAGTCTCCTACACTGATGTCAACAGTCTCCTACACTGACTCAGAAATACACTTCGCTTTTGATCATCATCACTGCACCCCGCAACATTGTATACCCGCCACAAATGGACATTCGGTGTAAACCAGATGAGGATGGGTTCCCTCTTGAGTCTGGTTCCTCTCAAGGTTTCTTCCTTATGCCATCTCGGGGAGTTTTTCCTTGCCACAGTCGCCAGTCGCCACCGGCTTGCTCATCAGGGACAAACTTACTCATAAAGAACATATTCATTTTTAATCACCGCATTATCTGTGTAAAGTTGCTTTGAGACAATGTTCATTGTTAAAAGCGCTATACAAATAAAAATGAATTGAATTGAATTGAAAAACGCTTGGTTCGAAAAACTGCTTTCTCTTCGTCCTAGAAGCCTGAGACTTGCGGAATCGCGTTTTCAGCGGTTAAGAAACTCATTCTTGACAGCACGTAGAAGGCTTTGCCAAATATGTGCTGTTGTTTCGATTTTAATGAATTATGACTTTATAACCCAGTTTCATTCACTTTTTGCAGTTATCCACAGTTTTTATGAAATTATGATTATGAATATGCAAAATATTTTTTTTAAAATAACTAATATTTTTTGTGCAATATCATTTTTTGTTCAGGAAATGTTTTGTTAAATCGTATGTCATCATAAACATGTAAAATTATCATGCGCGACTGCATGCTGCTTGTACAAAAACGCTTGGTTCGAAAAACCGCTTTCTCTTCGTCCTAGAAGCCTGAGACTTGCGGAATCGCGTTTTCAGCGGTTAAGAAACTCATTCTTGACAGCACGTAGAAGGCTTTGCCAAATATGTGCTGTTGTTTAGAATTTAATGAATTATGACTTTAGAACCCATTTTCATTCACTTTTGCACTTTAATACAATTTTTTATGAATACTGAATATGAAAATTCTTTTTTTTGAAATAACTATAATATTTTTGTGTGAAATATTATATTTTGGTCAGGAAATGTTTTGTTATATAATATCTCATCAAAAACATGTAAAATTATCATGGGCAAATGCATGCTGCTTGTACAAAAACGCTTGGTTCGAAAAACCGCTTTCTCTTTGTCCTAGAAGCCTGAGACTTGCGGAAACGCGTTTTCAGCGTTTAAGAAACTCATTCTTGACAGCACGTAGAAGGCTTTGCCAAATATGTGCTGTTGTTTCGATTTTAATGAATTATGACTTTAGAACCCATTTTCATTCACTTTTTGCAGTTTTTATTAAATTATGATTATGAATATGAAAATTTATTTTTTTGAAATTAATATTTTTTTGAGCAATTTCACTTTTTGGTCAGGAAATGTTTTGTTAAAAAATGTCATCATAAACATGTAAAATTATCATGGGCAAGAGCATGCTGTATAAAAAAATAACGCTTGTTTCGAAAAACCGCTTTCTCTTCGTCCTAGAAGCCTGAGACTTGCGGAATCGCGTTTTCAGAGGTTAAGAAACTCATTCTTGACAGCACGTAGAAGTCTTTGCCAAATATTGTGCTGTTGTTTAGAATTTAATGAATTATGACTTTATAATCCAATAACTAATGTTTTTGTGAGCAATATCATTTTTTGGTCAGGAATCGTATGTTATATTATATCTTATTATAAACGTAAAATTATCATGGGCAAGTGCATGCTGTTTTTGTACAAAAACGCTTGGTTCGAAAAACCGCTTTCTCTTCGTCCTAGAAGCCAGAGACTTGCTGAATCGCGTTTTCAGCGGTTAAGAAACTCATTCTTGACAGCACGTAGGAGGCTTTGCCAAATATGTGCTGTTGTTTCGATTTTAATGAATTATTTATTTTTTGTCTTGTCTTTTTCGTTTACTTATCGCAGATTTGATCGGTTTTTAATGAAAATTTGCTTATGACTATGAAAATTCTTATTTTCCCAATAATAATCATATTTTTATTTAAAAAAGGATATTGTTTTTAAACCACCGTTTGTCATGTATCATTTTCGTTTAGTCTTGCACTTTTTAACGTTTTTACATTCAATAATGCGTTGAATTTTTGCACTAATTACGTTTTTAGTTGATGATGCTTATGAATATAAAAAGTCAAAATTTTCTCAATAACTTGTAAAAACTTGGTCATATCACATTATTTATTAACAGTTTTTCATGATATTTTTAGTATGAATATGTAAATGTATATTTTACCAATTAATCTCATTTTTATTTGAAAAAAAGTTATATTTTTCTTAGACCAATGTTTTTTTTTCGCTTACATATTGCACTATATTTTCTATTAAATGATGCTTATAATTATGGAAATGTATATTTTCATAATAACTATAAAAAATGTTTTATGAAAAAGTCATATTTTTGTCAAAACATGAATTGCAGTCACTTTTTTAAAGGTTTTCCAATGTTTTATATTTTCACAATTACTCATATATTTATAGTAAAGGTTATTGTGTTTTTTTAAGAAATTATGTTTATGAATAAGAAATTATATATTTTAATAAAAACATTACATCTTATGTAAAAAAAATAATTTTCAAACCATTGTTTGTCATATCACGTTTTACATTGAAATTTAGAAAGTTTTTTTACCAATATTTCCTAAAATTATTCTAATAAATATGAGAATTTATACTTTTAAAATTAATTATATATATATATATATATATATATATATATATATATATATATATATATATATATATATATATATATATATATATATATATATATGAAATACATATTATTTATTATTATTTATAATATTATTTTTTGTTTCTTAATGGCAATTATTTAAAGGTTTTCCGTGAACATATGCTTCTGAACATGAAAATATCATATCACGGGTCGCAGGGGCAGCAGTCTAAGCAGAGACTGCGGAGAAAGCACATTTCGGCCACCTTTCGGTCATGACCCCAGAGCTCATGACCATAGGTGAGAGTAGGAACGTAGATTGACTGGTAAATCGAGAGTTTCGCCTTGCGGCTCATCTCTCTCTTCAATCTCCCGTTCCACCCTTCCCTCACTCGTGAACAAAACCCCAAGATACTTAAACTCCTCCACTTGCGGCAGGAACTCTCCACCAACCTGAAGTGGGCAAGCCACCCTTTTCCAACTGAGGAACATGGCTTTGGATTTGGAGGTGCTGATTCTCATCCCAGCCGCTTCACACTCGGCTGCAAACCGTCCCAGTGCGTGCTGAAGGTCCTGGTCTGATGAAGCCAACACGACAACATCATCTGCAAAGAGCAGAGACGAAATCGTGTTGTCACCAAACCGGACACCCTCCGGGCCCTGGCTGCGCCTAGAAATTCTGTCCATAAAAATTGTGAACAGAACCACACTGTTCCTCCTGAATCCGAGGTGCTACTATCGGCCGTATTCTCCTCTCCAGTACCGTGGCATAGACTTTCCCAGGTAGGCTGAGAAGTGTGATCCCCCTAAAGTTGGAACACACCCTCCGGTCCCCCTTCTTAAAAAGAGGGACCACCACCCCGGTCTGCCATTCCAGAGGCACTGTCCCCGACCGCCACGCGATGCTGCAGGGGCATGTCAGCCAAGACAGCCCCACAACATCCAGAGACTTGAGGTACTCAGGGCGGATCTCATCCACCCCCGGTGCCTTGCCACCGAGGAGTTTCTTTACTACCTCGGTGACTTCAGCTTTGGTGATGGACGAGTCCACCTCTGAACCCTCAGCCTCTGCTTCCTCAATGGAAGACGTGACGGCGGGATTGAGAAGATCCTCGAATTATTCCTTCCACCGTCCAACGACATCCCCAGTTGAGGTCAACAGCTCCCCACCTCCACTGTAAACAGCATTGGTAGGGCACTGCTTCCCTCTCCTGAGGCGCCGGACGGTTTGCCAGAATCTCATCGAGGCCAGCCAATAGTCCTTCTCCATGGCCTCACCAAACTCCTCCCAGGCCCAAGTTTTTGCCTTCACAACCACCCGGGCTGCAGTTCGCCGGTACCCGTCAGGTGCCTCAGGAGTTCCACAAGCCAACCAGGCCCGATAGGACTCCTTCTTCAGCATGACGGCATCCCTTACTTCCGGTTGCCACCACCGGGTTCGGGAATTGCTGCCTCGACAGGCACCGGAGACCTTACGGCCACAGCTCCGAGCGGCCGCTTCGACAATGGAGGTGGAGAACATGGTCCACTCGGACTCAATATCTCCGGCCTCCCTCAGGATCCGGTCAAAGCTCCGCCGGAGGTGGGAGTTGGTCATATCATGGTATTTCATGAAATCTTTTACATTCACATTACACTTTTAATGATTTATTTGTGAAAATATGAACATTCATATTTTGACATTAACGTGTAAAAACTTGGTCATTTCACGTTTGGTCTAGTCCTGGACATCTTTCGAATGTCATACTGCCTTTTACAGTATTCATTAATCTGATCCATCATTCTCTATAATCTCCACATTGTGCATATCTATTCCCAACACTTAGCTAAAGAAAATAAATAAAAAAAACTTTCCTTAAAACTGAGAAAGAATCGATCCTGTCCTCTTTACTACTGCTGACTTCTGTGTCATAGACTCAATCAAACGCCTAACCCTTTTGACCACCCTACCTGCATGAGTCCTAAAACTCTGTGTGTCATCTGGTACATGTGCTGGCATGTCAGTAATATGATTAGTATTAGAGTCATTCACAGCCCTTACTTGCTGGTCTAAGTTACTAGGGTCGGAGTCTCCATCTACATCATACATTAAAACGGAACAATCTCCAGCACCCTCATTTGGATTTACGGCATTCTGCGGAATTATCAGATTTCAAATCACTGTCAACAGACTCTTGACCCACAACTTCTCTTGGTTCATCAGACACCCACGCTCCCATCCTATCATCAGAACCATCCCCCTTAGTTGGATCGAACAGTTCCGACATGCAAGGTTTGGTCTCCGCATTCCCAGCACTTGACGGAACATCCTCATCTTGGGTTGGTTCAATAGGTAGAAAGCTGATGTCCAGAATTAGGTTGCAACTTTGGGATACGGCCAAACATTAACTGAAATGGGGCGTAACCAGTGGTTTCATTATATGCATTATACGCAAATGTCAGAGCCTGTATCTGCTCGGGCCATTTTTGTTTCTCCTTGAGAGGTTGCATACTGCCCAAAGTTTGATTGAACTGCTCTGTTACACCCCACTAATGTGACTGCTTGAAAAAGCTTTACAGTCCCAATCTTATCGAGTGGGTCACTACCCCTCCAACAGCAAGTATTTGCCATAACCTCTAAAAAACGTTTGCATGATGAAGATAGCTCTGAAGCACTGTTAGAGAGAGTTCTCCAACGATCACTACACTGGCTTTCATTTGACTTATTAGAAACTTCACCACATTGGTTCCAATGAATAAATCATCCTTTTGCCCTGGCACGACCAAGATTGGTACCAAGCATCTCACGCCATATACTTTAAGCTCGACTTTGAATATGCATTTCCGATTGGTTGCTTTACCTCCACATCCCACTAACATTATTTCTTGTGTCAATGGTGTGGGCTTCGGGAACAAATTATCTCTGAGCATTCTGCTCTCTACTGCTTCACTAAAAGTATAAGCCATGGATCCAGAGTCCAACATTTGGAATTTATTGTTCACATAGAGAGGTGCATAAATTAACTCATCAAATACTGCTGAGTATTTTTAGTGAAATGCATATATTTACATTGTAAATATACATTCATGAAAATTAACATCAGTCACATGGACACATTAATTAAATGGCTCTACGTTCAAATCAGTTTCAAGCAATTACTAATTAGTTACCAATAAGACTAAAAATACCAAATTTTTAACAGACGGACCAAATGAAGAATCTTCCAGAACCCGGAAGGTTGTCTTGCCTACTCTTAACAGCAAGACTACCCGAGTTCTCCTTACTCCCCGTCGGTTATCACGGACATGTGCGAATGCACGTATCAAATCTTTCACTTTTTATCCCCCAAATTTACTTAAATTTACATATTATTCTCTAATTTCTTCTCCTTACTACTTTACATACACTAATATTTTTGCAAGTTTTTGCATATCCCACCTTTTGCTTACGTATTTTCTGGTAAGTTTATACCTTTTCTTGATAAAATATCACCCATTTCCAGTAGGTCTCATTCACTTCCATACATTTCTAATTTATATGTACCGTAAACATCTGATGGTGAACTTTCCTTCTTGTAAAAAATTCCCTGATCATGCATTTTACCACAAAACAACTAATCCTCCCCCGCAATTTTCACACCTTTTTGTGTTGTTTTTTTCCTTCATTGCAAAAATTCCTTTGTCTTTTCATATACTGCCTAATCCCTTAATTCTCCCTTAGTACAATAGATTTAATTTTCTGTATCCTTAGCTTTGTATTAATTTAATGGATTTTTCCAGTATTCATCTTAGTTTGTGCTATTTCTACAATTTTTTATTCGTGCAAAATATTCCTATTTTCTCTAAATGCATCTTTACGAACGAGTTTCCTGTCCTGAACTTTTTCTAAATAAAATCGTGCCTATATCTTAACTACAAGCTTCCTTAGCGCTTCCTGTATTTTTGTGTGTCTTGGTTATTGAACATCTCATACCACTTGTTTTTCATCAACTGACAATGTGTAAGTTCTGTGCCTAATTCTTCCTTGCTCTTCTCTTTTTTAAAGATTTTGTACATTAGATAGATAGATAGATAGATAGATAGATAGATAGATAGATAGATAGATAGATAGATAGATAGATAGATAGATAGATAGATAGATAGATAGATAGATAGATAGATAGATAGATAGATAGATTTATTTTCCTCCTACTTAAGATTCTACTTTGATTCTATGCACGTTTAAGGATGGTGATAATATAATGTATGCTGCGCTTTTGTGTATATCTTTAACTAATTTTGCCTCTTTAAGCATGATTATTTGATCTTTATGAACTCTCTTCATACACCGAGTTCTCTGCGGAGCTGAGTATTATACTATATTAATGCTGAGTAATGGTTAAATGTATTAAGCTTGGATTTAAACTAATATAAGCAATGTTATATGTTAAGAAGCTTTAATGATATTGTTTTTGATTATTTTTATTTTATTATGCTGTCCTTACCCTAAGCACTGTGAACCCTCATATACATGATGCAAACCCAGCCATTAGGGAGGCACAAGCCAGTGCACCCTTAGTGCCGGTTCCCAACTTCGGATAAATGTGGAGGGTTGCATTAGAAAGGGCATCCAGCGTAAAACGTGGCAAATCGAATATGCGGATCACAAATAAGAATTTCATACCGGATCGGTCGAGGCCCGGGTTAACAACAACCGCCACAGGTATCGTTAGCCAACAGGGTACCGGTGGAAATTTGACTACTGTTAGCTGAAGAAAGAGAAGAAGAGGAGGAAGACGTCTACAGAGACAGCAGGAAAAGGAGAAGTGTAGAAGATTAGAGGTTTGGGTTGGTACTATGACTGGTAAAGGGAGAGAGATAGCTGATATGATGGAGAGGAGAAAGGTAGATATGTTGTGTGTTCAGGAGACCAAGTGGAAAGGGAGTAAGGCCAGGAACATTGGAGGTGGGTTTAAACTGTTCTATCATGGTGTGGATGAAAAGAGAGATGGTGTAGGGGTGATTCTGAAGGAAGAGTACAGTAAGAGTGTAGTGGAGGTGAAGAGAGTTTCTGATAGGGTGATGAACGTGAAGCTGGAAGTTGAAGGGATGATGATAACTGTCATCAGTGCCTATGCTCCACAAGTTGGCTGTGAGATAGAGGAGAAGGAAAGATTCTGGAGTGAATTAGATGAAGTGGTAGATGGTGTACCTAGATAAGAAAGACTGGTGATTGGGGCAGACTTTAATGGGCATATGTAGGTGAAGTGAACAGAGGTGATGAGGAGGTGATGGGTAGGTATGGTTTTAAGGAGAGGAATGTAGAAGGGCAGATGGTGGTAGATTTTACTAAAAGGATGGAAATGGCAGTGGTGAATACGTATTTTAAGAAGAAGGATGATCATAGGGTGACCTATAAGAGTGGAGGAAGGTGCACACAGGTGGACTATGTTTTATGCAGGAGATGCAACCTGAAGAAGATTGGAGACTGTAAGGTGTTGTGGGGGACAGTGTAGTTAGAGAGCATCTGATGGTGGTCTGTAGGATGGTTTTGGAGGTGAAGAAGAAGAGGAGGCGAGTGAGGACTGAAAGAAGAATAAGATGGTGGAAACTGAAGGAGGAAGAGTGGTGAGGTTTAGGGAAGAGGTCAGACAGGGGCTCGGTGGTGGTGAAGAGGTGTTGGATGATTGGGTAACAACTGCAGGAGCTAGAATGGTACTTGGTGTGACATCTGGAAATGGAAAGGAAGACAAAGAGACATGGTGGTGGAATGAGGAAGTGCAGGAGAGCATAAGGAGAAAGAGGTTGGCAAAACAGAAGTGGGATCGACAGAGTGACGAGAAAAGTAGGCAGGAGTACAAGGAGATGCGGCAGCAGGTAAAGAGGAATGTGGCGAAAGCCAAGGAAAAGGCATATGAGGAGCTGTATGAGAGGTTGGACACTAGGGGAGAAGAAAAGGATTTAAACCGATTGGCCAGGCAGAGGGACCGAGCTGGGAAGGATGTACTGCAAGTTAGAGGAATAAAGGATGAAGATGGAAATGTGTTGACTAGTGAGGAGAGTGTGTTGAGAAGGTGGCGGGAGTATTTTGAGCAGCTGATGAATGAGGAAAATCAGAGAGAGAGAAGGTTGGATGATGTGGAGTTGGTGAAGCAGGATGTGGATAGGATTAGTAAGGAGGAAGTGAGAGCAGCGATTAAGAGGATGAAGAGTGAAAAGTCGTTTGGACCAGATGACATACCTGTAGAAGCATGAAGATGTTTAGGAGAGATGGAAGTGGAGTTTTTAACCAGATTGTTTAACAAGATTCTGGAAGGTAGGAGGATGCCTGAGGAATGGAGAAGGAGAGTGCTGGTACCGATCTTGAAGAATAAGGGAGATGTGCAGACCTGCAGTAACTACAGGGGAATTAAGTTGATCAGTCACACCATGAAGTTATGGGAAAGAGTAGTGGAAGCCAGGCTGAGAAAAGAGGTGACCATCTGTGAGCAACAGTATGGTTTCATGCCGAGGAAGAGCACCACAGATGCCTTATTTGCTTTGAGGATGTTGATGAAGAAGTATAGAGAAGGACAGAAGGAATTGCAATGTGGATTTAGAGAAAGCGTACGACAGAGTGCCAGGAGAGGAGTTGTGGTATTGTATGACGAACTCAGGTGTGTCAGAGAAGTATGTGAGGGTGGTGCAGGACATGTATGAGGACAGTGTGACAGCAGTGAAGTGTGCAGTAGGAACGACATACTGGTTCAGGGTGAAGGTTGGACTGCATCAAGGATCGGCCCTGAGCCCTTTCCTGTTTGCAGTGGTGATGGACTGGTTGACGGATAAGGTCAGACAGGAGTCTCCCTGGACTAGGATGTTTGCGGATTATTGTGATTTGTGGTGAGAGTAGTGAGCAGATTGAGAAGAGCCTGGAGAGGTGGAGATATGCGCTGGAGAGAAGGGGAATGAAAGTCAGTAGGAGTGAGACAGAGTACATGTGCGTAAATGAGAGGGAGGGCAGTGGAGTGGTGCGGTTACAGGGAGAAGAGGTGGAGAAGGTGGAGGAATTCAGGTACCTGGCGTCAACAGTGTAAAGAAAAGAGTTCATGCAGGGTGGAGTGGGTGAAGAAGAGTGACAAGAGTGATTTGTGTAGTAGGGTATCTGCAAAAATGAAAGGGAAAGTTTATATGACTGTGGTGAGGTGTTGTATGGATTAGAGACAGTGGCATTGAGTAAAAGACAGGAGGGCGGAGCTGGAGGTAGCAGAACTAAAGTTGTTAAGGTTTTCATTGGGAGTGACGAGGATGGACAAGATTAGAAATGAGTTCATTAGAGGGACAACCCATGTAGGATGTTTTGGTGACAAGATGAGGGAGGCGAGATTGAGATGGTTTGGACATGTGCAGAGGGGGGACATGAATTATATTGGTAGAAGAATGCTGAGGATGGAGCCACCAGGTAGGAGGAAAAGTGGAAAGCCAAGGAGGAGCTTTATGGTTGTGGTGAGGGAAGACATGTAGGTAGTTGGTGTGAAAGAGTTAGATGTAGAGGACAGGGTGGTATGGAGACGGATGAGCCGCTGTGGCAACCCCTAATGGGAGCAGCCGAAAGAAGAAGAAGAAGAAGAAGATATACAAGATGCACATGCTATGCTGTTCCTCGCTTAGGTAACCTTTATACACCAGACAAAAATACCCTGCGGTTTCTAGCCTAGCTAATCCGCTCGTTGTTGTTAAAATTTTGCACACTCTGCAAAACTGCACCGGTTTATTCTACAATACTATTCTCCAATAAACCTCTTATAATCTTATCACAACTACCATTATTTTGGTTTTATTATTTTAAATTTCCTCTGAATCACCTCCGGCATGTCCTTTAAAAGGCCACTTTGGCAGGAAGATGAACAACATTTAAGAGTTTGATGTTTTGGTGTTCCATGCTTTGCTTCCGAAACATGAAAGCAAAGACACTTTTAAGCAGCTGATGGAAATCCCATAGCACGTTTTAACCTCATAGGGGACCTATGAGGTTAAAACGTGCTATGGGCTTTCCATCAGCTGCTTAAAAGTGTCTTTGCTTCCATGTTTCGGCAAAATCATTCACAACATCATAAGCATACTTAGAATCAGTGTATATAGTCACTACTTTACCTTCAGACAACTGCCATGCTCTTGTAAGTGCGACCAACTCTGCAGCTTGTGCAGATGTGTATGGTAATGGTTTAGCTTCAACTATTTCATCAGGTAAACTTACAACCGCGTATCCACATAAATACACATCAGAGGGTTTTGAACACAATCTATCTAGTTCAGGGGTCACCAACGTAGTGTCACTTGGTAACATCCGAAGGATTCGACCATTTCTGTCCACACAGGCTGCCCAGGTGCTTGTTCAGTCTCTTGTCATTTCAAGACTTGACTACTGCAACTCTCTGCTGGCAGGTCTTCCCCAGAACGCTATTCGTCCACTGCAAATGATCCAAAACGCAGCTCCATGACTTGTGTTCAATCAGCCCAAGTTCTCCCACACCACCCCACTGCTGCGCTCCCTTCACTGGCTTCCAGTAGCTGCACGTATCAGATTCAAAACACTGATGCTTGCCTACAAGGCCAAAATTGGACCAGCCTCAGTGACCTCATCACATCTCGCACTGCACCACGCTGTCTGAGATCCTCCAGTACTGCTCGACTGCTAACTCCTTCTCTCAAAATGAGAGGTAGGTACATTTCCCCTAGATGTCCGTACAGCAGAGTCCCTGACTATCTTCAAGCAACGACTGAAGACCTACCTCGTGCTGCAATACTTAAATTAGCACTTCCAAGCTTGTATATTTATATTAAGTTTGTAATCTTGCATACCAGTGTAGATTTATTCATTACTAGAGACTCAAAGCACTTTTGTACGTTGCTCTGGATAAGAGCGTCTGCTAAATACCGCAAATGTAAATGTAAATGTAAATGTAAATGTAAATGTAAATGTAAATGTAGCCCGCAAGGACCACATGAGTAGCCTGCGGGTCTTTTCTAAAAATAGCTGTTTCCTACTTTGTTAAATCATTGTTGATACTTATGAGAAATCAATACCATGATCAGTGTCTTCACATAGATAAATATCATTAATTATTAATAATAACATATAATTAAAGGTAGATTGAGCAAATTTGTTATTTCAGATCAAAATGAAAACTGTGTCTATCAAACTGGTAGCCCTTCACAATAATATTACCCAAGAAGTAGCTTTCAGTTTCAGAAAGGCTGGTGACCCCTGCTCTATATATAGGCAATCCGCCTCTTCCCGGGCCATATCTAAAAGATCGGGCTTACAAGAGGTCTCTTGTTCAATGTGTTTAAGGCAATCCTGTGCGTCGTCAAAAATATAAGTCTAGCAGAGTCTAGCAAGTCTAGCAGATCACGCAGCGTTACTACAGCTGAATGCGGCTGAGAAGAAGGCTTAATAATTACGTTTTCTGTTGCCAAGAGCGTGATTTCATAACCAGATCTACGTCGTGCTGTCATATCTTTTGTGTTGAGGTTATGTAAAATAGCTGTTACCCGATGTGAGGTGTACAGATTCAAAGGATGTGACAGCACTGACCAGCACAGACCATCAGCAGCCACTGCACGCATGCATGAGGGCAACCATTGTGCTATGTTGTCTAAAGATTTGGAAAGAAATCTGGGCAAAATCTGTCACCATGTTCCTGGGCTAGAATCCCTGCAGCCGTACCACCAGGTTCATGCAAATAAAGGTGAAAATTATGAGTATAAAATGTAATATTTTAATAAAGACATTTAAAAAACTTTTTTATAAAAGAAAGTCAGATTTTTTTTCAAACCATTGTTTGTCATCACATTTTGCAGTGAATATTTGCACTTTCAATGGTTTTTAGTTAATAATTCTTATGAATATGAAAAGTCAAAATTTCACAATAACTTGTAAAAACGATTTGTCATATTATGTTTTTCATTTAATGTTTGCACTCTTTTTTTTTTTTTTACAGTTTTCATGAAATGATTCTAATGAATATAAAAAGTCACACACCTATTTATTTCATATATATAATAGAAAAGTCATTTTTATGTCAAAACATGATATATCATGAAACCTTTTTCGTTCATTGATTGCACTTATTTTGGTTATAAGTGTAAAATTGAATATTTTAATAAAAACAATACAAAAGAAAGTTTTTTCAAACCATTGTTTGGTCATTACGTTTTGTGTAAATTTTTTGCACTTTTAAAGTTTTAGTTAAATTATGCTTATCAATATGAAAATGTAAATTTTTACAATAATTCATATTTTTATGAAAAAGTTACTTTTTTAAATTAAATAATGGTTATGAAAATAAAATGTAATATTTTAATAAAAACAATTTGGTATTAAAAAAAACTTTTTAAACCATTGTCATCACGTTTTGCGTAGATTTTGTGCACTTCTAATGATTTTTAGTTAATTGATGCTAATGAATATGAAAACTCATATTTTTCACTATAAATAAAAAAAAATTGATTTGTCATTTGACGTTTTTGCACTTTCAACGGTTCGTAATTAAATGATGCTTATGAATATGAACTCATATTTTTCACAAAAAATTTTAAAAACTCGATATATATGTACATGTAAAATTATCATGGGTAAAATTATCATGGGCATGCTGCTTGTACAAAAACGAAAAACTGCTTTCTCTTCGTCCTAGAAGCCTGAGACTTGCGGAATCGCGTTTTCAGAGGTTAAGAAACTCATTCTTGACAGCACGTAGAAGGCTTTGCCAAATATGTGCTGTTGGTTCGATTTTGATTAATTATGACTTTATAACCCATTTTCATTCACTTTGTGCAGTTTTTATTAAATTATGATCCTGAATATTAAAATTCATATTTTTGAAATAACTATAATATTTTTGTGTGAAATATTATATTTTGGTCAGGAAATGTTTTGTTATATTATATCTCATCAAAAACATGTAAAATTATCATGGGCAAATGCATGCTGCTTGTACAAAACCGCTTGGATCGAAAAACCGCTTTCTCTTTGTCCTAGAAGCCTGAGACTTGCGGAATCGCGTTTTCAGAGGTTAAGAAACTCATTCTTGACAGCACGTAGAAGGTTTTGCCAAATATGTGCTGTTGTTTCGATTTTAATGAATTATGGACTTTATAACCAATTTTCATTCACTTTTTGCACTTTAATACAATTTTTTATGAATATTGAATATGAAACTTCATTTTTTTTAAATAACTAATATTTTAGTGATAAATATTATATTTTGGTTAGGAAATGATTTGTGAAATAATATCTCATCAAAAACATGTAAAATTATCATGGGCAAATGCATGCTGCTTGTACAAAAACGCTTGGTTCGAAAAACCGCTTTCTCTTCGTCCTAGAAGCCTGAGACTTGCGGAATCGCGTTTTCAGCGGTTAAGAAACTCATTCTTGACAGCACGTAGAAGGCTTTGCCAAATATGTGCTGTTGTTTCGATTTTAATGAATTATGACTTTATAACCCAGTTTCATTCACTTTTTGCAGTTATCCACAGTTTTTATGAAATTATGATTATGAATATGCAAAATATTTTTTTTTAAAAACTAATATTTTTGTGAGCAATATCATTTTTTGTTCAGGAAATGTTTTGTTAAATCATATGTCATCATAAACATGTAAAATTATCATGCGCGACTGCATGCTGCTTGTACAAAAACGCTTGGTTCGAAAAACCGCTTTCTCTTCGTCCTAGAAGCCTGAGACTTGCGGAATCGCGTTTTCAGCGGTTAAGAAACTCATTCTTGACAGCACGTAGAAGGCTTTGCCCAATATTGTGCTGTTGGTTCGATTTTGATTAATTATGACTTTATAACCCATTTTCATTCACTTTGTGCAGTTTTTATTAAATTATGATCCTGAATATTAAAATTCATATTTTTGAAATAACTATAATATTTTTGTGTGAAATATTATATTTTGGTCAGTAAATGTTTTGTTATATAATATCTCATCAAAAACATGTAAAGTTATCATGGGCAAATGCATGCTGCTTGTACAAAAACGCTTGGTTCGAAAAACCGCTTTCTCTTCGTCCTAGAAGCCTGAGACTTGCGGAATCGCGTTTTCAGCGGTTAAGAAACTCATTCTTGACAGCACGTAGAAGGCTTTGCCAAATATGTGCTGTTGTTTAGAATTTAATGAATTATGACTTTAGAACCCATTTTCATTCACTTTTGCACTTTAATACAATTTTTTATGAATATTGAATATGAAAATTCATTTTTTTGAAATAACTATAATATTTTTGTGTGAAATATTATATTTTGGTCAGGAAATGTTTTGTTATATAATATCTCATCAAAAACATGTAAAATTATCATGGGCAAATGCATGCTTCTTGTACAAAAACGCTTGGTTCGAAAAACCGCTTTCTCTTCGTCCTAGAAGCCTGAGACTTGCGGAATCGCGTTTTCAGCGGTAAAGAAACTCATTCTTGACAGCACGTAGAAGGCTTTGCCCAATATTGTGCTGTTGGTTCGATTTTGATTAATTATGACTTTAGAACCCATTTTCATTCACTTTGTGCAGTTTTTATTAAATTATGATCCTGAATATTAAAATTCATATTTTTGAAATAACTATAATATTTTTGTGTGAAATATTATATTTTGGTCAGGAAATGTTTTGTTATATTATATCTCATCAAAAACATGTAAAATTATCATGGGCAAATGCATGCTGCTTGTACAAAAACGAGCTTCAGTTAGTTCAGAATGCAGCAGCAAGAGTCCTCACTAGATCTAGGAAATATGACCACATCACCCCTGTATTAATCAGTCTACACTGGCTCCCAATCAAATCTCGCATTGATTATAAAATTTTACTACTGACATATAAAGCACTTAATGGTCTCGCACCACCGTATCTGAGTGAACTTCTGTACCAGTATGATCCTCCACGCCTACTTAGATCAAAAGGTGCAGGCTATCTGTTGGTTCCTCCAATAATGAAGATTACAGCAGGGGGCAGATCTTTCTCTTATAAAGCCCCGCAGTTATGGAACAGCCTTCCTATCAGTGTTCGGGACTCAGACACAGTCTCAGTGTTCAAGTCGAGGTTGAAAACATATTTATTCAGTCAAGCCTTTAATCAGTAGATTTTTTCTCAGGTAAAGGCTCAGATCTGGAGGGAACATTGATATAGAGTGTTTGGTGAACTGGGATATTTGTACGCTGTCGTCCCCTCACATTCACGTGTTCACTCAGGTTTGTTGATGGTGGTGTGGTGGGCCGTCTCTTATCCCAGAGATCCCTCATGTCTGTGTTGCCTTCTGGTTCTCCCTTTTAGTTATGCTGCTATAGCGAGTCTTGCCGGAGTCCAAACTGCACAGTGACTTTAACTCTCATGCAACAATAGGTACACTTAATAATCCATATCCTTCTCTTCCTGTCACCCTCTTCTCTCTCTCTCTCTCTCTCTCTCTCTCTCTCTCTCTCTCTCTCTCTCTCTCTCTCTCTCTCGGTCGAGTTAAACATGCTCCTGAGGCTCCAGTGACCACTGTTCCTGCCCCTCTCCCCCCTGTGGATCTTCCCACTTCATCCAGGCCTGCCTGGATTGGATGTCAACAGTCTCCTACACTGATGTCAACAGTCTCCTACACTGACTCAGAAATACACTTCGCTTTTGATCATCATCACTGCACCCCGCAACATTGTATACCCGCCACAAATGGACATTCGGTGTAACCCAGATGAGGATGGGTTCCCTCTTGAGTCTGGTTCCTCTCAAGGTTTCTTCCTTATGCCATCTCGGGGAGTTTTTCCTTGCCACAGTCGCCAGTCGCCACCGGCTTGCTCATCAGGGACAAACTTACTCATAAAGAACATATTCATTTTTAATCACCGCATTATCTGTGTAAAGTTGCTTTGAGACAATGTTCATTGTTAAAAGCGCTATACAAATAAAAATGAATTGAATTGAATTGAAAAACGCTTGGTTCGAAAAACCGCTTTCTCTTCGTCCTAGAAGCCTGAGACTTGCGGAATCGCGTTTTCAGCGGTTAAGAAACTCATTCTTGACAGCACGTAGAAGGCTTTGCCAAATATGTGCTGTTGTTTCGATTTTAATGAATTATGACTTTATAACCCAGTTTCATTCACTTTTTGCAGTTATCCACAGTTTTTATGAAATTATGATTATGAATATGCAAAATATTTTTTTTAAAATAACTAATATTTTTTGTGCAATATCATTTTTTGTTCAGGAAATGTTTTGTTAAATCGTATGTCATCATAAACATGTAAAATTATCATGCGCGACTGCATGCTGCTTGTACAAAAACGCTTGGTTCGAAAAACCGCTTTCTCTTCGTCCTAGAAGCCTGAGACTTGCGGAATCGCGTTTTCAGCGGTTAAGAAACTCATTCTTGACAGCACGTAGAAGGCTTTGCCAAATATGTGCTGTTGTTTAGAATTTAATGAATTATGACTTTAGAACCCATTTTCATTCACTTTTGCACTTTAATACAATTTTTTATGAATACTGAATATGAAAATTCTTTTTTTTGAAATAACTATAATATTTTTGTGTGAAATATTATATTTTGGTCAGGAAATGTTTTGTTATATAATATCTCATCAAAAACATGTAAAATTATCATGGGCAAATGCATGCTGCTTGTACAAAAACGCTTGGTTCGAAAAACCGCTTTCTCTTTGTCCTAGAAGCCTGAGACTTGCGGAAACGCGTTTTCAGCGTTTAAGAAACTCATTCTTGACAGCACGTAGAAGGCTTTGCCAAATATGTGCTGTTGTTTCGATTTTAATGAATTATGACTTTAGAACCCATTTTCATTCACTTTTTGCAGTTTTTATTAAATTATGATTATGAATATGAAAATTTATTTTTTTGAAATTAATATTTTTTTGAGCAATTTCACTTTTTGGTCAGGAAATGTTTTGTTAAAAAATGTCATCATAAACATGTAAAATTATCATGGGCAAGAGCATGCTGTATAAAAAAAATAACGCTTGTTTCGAAAAACCGCTTTCTCTTCGTCCTAGAAGCCTGAGACTTGCGGAATCGCGTTTTCAGAGGTTAAGAAACTCATTCTTGACAGCACGTAGAAGTCTTTGCCAAATATTGTGCTGTTGTTTAGAATTTAATGAATTATGACTTTATAATCCAATAACTAATGTTTTTGTGAGCAATATCATTTTTTGGTCAGGAATCGTATGTTATATTATATCTTATTATAAACGTAAAATTATCATGGGCAAGTGCATGCTGTTTTTGTACAAAAACGCTTGGTTCGAAAAACCGCTTTCTCTTCGTCCTAGAAGCCAGAGACTTGCTGAATCGCGTTTTCAGCGGTTAAGAAACTCATTCTTGACAGCACGTAGGAGGCTTTGCCAAATATGTGCTGTTGTTTCGATTTTAATGAATTATTTATTTTTTGTCTTGTCTTTTTCGTTTACTTATCGCAGATTTGATCGGTTTTTAATGAAAATTTGCTTATGACTATGAAAATTCTTATTTTCCCAATAATAATCATATTTTTATTTAAAAAAGGATATTGTTTTTAAACCACCGTTTGTCATGTATCATTTTCATTTAGTCTTGCACTTTTTAACGTTTTTACATTCAATAATGCGTTGAATTTTTGCACTAATTACGTTTTTAGTTGATGATGCTTATGAATATAAAAAGTCAAAATTTTCTCAATAACTTGTAAAAACTTGGTCATATCACATTATTTATTAACAGTTTTTCATGATATTTTTAGTATGAATATGTAAATGTATATTTTACCAATTAATCTCATTTTTATTTGAAAAAAAGTTATATTTTTCTTAGACCAATGTTTTTTTTTCGCTTACATATTGCACTATATTTTCTATTAAATGATGCTTATAATTATGGAAATGTATATTTTCATAATAACTATAAAAAATGTTTTATGAAAAAGTCATATTTTTGTCAAAACATGAATTGCAGTCACTTTTTTAAAGGTTTTCCAATGTTTTATATTTTCACAATTACTCATATATTTATAGTAAAGGTTATTGTGTTTTTTTAAGAAATTATGTTTATGAATAAGAAATTATATATTTTAATAAAAACATTACATCTTATGTAAAAAAAATAATTTTCAAACCATTGTTTGTCATATCACGTTTTACATTGAAATTTAGAAAGTTTTTTTACCAATATTTCCTAAAATTATTCTAATAAATATGAGAATTTATACTTTTAAAATTAATTATATATATATATATATATATATATATATATATATATATATATATATATATATATATATATATATATGAAATACATATTATTTATTATTATTTATAATATTATTTTTTGTTTCTTAATGGCAATTATTTAAAGGTTTTCCGTGAACATATGCTTCTGAACATGAAAATATCATATCACGGGTCGCAGGGGCAGCAGTCTAAGCAGAGACTGCGGAGAAAGCACATTTCGGCCACCTTTCGGTCATGACCCCAGAGCTCATGACCATAGGTGAGAGTAGGAACGTAGATTGACTGGTAAATCGAGAGTTTCGCCTTGCGGCTCATCTCTCTCTTCAATCTCCCGTTCCACCCTTCCCTCACTCGTGAACAAAACCCCAAGATACTTAAACTCCTCCACTTGCGGCAGGAACTCTCCACCAACCTGAAGTGGGCAAGCCACCCTTTTCCAACTGAGGAACATGGCTTTGGATTTGGAGGTGCTGATTCTCATCCCAGCCGCTTCACACTCGGCTGCAAACCGTCCCAGTGCGTGCTGAAGGTCCTGGTCTGATGAAGCCAACACGACAACATCATCTGCAAAGAGCAGAGACGAAATCGTGTTGTCACCAAACCGGACACCCTCCGGGCCCTGGCTGCGCCTAGAAATTCTGTCCATAAAAATTGTGAACAGAACCACACTGTTCCTCCTGAATCCGAGGTGCTACTATCGGCCGTATTCTCCTCTCCAGTACCGTGGCATAGACTTTCCCAGGTAGGCTGAGAAGTGTGATCCCCCTTAAGTTGGAACACACCCTCCGGTCCCCCTTCTTAAATAGAGGGACCACCACCCCGGTCTGCCATTCCAGAGGCACTGTCCCCGACCGCCACGCGATGCTGCAGGGGCATGTCAGCCAAGACAGCCCCACAACATCCAGAGACTTGAGGTACTCAGGGCGGATCTCATCCACCCCCGGTGCCTTGCCACCGAGGAGTTTCTTTACTACCTCGGTGACTTCAGCTTTGGTGATGGACGAGTCCACCTCTGAACCCTCAGCCTCTGCTTCCTCAATGGAAGACGTGACGGCGGGATTGAGAAGATCCTCGAATTATTCCTTCCACCGTCCAACGACATCCCCAGTTGAGGTCAACAGCTCCCCACCTCCACTGTAAACAGCATTGGTAGGGCACTGCTTCCCTCTCCTGAGGCGCCGGACGGTTTGCCAGAATCTCATCGAGGCCAGCCGATAGTCCTTCTCCATGGCCTCACCAAACTCCTCCCAGGCCCAAGTTTTTGCCTTCACAACCACCCGGGCTGCAGTTCGCCGGTACCCGTCAGGTGCCTCAGGAGTCCCACAAGCCAACCAGGCCCGATAGGACTCCTTCTTCAGCATGACGGCATCCCTTACTTCCGGTTGCCACCACCGGGTTCGGGAATTGCTGCCTCGACAGGCACCGGAGACCTTACGGCCACAGCTCCGAGCGGCCGCTTCGACAATGGAGGTGGAGAACATGGTCCACTCGGACTCAATATCTCCGGCCTCCCTCAGGATCCGGTCAAAGCTCCGCCGGAGGTGGGAGTTGGTCATATCATGGTATTTCATGAAATCTTTTACATTCACATTACACTTTTAATGATTTATTTGTGAAAATATGAACATTTATATTTTGACATTAACGTGTAAAAACTTGGTCATTTCACGTTTGGTCTAGTCCTGGACATCTTTCGAATGTCATACTGCCTTTTACAGTATTCATTAATCTGATCCATCATTCTCTATAATCTCCACATTGTGCATATCTATTCCCAACACTTAGCTAAAGAAAATAAATAAAAAAAACTTTCCTTAAAACTGAGAAAGAATCGATCCTGTCCTCTTTACTACTGCTGACTTCTGTGTCATAGACTCAATCAAACGCCTAACCCTTTTGACCACCCTACCTGCATGAGTCCTAAAACTCTGTGTGTCATCTGGTACATGTGCTGGCATGTCAGTAATATGATTAGTATTAGAGTCATTCACAGCCCTTACTTGCTGGTCTAAGTTACTAGGGTCGGAGTCTCCATCTACATCATACATTAAAACGGAACAATCTCCAGCACCCTCATTTGGATTTACGGCATTCTGCGGAATTATCAGATTTCAAATCACTGTCAACAGACTCTTGACCCACAACTTCTCTTGGTTCATCAGACACCCACGCTCCCATCCTATCATCAGAACCATCCCCCTTAGTTGGATCGAACAGTTCCGACATGCAAGGTTTGGTCTCCGCATTCCCAGCACTTGACGGAACATCCTCATCTTGGGTTGGTTCAATAGGTAGAAAGCTGATGTCCAGAATTAGGTTGCAACTTTGGGATACGGCCAAACATTAACTGAAATGGGGCGTAACCAGTGGTTTCATTATATGCATTATACGCAAATGTCAGAGCCTGTATCTGCTCGGGCCATTTTTGTTTCTCCTTGAGAGGTTGCATACTGCCCAAAGTTTGATTGAACTGCTCTGTTACACCCCACTAATGTGACTGCTTGAAAAAGCTTTACAGTCCCAATCTTATCGAGTGGGTCACTACCCCTCCAACAGCAAGTATTTGCCATAACCTCTAAAAAACGTTTGCATGATGAAGATAGCTCTGAAGCACTGTTAGAGAGAGTTCTCCAACGATCACTACTGGCTTTCATTTGACTTATTAGAAACTTCACCACATTGGTTCCAATGAATAAATCATCCTTTTGCCCTGGCACGACCAAGATTGGTACCAAGCATCTCACGCCATATACTTTAAGCTCGACTTTGAATATGCATTTCCGATTGGTTGCTTTACCTCCACATCCCACTAACATTATTTCTTGTGTCAATGGTGTGGGCTTCGGGAACAAATTATCTCTGAGCATTCTGCTCTCTACTGCTTCACTAAAAGTACAAGCCATGGATCCAGAGTCCAACATTTGGAATTTATTGTTCACATAGAGAGGTGCATAAATTAACTCATCAAATACTGCTGAGTATTTTTAGTGAAATGCATATATTTACATTGTAAATATACATTCATGAAAATTAACATCAGTCACATGGACACATTAATTAAATGGCTCTACGTTCAAATCAGTTTCAAGCAATTACTAATTAGTTACCAATAAGACTAAAAATACCAAAGTTTTAACAGACGGACCAAATGAAGAATCTTCCAGAACCCGGAAGGTTGTCTTGCCTACTCTTAACAGCAAGACTACCCGAGTTCTCCTTACTCCCCGTCGGTTATCACGGACATGTGCGAATGCACGTATCAAATCTTTCACTTTTTATCCCCCAAATTTACTTAAATTTACATATTATTCTCTAATTTCTTCTCCTTACTACTTTACATACACTAATATTTTTGCAAGTTTTTGCATATCCCACCTTTTGCTTACGTATTTTCTGGTAAGTTTATACCTTTTCTTGATAAAATATCACCCATTTCCAGTAGGTCTCATTCACTTCCATACATTTCTAATTTATATGTACCGTAAACATCTGATGGTGAACTTTCCTTCTTGTAAAAAATTCCCTGATCATGCATTTTACCACAAAACAACTAATCCTCCCCCGCAATTTTCACACCTTTTTGTGTTGTTTTTTTCCTTCATTGCAAAAATTCCTTTGTCTTTTCATATACTGCCTAATCCCTTAATTCTCCCTTAGTACAATAGATTTAATTTTCTGTATCCTTAGCTTTGTATTAATTTAATGGATTTTTCCAGTATTCCTCTCCTTGAACTGCCACCTTAACGTGGTGGAGGGGTTTGAGTACTCGAATGACCCTAGGAGCTATGTTGTCCGGGGCTATATGCCCCTGGTAGGGTCTCCCAAGGCAAACAGGTCCTGGGCGACGGGTCAGACTAAGAGCGGTTCAAAACCCCTTATGAGAGATACTACATCAGGGACCGTGACGTCGCCCGGTATGGCGCAGCCGGGGCCCCACCCTGGAGCCAGGCCCGGGGTTGGGGCTCGTATGCGAGCGCCTGGTGGCCGGGCCTTCCCCCACAGGGTCCGGCCGGGCTCAGCCCGAAGGAGCGACGTGGGGCCGCCTTCCAGTGGGCTCACCACCTGCAGGAGGGACCGTAAGGGGCCGGTGCTAAGAGGATCGGGCAGCAGTCGAAGGTGGAGGCCTCGACAACCCGATCCCTGGACACGGAAGCTAGCTCTAGGGACGTGGAATGTCACCTCGCTGGCGGGGAAGGAGCCTGAGATTGTGCGTGAGGTTGAGAGGTTCCGACTAGAGATAGTCGGGATCACCTCTACGCACGGCCTGGGCTCTGGAACCACACTCCTCGAGAGAGGATGGACTCTTTACAACTCTGGAGCTGCCCATGGTGAAAGGCGTCGGGCTGGTGTGGGTTTGCTTATAGCCCCCCAGCTCAGCCGCCATGTGTTGGAGTTTACCCCGGTGAACGAGAGGGTCGTTTCCCTGCGCCTACGGGTCGGGGATAGGTCTCTCACTGTCGTGTGTGCCTACGGGCCAAACGGCAGTATAGAGTACCCGGCCTTCTTGGGGTCTCTGGGAGGGGTGCTGGACAGTGCTCCGACTGGGGACTCCGTCGTTCTACTAGGAGACTTTCAATGCACACGTGGGCAGCGACAGTGACACCTGGAGGGGCGTGATTGGGAGGAACGGCCCCCCTGATCTGAACCCGAGCGGTGTTCAGTTATTGGACTTCTGTGCTAGTTACAGTTTGTCCATAACGAACACCATGTTCAAGCATAAGGGTGTCCATCAGTACACGTGGCACCAGGACACCCTAGGCCGCAGGTCGATGATCGACTTTGTGGTCGTTTCATCTGACCTGCGGCCGTATGTCTTGGACACTCGGGTAAAGAGAGGGGCGGAGCTGTCAACTGATCACCACCTGGTGGTGAGTTGGATCCGATGGCGGGGGAGGAAGCTGGACAGACTCGGCAGACCAAAGCGTACTGTGAGGGTCTGCTGGGAACGTTTGGCCCAGCCTCCTGTCAGAGAGATCTTCAACTCCCACCTCCGGCAGAGCTTTGACCAGATCCCGAGGGAGGCCGGAGATATTGAGTCCGAGTGGACCATGTTCTCCACCTCCATTGTCGAAGCGGCCGCTCGGAGCTGTGGCAGTAAGGTCTCCGGTGCCTGTCGAGGCGGCAATCCCCGAACCCGGTGGTGGAAACCGGAAGTAAGGGATGCCGTCAAGCTGAAGAAGGAGTCCTACCTGGCCTGGTTGGCTTGTGGGACTCCTGAGGCAGCTGACGGGTACCGGCAGGCCAAGCGAACTGCAGCCCGGGTGGTTATCGAGGCAAAAACTCGGGCCTGGGAGGAGCTCGGTGAGGCCATGGAGAAGGACTATCGGCTGGCCTCGAAGAGATTCTGGCAAACCGTCCGGCGCCTCAGGAGGGGAAAGCAGTGCCCCACCAATGCTGTTTACAGTAGAGGTGGGGAGCTGTTGACCTCAACTGGGGATGTCGTTGGACGGTGGAAGGAATACTTCGAGGATCTCCTCAATCCCGCCGTCACGTCTTCCATTGAGGAAGCAGAGGCTGAGGGCTCAGAGGCGGACTCGTCCATCACCCAAGCTGAAGTCACCGAGGTAGTAAAGAAACTCCTCGGTGGCAGGGCACCGGGGGTGGATGAGATCCGCCCTGAGTACCTCAAGTCTCTGGATGTTGTGGGGCTGTCTTGGCTGACACGCCTCTGCAGCATCGCGTGGCGGTCGGGGACAGTGCCTCTGGAATGGCAGACCGGGGTGGTGGTCCCTCTTTTTAAGAAGGGGGACCGGAGGGTGTGTTCCAACTATAGGGGGATCACACTTCTCAGCCTACCTGGGAAAGTCTATGCCAGGGTACTGGAGAGGAGAATACGGCCGATAGTAGAACCTCGGATTCAGGAGGAACAATGTGGTTTTCGTCCAGGCCGTGGAACACTGGACCAGCTCTATACCCTCTACAGGGTGCTGGAGGGTTCATGGGAGTTTGCCCAACCAGTCCACATGTGCTTTGTGGATTTGGAAAAGGCATTCGACTGTGTCCCTCGCGGCGGCCTGTGGAGGGTGCTCCGGGAGTATGGGGTCGGGGGCCCTTTACTAAGGGCTGTCCGGTCCCTGCATGACCGAAGCAGGAGCTTGGTTCGCATTGCCGGCAGTAAGTCAGACTTGTTCCCGGTGCATGTTGGACTCCGGCAGGGCTGCCCTTTGTCACCGGTTCTGTTCATAATTTTTATGGACAGAATTTCTAGGCGCAGCCAGGGGTCGGAGGGTGTCCGGTTTGGTGACGACACGATTTCGTCTTTGCTCTTTGCAGATGATGTTGTCGTGTTGGCTTCATCAGACCAGGACCTTCAGCATGCACTGGGACGGTTTGCAGCCGAGTGTGAAGCGGCTGGGATGAGAATCAGCACCTCCAAATCCGAGGCCATGGTCCTCAGTCGGAAAAGGGTGGCTTGCCCACTTCAGGTTGGTGGGGAGTTCCTGCCGCAAGTGGAGGAGTTTAAGTATCTTGGGGTTTTGTTCACGAGTGAGGGAAGGGTGGAACGGGAGATTGACAGACGGATCGGTGCAGCTTCTGCAGTAATGCGGTCGATGTACCGGTCTGTCGTGGTGAAGAAGGAGCTGAGCCGCAAGGCGAAACTTTCGATTTACCGGTCAATCTACGTTCCTACTCTCACCTATGGTCATGAGCTCTGGGTCATGACCGAAAGGACAAGATCCCGGATACAGGCGGCCGAAATGTGCTTCCTCCGCAGGGTGGCTGGGCGATCCCTTAGAGATAGGGTGAGAAGCTTAGTCACTCGGGAGGAGCTCGGAGTAGATCCGCTGCTCCTCCACATCGAGAGGGGTCAGCTGAGGTGGCTCGGGCATCTGTTCCGGATGCCTCCTGGACGCCTTCCTGGGAAGGTGTTCCGGGCGCGTCCCACTGGGAGGAGACCCCGGGGAAGACCTAGGACACGCTGGAGAGACTATGTCTCCCGGCTGGCCTGGGAACGCCTTGGTGTCCCCCCGGAAGAGCTGGAAGAAGTGTCTAGGGAGAGGGAAGTCTGGGCATCTTTGCTTAGACTGCTGCCCCCGCGACCCGGCATCGGATAAGCGGGAGAAGATGGATGGATGGATGGATGGATGGATTTTTCCAGTATTCATCTTAGTTTGTGCTATTTCTAAAATTTTTTATTCGTGCAAAATATTCCTATTTTCTCTAAATGCATCTTTACGAACGAGTTTCCTGTCCTGAACTTTTTCTAAATAAAATCGTGCCTATATCTTAACTACAAGCTTCCTTAGCGCTTCCTGTATTTTTGTGTGTCTTGGTTATTGAACATCTCATACCACTTGTTTTTCATCAACTGACAATGTGTAAGTTCTGTGCCTAATTCTTCCTTGCTCTTCTCTTTTTTAAAGATTTTGTACATTAGATAGATAGATAGATAGATAGATAGATAGATAGATAGATAGATAGATAGATAGATAGATAGATAGATAGATAGATAGATAGATAGATAGATAGATTTATTTTCCTCCTACTTAAGATTCTACTTTGATTCTATGCACGTTTAAGGATGGTGATAATATAATGTATGCTGCGCTTTTGTGTATATCTTTAACTAATTTTGCCTCTTTAAGCATGATTATTTGATCTTTATGAACTCTCTTCATACACCGAGTTCTCTGCGGAGCTGAGTATTATACTATATTAATGCTGAGTAATGGTTAAATGTATTAAGCTTGGATTTAAACTAATATAAGCAATGTTATATGTTAAGAAGCTTTAATGATATTGTTTTTGATTATTTTTATTTTATTATGCTGTCCTTACCCTAAGCACTGTGAACCCTCATATACATGATGCAAACCCAGCCATTAGGGAGGCACAAGCCAGTGCACCCTTAGTGCCGGTTCCCAACTTCGGATAAATGTGGAGGGTTGCATTAGAAAGGGCATCCAGCGTAAAACGTGGCAAATCGAATATGCGGATCACAAATAAGAATTTCATACCGGATCGGTCGAGGCCCGGGTTAACAACAACCGCCACAGGTATCGTTAGCCAACAGGGTACCGGTGGAAATTTGACTACTGTTAGCTGAAGAAAGAGAAGAAGAGGAGGAAGACGTCTACAGAGACAGCAGGAAAAGGAGAAGTGTAGAAGAGTAGAGGTTTGGGTTGGTACTATGACTGGTAAAGGGAGAGAGATAGCTGATATGATGGAGAGGAGAAAGGTAGATATGTTGTGTGTTCAGGAGACCAAGTGGTAAGGGAGTAAGGCCAGGAACATTGGAGGTGGGTTTAAACTGTTCTATCATGGTGTGGATGAAAAGAGAGATGGTGTAGGGGTGATTCTGAAGGAAGAGTACAGTAAGAGTGTAGTGGAGGTGAAGAGAGTTTCTGATAGGGTGATGAACGTGAAGCTGGAAGTTGAAGGGATGATGATAACTGTCATCAGTGCCTATGCTCCACAAGTTGGCTGTGAGATAGAGGAGAAGGAAAGATTCTGGAGTGAATTAGATGAAGTGGTAGATGGTGTACCTAGATAAGAAAGACTGGTGATTGGGGCAGACTTTAATGGGCATATGTAGGTGAAGTGAACAGAGGTGATGAGGAGGTGATGGGTAGGTATGGTTTTAAGGAGAGGAATGTAGAAGGGCAGATGGTGGTAGATTTTACTAAAAGGATGGAAATGGCAGTGGTGAATACGTATTTTAAGAAGAAGGATGATCATAGGGTGACCTATAAGAGTGGAGGAAGGTGCACACAGGTGGACTATGTTTTATGCAGGAGATGCAACCTGAAGAAGATTGGAGACTGTAAGGTGTTGTGGGGGACAGTGTAGTTAGAGAGCATCTGATGGTGGTCTGTAGGATGGTTTTGGAGGTGAAGAAGAAGAGGAGGCGAGTGAGGACTGAAAGAAGAATAAGATGGTGGAAACTGAAGGAGGAAGAGTGGTGAGGTTTAGGGAAGAGGTCAGACAGGGGCTCGGTGGTGGTGAAGAGGTGTTGGATGATTGGGTAACAACTGCAGGAGCTAGAATGGTACTTGGTGTGACATCTGGAAATGGAAAGGAAGACAAAGAGACGTGGTGGTGGAATGAGGAAGTGCAGGAGAGCATAAGGAGAAAGAGGTTGGCAAAACAGAAGTGGGATCGACAGAGTGACGAGAAAAGTAGGCAGGAGTACAAGGAGATGCGGCAGCAGGTAAAGAGGAATGTGGCGAAAGCCAAGGAAAAGGCATATGAGGAGCTGTATGAGAGGTTGGACACTAGGGGAGAAGAAAAGGATTTAAACCGATTGGCCAGGCAGAGGGACCGAGCTGGGAAGGATGTACTGCAAGTTAGAGGAATAAAGGATGAAGATGGAAATGTGTTGACTAGTGAGGAGAGTGTGTTGAGAAGGTGGCGGGAGTATTTTGAGCAGCTGATGAATGAGGAAAATCAGAGAGAGAGAAGGTTGGATGATGTGGAGTTGGTGAAGCAGGATGTGGATAGGATTAGTAAGGAGGAAGTGAGAGCAGCGATTAAGAGGATGAAGAGTGAAAAGTCGTTTGGACCAGATGACATACCTGTAGAAGCATGAAGATGTTTAGGAGAGATGGAAGTGGAGTTTTTAACCAGATTGTTTAACAAGATTCTGGAAGGTAGGAGGATGCCTGAGGAATGGAGAAGGAGAGTGCTGGTACCGATCTTGAAGAATAAGGGAGATGTGCAGACCTGCAGTAACTACAGGGGAATTAAGTTGATCAGTCACACCATGAAGTTATGGGAAAGAGTAGTGGAAGCCAGGCTGAGAAAAGAGGTGACCATCTGTGAGCAACAGTATGGTTTCATGCCGAGGAAGAGCACCACAGATGCCTTATTTGCTTTGAGGATGTTGATGAAGAAGTATAGAGAAGGACAGAAGGAATTGCAATGTGGATTTAGAGAAAGCGTACGACAGAGTGCCAGGAGAGGAGTTGTGGTATTGTATGACGAACTCAGGTGTGTCAGAGAAGTATGTGAGGGTGGTGCAGGACATGTATGAGGACAGTGTGACAGCAGTGAAGTGTGCAGTAGGAACGACATACTGGTTCAGGGTGAAGGTTGGACTGCATCAAGGATCGGCCCTGAGCCCTTTCCTGTTTGCAGTGGTGATGGACTGGTTGACGGATAAGGTCAGACAGGAGTCTCCCTGGACTAGGATGTTTGCGGATTATTGTGATTTGTGGTGAGAGTAGTGAGCAGGTTGAGAAGAGCCTGGAGAGGTGGAGATATGCGCTGGAGAGAAGGGGAATGAAAGTCAGTAGGAGTGAGACAGAGTACATGTGCGTAAATGAGAGGGAGGGCAGTGGAGTGGTGCGGTTACAGGGAGAAGAGGTGGAGAAGGTGGAGGAATTCAGGTACCTGGCGTCAACAGTGTAAAGAAAAGAGTTCATGCAGGGTGGAGTGGGTGAAGAAGAGTGACAAGAGTGATTTGTGTAGTAGGGTATCTGCAAAAATGAAAGGGAAAGTTTATATGACTGTGGTGAGGTGTTGTATGGATTAGAGACAGTGGCATTGAGTAAAAGACAGGAGGGCGGAGCTGGAGGTAGCAGAACTAAAGTTGTTAAGGTTTTCATTGGGAGTGACGAGGATGGACAAGATTAGAAATGAGTTCATTAGAGGGACAACCCATGTAGGATGTTTTGGTGACAAGATGAGGGAGGCGAGATTGAGATGGTTTGGACATGTGCAGAGGGGGGACATGAATTATATTGGTAGAAGAATGCTGAGGATGGAGCCACCAGGTAGGAGGAAAAGTGGAAAGCCAAGGAGGAGCTTTATGGTTGTGGTGAGGGAAGACATGTAGGTAGTTGGTGTGAAAGAGTTAGATGTAGAGGACAGGGTGGTATGGAGACGGATGAGCCGCTGTGGCAACCCCTAATGGGAGCAGCCGAAAGAAGAAGAAGAAGAAGAAGATATACAAGATGCACATGCTATGCTGTTCCTCGCTTAGGTAACCTTTATACACCAGACAAAAATACCCTGCGGTTTCTAGCCTAGCTAATCCGCTCGTTGTTGTTAAAATTTTGCACACTCTGCAAAACTGCACCGGTTTATTCTACAATACTATTCTCCAATAAACCTCTTATAATCTTATCACAACTACCATTATTTTGGTTTTATTATTTTAAATTTCCTCTGAATCACCTCCGGCATGTCCTTTAAAAGGCCACTTTGGCAGGAAGATGAACAACATTTAAGAGTTTGATGTTTTGGTGTTCCATGCTTTGCTTCCGAAACATGAAAGCAAAGACACTTTTAAGCAGCTGATGGAAATCCCATAGCACGTTTTAACCTCATAGGGGACCTATGAGGTTAAAACGTGCTATGGGCTTTCCATCAGCTGCTTAAAAGTGTCTTTGCTTCCATGTTTCGGCAAAATCATTCACAACATCATAAGCATACTTAGAATCAGTGTATATAGTCACTACTTTACCTTCAGACAACTGCCATGCTCTTGTAAGTGCGACCAACTCTGCAGCTTGTGCAGATGTGTATGGTAATGGTTTAGCTTTAACTATTTCATCAGGTAAACTTACAACCGCGTATCCACATAAATACACATCAGAGGGTTTTGAACACAATCTATCTAGTTCAGGGGTCACCAACATAGTGTTACTTGGTAACATCCGAAGGATTCGACCATTTCTGTCCACACAGGCTGCCCAGGTGCTTGTTCAGTCTCTTGTCATTTCAAGACTTGACTACTGCAACTCTCTGCTGGCAGGTCTTCCCCAGAACGCTATTCGTCCACTGCAAATGATCCAAAACGCAGCTCCATGACTTGTGTTCAATCAGCCCAAGTTCTCCCACACCACCCCACTGCTGCGCTCCCTTCACTGGCTTCCAGTAGCTGCACGTATCAGATTCAAAACACTGATGCTTGCCTACAAGGCCAAAATTGGACCAGCCTCAGTGACCTCATCACATCTCGCACTGCACCACGCTGTCTGAGATCCTCCAGTACTGCTCGACTGCTAACTCCTTCTCTCAAAATGAGAGGTAGGTACATTTCCCCTAGATGTCCGTACAGCAGAGTCCCTGACTATCTTCAAGCAACGACTGAAGACCTACCTCGTCCTGCAATACTTAAATTAGCACTTCCAAGCTTGTATATTTATATTAAGTTTGTAATCTTGCATACCAGTGTAGATTTATTCATTACTAGAGACTCAAAGCACTTTTGTACGTTGCTCTGGATAAGAGCGTCTGCTAAATACCGCAAATGTAAATGTAAATGTAAATGTAAATGTAAATGTAAATGTAAATGTAAATGTAGCCCGCAAGGACCACATGAGTAGCCTGCGGGTCTTTTCTAAAAATAGCTGTTTCCTACTTTGTTAAATCATTGTTGATACTTATGAGAAATCAATACCATGATCAGTGTCTTCACATAGATAAATATCATTAATTATTAATAATAACATATAATTAAAGGTAGATTGAGCAAATTTGTTATTTCAGATCAAAATGAAAACTGTGTCTATCAAACTGGTAGCCCTTCACAATAATATTACCCAAGAAGTAGCTTTCAGTTTCAGAAAGGCTGGTGACCCCTGCTCTATATATAGGCAATCCGCCTCTTCCCGGGCCATATCTAAAAGATCGGGCTTACAAGAGGTCTCTTGTTCAATGTGTTTAAGGCAATCCTGTGCGTCGTCAAAAATATAAGTCTAGCAGAGTCTAGCAAGTCTAGCAGATCACGCAGCGTTACTACAGCTGAATGCGGCTGAGAAGAAGGCTTAATAATTACGTTTTCTGTTGCCAAGAGCGTGATTTCATAACCAGATCTACGTCGTGCTGTCATATCTTTTGTGTTGAGGTTATGTAAAATAGCTGTTACCCAATGTGAGGTGTACAGAATCAAAGGATGTGACAGCACTGACCAGCACAGACCATCAGCAGCCACTGCACGCATGCATGAGGGCAACCATTGTGCTATGTTGTCTAAAGATTTGGAAAGAAATCTGGGCAAAATCTGTCACCATGTTCCTGGGCTAGAATCCCTGCAGCCGTACCACCAGGTTCATGCAAATAAAGGTGAAAATTATGAGTATAAAATGTAATATTTTAATAAAGACATTTAAAAAACTTTTTTATAAAAGAAAGTCAGATTTTTTTTCAAACCATTGTTTGTCATCACATTTTGCAGTGAATATTTGCACTTCCAATGGTTTTTAGTTAATAATTCTTATGAATATGAAAAGTCAAAATTTCACAATAACTTGTAAAAACGATTTGTCATATTATGTTTTTCATTTAATGTTTGCACTTTTTTTTTTTTTTTTACAGTTTTCATGAAATTATTCTAATGAATATAAAAAGTCACACACCTATTAATTTCATATATATAATAGAAAAGTCATTTTTATGTCAAAACATGATATATCATGAAACCTTTTTCGTTCATTGATTGCACTTTTTTTGGTTATAAGTGTAAAATTTAATATTTTAATAAAAACAATACAAAAGAAAGTTTTTTCAAACCATTGTTTGGTCATTAGTTTTGTGTAAATTTTTTGCACTTTTAAAGTTTTAGTTAAATTATGCTTATCAATATGAAAATGTAAATTTTTACAATAATTCATATTTTTATGAAAAAGTTACTTTTTTAAATGAAATAATGGTTATGAAAATGAAATGTAATATTTTAATAAAAACAATTTGGTATTAAAAAAAACTTTTTAAACCATTGTCATCACGTTTTGCGTAGATTTTGTGCACTTCTAATGATTTTTAGTTAATTGATGCTAATGAATATGAAAACTCATATTTTTCACTATAAATAAAAAAAAATTGATTTGTCATTTGACGTTTTTGCACTTTCAACGGTTCGTAATTAAATGATGCTTATGAATATGAACTCATATTTTTCACAAAAAATTTTAAAAACTCGATATATATGTACATGTAAAATTATCATGGGTAAAATTATCATGGGCATGCTGCTTGTACAAAAACGAAAAACCGCTTTCTCTTCGTCTTAGAAGCCTGCGACTTGCGGAATCGCGTTTTCAGCGGTTAAGAAACTCATTTTTGACAGCACGTAGAAGGCTTTGCCAAATATGTGCTGTTGGTTCGATTTAAATTAATTATGACTTTAGAACCCATTTTCATTCACTTTGTGCAGTTTTTATTAAATTATGATCCTGAATATTAAAATTCATATTTTTGAAATAACTATAATATTTTTGTGTGAAATATTATATTTTGGTCAGGAAATGTTTTGTTATATAATATCTCATCAAAAACATGTAAAATTATCATGGGCAAATGCATGCTGCTTGTACAAAAACGCTTGGTTCGAAAAACCGCTTTCTCTTCGTCCTAGAAGCCTGAGACTTGCGGAATCGCGTTTTCAGCGGTTAAGAAACTCATTCTTGACAGCACGTAGAAGGCTTTGCCAAATATGTGCTGTTGTTTCGATTTTAATGAATTATGACTTTATAACCCAGTTTCATTCACTTTTTGCAGTTTTCCACAGTTTTTATGAAATTATGATTATGAAGATGAAAATTCATTTTTTTTAAATAACATATTTTTGTGAGAAATATCATTTTTTGGTCAGGAAATGTTTTGTTAAATCATATGTCATCATAAACATGTAAAATTATCATGGGCGACTGCATGCTGCTTGTACAAAAACGCTTGGTTCAAAAAACGGCTTTCTCTTCCTCCTAGAAGCCTGAGACTTGCGGAATCGCGTTTTCGGAGGTTAAAAAACTCATTCTTGACAACACGTAGAAGGCTTTGCCCAATATTGTGCTGTTGGTTCGATTTTGATTAATTATGACTTTATAACCCAGTTTCATTCACTTTTTGCAGTTTAATACAATTTTTATGAAATTTGATTATGAATATGCAAATTAATTTTTTTTAAATAACTAATATTTTTGTGAGCAATATCATTTTTGGTCAGGAAATGTTTTGTTAAATAATGTCATCATAAACATGTAAAATTATCATGCGCGACTGCATGCTGCTTGTACAAAAGCGCTTTCTCTTCGTCCTAGAAGCCTGAGACTTGCGGAATCGCGTTTTCAGCGGTTAAGAAACTCATTCTTGACAGCACGTAGAAGGCTTTGCCAAATATGTGCTGTTGTTTCGATTTTAATGAATTATGACTTTATAACCCATTTTCATTCACTTTTTGCAGTTTAATACAATTTTTATGAATTATGAGTATTAAAATTCATATTCTTGAAATAACTATAATATGTTTGTGAGAAATATTATATTTTGGTCAGGAAATGTTTTGTTATATAATATCTCATCATAAACATGTAAAATTATCATGGGCAAATGCATGCTGCTTGTACAAAACCGCTTGTTTCGAAAAACCGCTTTCTCTTCGTCCTAGAAGCCTGAGACTTGAGTTTTCAGCGGTTAAGAAACTCATTCTTGACAGCACGTAGAAGGCTTTGCCAAATATGTGCTGTTGTTTCGATTTTAATGAATTATAACTTTATAACCCAGTTTCATTCACTTTTTGCAGTTTAATAAAATTTTTATGAAATTTGATTATGAATATGCAAATTAATTTTTTTTAAATAACTAATATTTTTGTGAGCAATATCATTTTTTGGTCAGGAAATGTTTTGTTAAATAATGTCATGATAAACATGTAAAATTATCATGGGCAAATGCATGCGGCTTGTACAAAAACGCTTGGTTCGAAAAACCGCTTTCTCTTCGTCCTAGAAGCCTGAGACTTGCTGAATCGCGTTGTCAGCGGTTAAGAAACTCATTCTTGACAGCACGTAGGAGGCTTTGCCAAATATGTGCTGTTGTTTCGATTTTAATGAATTATTTTTTTTTTGTCTTGTCTTTTTCGTTTTCTTATCACAGATTTGATTGGTTTTTAATGAAAATTTGCTTATGACTATGAAAATTCTTATTTTCCCAATAATAATCATTTTTATTTCAAAAAAAGGATATTGTTTTTAAACCACCGTTTGTCATGTATCATTTTCGTTTAGTCTTGCACTTTTTAACGTTTTTACATTCAATAATGCTTATAAATCAGAAAATTCCTATTTTCACAAAAAAATTTTTATGATAAAGGTTAACGTATTTTTTATGAAATGTATTATTTAAAAAAAATAGTTATTAAAAAAAACTTTTTTTAAAACCATTATTTGTCATCACATTTTGCGTTGAATTTTTGTACTTTTTACGTTTTTAGTTGATGATGCTTATGAATATAAAAAGTAAAACATTTTTCTCAATAACTTGTAAAAACTTGGTCATATTACATTATTTATTACAGTTTTTCATGATATTTTTAGTATGAATATGTAAATGTATATTTTACCAATTAATCTCATTTTTATTTGAAAAAAAGTTATATTTTTCTTAGACCAATGTTTTTTTTTTCGCTTACATATTGCACTATATTTTCTATTAAATGATGCTTATAATTATGGAAATGTATATTTTCATAATAACTATAAAAAATATTTTATGAAAAAGTCATATTTTTGTCAAAACATGAATTGCAGTCACTTTTTTAAAGGTTTTCCAATGTTTTATATTTTCACAATGGTATGGTAAAGGTTATTGTGTTTTTTTAAGAAATTATGTTTATGAATAAGAAATTATATATTTTAATAAAAACATTACATCTTATATAAAAAAAATGATTTTCAAACCATTGTTTGTCATATCACGTTTTACATTGAATTTAGAATTTTTTTTTTACCAATATTTCCTAAAATTATTCTAATAAATATGAGAATTTATACTTTCAAAATTAATTTCATTCATATAAATATATATATATATTTTTATATCTCCCGTTCCACCCTTCCCTCACTCGTGAACAAAACCCCAAGATACTTAAACTCCTCCACTTGCGGCAGGAACTCTCCACCAACCTGAAGTGGGCAAGCCACCCTTTTCCGACTGAGGAACATGGCCTCGGATTTGGAGGTGCTGATTCTCATCCCAGCCGCTTCACACTCGGCTGCAAACCGTCCCAGTGCGTGCTGAAGGTCCTGGTCTGATGAAGCCAACACGACAACATCATCTGCAAAGAGCAGAGACGAAATCGTGTTGTCACCAAACCGGACACCCTCCTTTCTGGCTGCGCCTAGAAATTCTGTCCATAAAAATTGTGAACAGAACCACACTGTTCCTCCTGAATCCGAGGTGCTACTATCGAGGGACACAGTCGAATGCCTTTTCCAAATTCACAAAACACATGTGGACTGGTTGGGCAAACTCCCATGAAACCTCCAGCACCCTGTAGAGGGTATAGAGCTGGTCCAGTGTTCCACGGCCTGGACGAAAACCACACTGTTCCTCCTGAATCCGAGGTTCTACTATCGGCCGTATTCTTCTCTCCAGTACCGTGGCATAGACTTTCCCAGGTATGCTGAGAAGTGTGATCCCCTTAAAGTTGGAACACACCCTCCGGTCCCCCTTCTTAAAAAGAGGGACCACCACCCCGGTCTGCCATTCCAAAGGCACTGTCCCCGACCGCCACGTGATGCTGCAGGGGCATGTCAGCCAAGACAGCCCCACAACATCCAGAGACTTGAGGTACTCAGGGCGGATCTCATGAGCCCTCAGCCTCTGCTTCCTCAATGGAAGACGTGACGGCGGGATTGAGGAGATCCTCGAAGTATTCCTTTCACCGTCCAACGACATCCCCAGTTGAGGTCAACAGCTTCCCACCTCCACTGTAAACAGCATTGGTAGGGCACTGCTTCCCTCTCCTGAGGCGCCGGACGGTTTGCCAGAATCTCTTCGAGGCCAGCCGATAGTCCTTCTCCATGGCCTCACCGAACTCCTTCCAGGCCCGAGTTTTTGCCTCCACAACCACCCGGGCTGCAGTTCGCTTGGCCTGCCGGTACCCGTCAGCTGCCTCAGGAGTCCCACAAGCCAACCATGCCCGATCGGACTCCTTCTTCAGCATGACGGCATCCCTTACTTCCGGTTGCCACCACCGGGTTCGGGGATTGCTGACTCGACAGGCACCGGAGACCTTACGGCCACAGCTCCGAGCGGCCGCTTCGACAATGGAGGTGGAGAACATGGTCCACTCGGACTCAATATCTCCGGCCTCCCTCGGGATCCGGTCAAAGCTCCGCCGGAGGTGGGAGTTGGTCATTTCATGGTATTTCATAAAATCTTTTACATTCACATTACACTTTTAATGATTTATTTGTGAAAATATGAACATTCATATTTTTACATTAACGTGTAAAAACTTGTCATTCCACGTTTGGTCTGGTCCTGGACATCTTTAGAATGTCATACTGCCTTTTACAGTATTCATTAATCTGATCCATCATTCTCTATAATCTCCACATTGTGCATATCTATTCCCAACACTTAGCTAAAGAAAATAAATTAAAAAAACTTTCCTTAAAACTGAGAAAGAATCGATCCTGTCCTTTTTACTACTGGTGACTTCTGTGTCATAGACTCAATCAAACGCCTAACCCTTTTGACCACCCTACCTGCATGAGTCCTAAAACTCTGTGTGTCATCTGGTACATGTGCTGGCATGTCAGTAATATGATTAGTATTAGAGTCATTCACAGCCCTTACTTGCTGGTCTAAGTTACTCCGGTCGGAGTCTCCATCTACATCATTCATTCAAACGGAACAATCTCCAGCAACCTCATTTGGATTGCGGCATTCTGCGGAATTATCAGATTTCAAATCACTGTCAACAGACTCTTGACCCACAACTTCTCTCGGTTCATCAGACACCCACGCTCCCATCCTATCATCAGAACCATCCCCCTTAGTTGGATCGAACAGTTCCGACATGCAAGGTTTGGTCTCCGCATTCCCAGCACTTGACGGAACATCCTCATCTTGGGTTGGTTCAATAGGTAGAAAGCTGATGTCCAGAATTAGGTTGCAACTTTGGGATACGGCCAAACATTAACTGAAATGGGGCGTAACCAGTGGTTTCATTATACGCATTATACGCAAATGTCAGAGCCTGTATCTGCTCGGGCCATTTTTGTTTCTCCTTGAGAGGTTGCATACTGCCCAAAGTTTGATTGAACTGCTCTGTTACACCATTCCCCATCGTGTGGTATGCTGTAGTGAGTGACTTCTCAACACCAGCCAATTTAGGCAATTCTGCATTGAGTGCACTTTCGAAGTTAGCCCCTCGGAATGAATACGTGTCGGGAAGCCATAGACGCAAAAAAACACGTTCCCACAACTTTTGGCTATCTGTTTTGCTTTCTGGTTTGCGCACAGAAAAGCATGAGCCAACTTAGTAAAATGATCAGTAGCAACTAATACATCCACGGATTGTTGCTTGCTATCCTCAGCACACCAAAAATCCAAACACACCAACTCCATCAGTACTGAAGTCTTTATGCTCTCAAGAGGGGCTAGAGCAGATGGCTCTGGTGTTCTGGCCAATACACACCTCTGACAACACTTGACATACTCCCTAATATCATACTCCATCCTAGGCAAGTAAAAATGTTGTCGAGCTAACTGGAGGGTTTTTGAGTGTCCCTGATGTCCAGCAAGATCATGTACACTGTTTAAAGCCTTAGCCCTATGGCTTGATGGAATTACAAGTTGGAACCTTTTGTGATTGCTTAACGGATCTTTCGAGATGCGCTAAACTACTCAGTTTTGCAATTTCGACCTGTCCCATTGCTTAAGAAGAGATAAAGAAAATTTTTTCGAGATTGATAAATCTGGCTATTGATCTTGCCTGATTTTCTCTAAAGGGATTGTTGTGACATGGTATTACACCCAGGCGCCACCATATTCTGAATGGATTGGATTGTCTGCATGGCCCTCAGCTCGGTTAATTTCCCACTGATCATGAAGACCTAAAAGGGTTCTGACTGTACCATGATCGTAAGACACTGTATTAGCCAAGGGCGTTACATGGAGACTGTTCACTTGCAAACGAAAAGTGTCCTTAACCCCATCCTCATCAACACAGTCCGCTTCAGCAAGTATGTTGCCGTATCTCTCCGTGATAAGCCTACGACTCACTGTTGGAAAAGGATCATGGCTCAAGGCATCAGCTACAATGTTCTTGCTCCCAGCAACATGCTTAAGATAAAAAGTGTAAGCAGCAAGGTTTGATACCCAGCGTTGTTCACAAGCATCGAGTTTAGCTTTAGTTAGTATATAAGTGAGTGGGTTATTGTCTGTCCATACCGTGAACATGTGTCCTTTTAACCAATGGCAAAATTTTTTACATTCACTCCACTTCAAGGCTTGAAACTCAAGCTTATGTGCTGGATACCTCTTTTGAGAGTTACTTAGAGTCTTGCTTGCAAATGCAATGGGGCGTGCTTTCTCCTCCCCAGCCGATATCTGTGATAGCACAGCCCCAAGTCTATCCAATGATGCATCAGTTGACAAAATTAACGGAAGAGAGAAATCAGGATGTGCTAGAACCATGCTCTCCAATAAGCTCTCTTTCAGTTTAGAAAGTTTAGAAAGTCTCTTTCCAGCTGTCAAAGAAAACAACTGTTTGGCTATTGAGGAACAACTTGGGATGAAATGCTGATAATAGAGAATCATGCCCAAAACAGACTTAATCCTTCGGACAGATGGCGTACATCCATCCTCTTCCATGAGGTCCTCTTTTGACAATTTGGTTATGGCTTCAACCTTCGAAGGATCGACAGATACACCATTTCCGTCAATTACGTGACCTAAAAATTTTACAGATGTTTGCATGAAATGGCACTTTTTTGGACTTAACTTGAGGTTGTAATCCCTCAACCGTTGAAAGACTATCTCCAGCTTCTCCAACGCTGCCTTCTCATCAGGTGCAAACACCAATAAGTCGTCCAAATAACACAACAGGCTACTGAAATTCAAGTCCCCAAAGATACTCAGCATCATGCGCATAAAAGATGCTGGACTGTTACACAGTCCCTGTGGCATCCTTTTATACTCATGAAGGCCCACTGGAGCTGCAAACGCAGAGTATTTTTTATCTTTTACAGACATGGGGATGTTATAGAAATCTGATGTCAGATCCATAGTGCTGAAGAGAGTGTTTCCTCTTAAGGCAGCAAGGCAGTCTGATCGATGAGGAAGTGGGTGTGCATCCTTGATGGTTCTAGCATTCAGCCATCTAAAATCCGTACAAATTCTTATATTACCGTCTTTCTTCACACTAAAACAAGAGGCAAAGCATATTCACTCACTGACTTACGGATTATTCCCTGCTCTTCCATTTCTGAGAGAACTTGCCGGTAATTTTTGATAGTGAGCGGGTGGTATCCGACGGTACGGAAGTCGGAATGGACGCTCATCAGTTAGGCGAATGCGGTGAACAAAACCTTTGACCTCTCTGCAATCTAGAGCATGTTTAGAGAATACATCATTATAGTTCTCAAGCAGTTGCACAAGCCTGTCTTTTGCCGCATCGCTAGCAGAACATAAATCGATGTTGATGTCACCAAGGTCTACAGCCTTTAGTCTCTGCTTAAGATCACCAATGGCACCAGGCTGATATATACTCTCCGGTGCAGCCACCTGAGCCTGACTATAACCTTGTAACAGTTAAAAATCTTCCACAGCATGACATGGGAATACATCTGCCAACTTAGTTCTTTTTTAAAGTGATCGGTTTGTCTGAAAGGTTGATAACTTTCAAAGGAACCCAACGATCTCCCCATAAAGGTGTTCCGACGCGGCCAATGATAATGTTCCGAGGCATAGTTCGGGAAGAAGTGGCCTCTACAATTACAGTGCTTCCTGGTGACATGGCAGTATTACTTGGCAACTTGCCCCAAACAAGGTGTTCTTTATTTTGCCACTAATGTGACTGCTTGAAAAAGCTTTACAGTCCCAATCTTATCGAGTGGGTCACTACCCCTCCAACAGCAAGTATTTGCCATAACCTCTAAAAAACGTTTGCATGATGAAGATGGCTCTGAAGCACTGTTAGAGAGAGTTCTCCAATGATCACTACTGGCTTTAATTTGACTCATTAGAAACTTCACCACATTGGTTTCAATGAATAAATCATCCTTTTGCCCTGGCAAGACCAAGATTGGTACCAAGCATCTCACGCCATATACTTTAAGCTCGACTTCGTATATGCATATCCGATTTGTTGCTTTACCTCCAAATCCCACTAACATTATTTCTTGTGTCAATGGTGTGGGCTTCGGGAACAAATTATCTCTGAGCATTCTGCTCTCTACTGCTTCACTAAAAGTACAAGCCATGGATCCAGAGTCCAACATTTGGAATTTATCGTTCACATAGACAGGTGCATAGATTAACTCATCAAATACTGCTGAGTATTTTTAGTGAAATGCATATATTTACATTGTAAATATACATACATGAAAATTAACATCAGTCACATGGACACATTAATTAAGTGGCTCTACGTTCGAATCAGTTTCAAGCAATTACTAATTAGTTACCAATAAGACTAAAAATACCAAAGTTTTAACAGACAGACCAAATGAAGAATCTTCCAGAACCCGGAAGGTTGTCTTGCCTACTCTTAACAGCAAGACTACCCGAGTTCTCCTTACTCCCCGTCGGTTATCACGGACAAGTGCGAATTCACGTAGCAAATCTTTCACTTTTTATCCCCCAAATTTACTTAAATTTACATATTATTCTCTAATTTCTCCTCCTTACTACTTTACATACACCAATAATTTTGCAAGTTTTTGCATATCCCACCTTTTGCTTACGTATTTTCTGGTAAGTTTATACCTTTTCTTGATAAAATGTCACCCCTTTCCAGTAGGCCTCATTCACTTCCATACATTTCTAATTTATATGTACCGTAAACATCTGATGGTGAACTTTCCTTCTTGTAAAAAATCCCCTGATCATGCATTTTACCACAAAACAACTAATCCTTCCCCGCAAATATCACACCTTTTTGTTTTGTTTTTTTCCGTCATTGCAAAAATTCCTTTGTCTTTTCATATACTGCCTAATCCCTTAATTCTCCCTTAGTACAATAGATTTAATTTTCTGTATCCTTAGCTTTGTATTAATTTAATTGATTTTGATTTTGATTTTGATTTTGTACATTAGATAGATAGATAGATAGATAGACAGATAGATAGATAGATAGATAGATAGATAGATAGATAGATAGATAGATAGATAGATAGATAGATAGATAGATAGATAGATAGATAGATAGATGAAAAGAGAAATGGTGTAGGGGTGATTCTGAAGGAAGAGTACAGTAAGAGTGTAGTGGAGGTGAAGAGAGTTTCTGATAGGGTGATGAACGGGAAGCTGGAAGTTGAAGGGATGATGATAACTGTCATCAGTGCCTATGCTCCACAAGTTGGCTGTGAGATAGAGGAGAAGGAAAGATTCTGGAGTGAATTAGATGAAGTGGTAGATGGTGTACCTAGATAAGAAAGACTGGTGATTGGGGCAGACTTTAATGGGCATATGTAGGTGAAGGGAACAGAGGTGATGAGGAGGTGATGGGTAGGTATGGTTTTAAGGAGAGGAATGTAGAAGGGCAGATGGTGGTAGATTTTACTAAAAGGATGGAAATGGCAGTGGTGAATACGTATTTTAAGAAGAAGGATGATCATAGGGTGACCTATAAGAGTGGAGGAAGGTGCACACAGGTGGACTATGTTTTATGCAGGAGATGCAACCTGAAGAAGATTGGAGACTGTAAGGTGTTGTGGGGGACAGTGTAGTTAGAGAGCATCTGATGGTGGTCTGTAGGATGGTTTTGGAGGTGAAGAAGAAGAGGAGGCGAGTGAGGACTGAAAGAAGAATAAGATGGTGGAAACTGAAGGAGGAAGAGTGGTGAGGTTTAGGGAAGAGGTCAGACAGGGGCTCGGTGGTGGTGAAGAGGTGTTGGATGATTGGGTAACAACTGCAGGAGCTAGAATGGTACTTGGTGTGACATCTGGAAATGGAAAGGAAGACAAAGAGACGTGGTGGTGGAATGAGGAAGTGCAGGAGAGCATAAGGAGAAAGAGGTTGGCAAAACAGAAGTGGGATCGACAGAGTGACGAGAAAAGTAGGCAGGAGTACAAGGAGATGCGGCAGCAGGTAAAGAGGAATGTGGCGAAAGCCAAGGAAAAGGCATATGAGGAGCTGTATGAGAGGTTGGACACTAGGGGAGAAGAAAAGGATTTAAACCGATTGGCCAGGCAGAGGGACCGAGCTGGGAAGGATGTACTGCAAGTTAGAGGAATAAAGGATGAAGATGGAAATGTGTTGACTAGTGAGGAGAGTGTGTTGAGAAGGTGGCGGGAGTATTTTGAGCAGCTGATGAATGAGGAAAATCAGAGAGAGAGAAGGTTGGATGATGTGGAGTTGGTGAAGCAGGATGTGGATAGGATTAGTAAGGAGGAAGTGAGAGCAGCGATTAAGAGGATGAAGAGTGAAAAGTCGTTTGGACCAGATGACATACCTGTAGAAGCATGAAGATGTTTAGGAGAGATGGAAGTGGAGTTTTTAACCAGATTGTTTAACAAGATTCTGGAAGGTAGGAGGATGCCTGAGGAATGGAGAAGGAGAGTGCTGGTACCGATCTTGAAGAATAAGGGAGATGTGCAGACCTGCAGTAACTACAGGGGAATTAAGTTGATCAGTCACACCATGAAGTTATGGGAAAGAGTAGTGGAAGCCAGGCTGAGAAAAGAGGTGACCATCTGTGAGCAACAGTATGGTTTCATGCCGAGGAAGAGCACCACAGATGCCTTATTTGCTTTGAGGATGTTGATGAAGAAGTATAGAGAAGGACAGAAGGAATTGCAATGTGGATTTAGAGAAAGCGTACGACAGAGTGCCAGGAGAGGAGTTGTGGTATTGTATGACGAACTCAGGTGTGTCAGAGAAGTATGTGAGGGTGGTGCAGGACATGTATGAGGACAGTGTGACAGCAGTGAAGTGTGCAGTAGGAACGACATACTGGTTCAGGGTGAAGGTTGGACTGCATCAAGGATCGGCCCTGAGCCCTTTCCTGTTTGCAGTGGTGATGGACTGGTTGACGGATAAGGTCAGACAGGAGTCTCCCTGGACTAGGATGTTTGCGGATTATTGTGATTTGTGGTGAGAGTAGTGAGCAGGTTGAGAAGAGCCTGGAGAGGTGGAGATATGCGCTGGAGAGAAGGGGAATGAAAGTCAGTAGGAGTGAGACAGAGTACATGTGCGTAAATGAGAGGGAGGGCAGTGGAGTGGTGCGGTTACAGGGAGAAGAGGTGGAGAAGGTGGAGGAATTCAGGTACCTGGCGTCAACAGTGTAAAGAAAAGAGTTCATGCAGGGTGGAGTGGGTGAAGAAGAGTGACAAGAGTGATTTGTGTAGTAGGGTATCTGCAAAAATGAAAGGGAAAGTTTATATGACTGTGGTGAGGTGTTGTATGGATTAGAGACAGTGGCATTGAGTAAAAGACAGGAGGGCGGAGCTGGAGGTAGCAGAACTAAAGTTGTTAAGGTTTTCATTGGGAGTGACGAGGATGGACAAGATTAGAAATGAGTTCATTAGAGGGACAACCCATGTAGGATGTTTTGGTGACAAGATGAGGGAGGCGAGATTGAGATGGTTTGGACATGTGCAGAGGGGGGACATGAATTATATTGGTAGAAGAATGCTGAGGATGGAGCCACCAGGTAGGAGGAAAAGTGGAAAGCCAAGGAGGAGCTTTATGGTTGTGGTGAGGGAAGACATGTAGGTAGTTGGTGTGAAAGAGTTAGATGTAGAGGACAGGGTGGTATGGAGACGGATGAGCCGCTGTGGCAACCCCTAATGGGAGCAGCCGAAAGAAGAAGAAGAAGAAGAAGATATACAAGATGCACATGCTATGCTGTTCCTCGCTTAGGTAACCTTTATACACCAGACAAAAATACCCTGCGGTTTCTAGCCTAGCTAATCCGCTCGTTGTTGTTAAAATTTTGCACACTCTGCAAAACTGCACCGGTTTATTCTACAATACTATTCTCCAATAAACCTCTTATAATCTTATCACAACTACCATTATTTTGGTTTTATTATTTTAAATTTCCTCTGAATCACCTCCGGCATGTCCTTTAAAAGGCCACTTTGGCAGGAAGATGAACAACATTTAAGAGTTTGATGTTTTGGTGTTCCATGCTTTGCTTCCGAAACATGAAAGCAAAGACACTTTTAAGCAGCTGATGGAAATCCCATAGCACGTTTTAACCTCATAGGGGACCTATGAGGTTAAAACGTGCTATGGGCTTTCCATCAGCTGCTTAAAAGTGTCTTTGCTTCCATGTTTCGGCAAAATCATTCACAACATCATAAGCATACTTAGAATCAGTGTATATAGTCACTACTTTACCTTCAGACAACTGCCATGCTCTTGTAAGTGCGACCAACTCTGCAGCTTGTGCAGATGTGTATGGTAATGGTTTAGCTTTAACTATTTCATCAGGTAAACTTACAACCGCGTATCCACATAAATACACATCAGAGGGTTTTGAACACAATCTATCTAGTTCAGGGGTCACCAACATAGTGTTACTTGGTAACATCCGAAGGATTCGACCATTTCTGTCCACACAGGCTGCCCAGGTGCTTGTTCAGTCTCTTGTCATTTCAAGACTTGACTACTGCAACTCTCTGCTGGCAGGTCTTCCCCAGAACGCTATTCGTCCACTGCAAATGATCCAAAACGCAGCTCCATGACTTGTGTTCAATCAGCCCAAGTTCTCCCACACCACCCCACTGCTGCGCTCCCTTCACTGGCTTCCAGTAGCTGCACGTATCAGATTCAAAACACTGATGCTTGCCTACAAGGCCAAAATTGGACCAGCCTCAGTGACCTCATCACATCTCGCACTGCACCACGCTGTCTGAGATCCTCCAGTACTGCTCGACTGCTAACTCCTTCTCTCAAAATGAGAGGTAGGTACATTTCCCCTAGATGTCCGTACAGCAGAGTCCCTGACTATCTTCAAGCAACGACTGAAGACCTACCTCGTCCTGCAATACTTAAATTAGCACTTCCAAGCTTGTATATTTATATTAAGTTTGTAATCTTGCATACCAGTGTAGATTTATTCATTACTAGAGACTCAAAGCACTTTTGTACGTTGCTCTGGATAAGAGCGTCTGCTAAATACCGCAAATGTAAATGTAAATGTAAATGTAAATGTAAATGTAAATGTAAATGTAGTAGCCCGCAAGGACCACATGAGTAGCCTGCGGGTCTTTTCTAAAAATAGCTGTTTCCTACTTTGTTAAATCATTGTTGATACTTATGAGAAATCAATACCATGATCAGTGTCTTCACATAGATAAATATCATTAATTATTAATAATAACATATAATTAAAGGTAGATTGAGCAAATTTGTTATTTCAGATCAAAATGAAAACTGTGTCTATCAAACTGGTAGCCCTTCACAATAATATTACCCAAGAAGTAGCTTTCAGTTTCAGAAAGGCTGGTGACCCCTGCTCTATATATAGGCAATCCGCCTCTTCCCGGGCCATATCTAAAAGATCGGGCTTACAAGAGGTCTCTTGTTCAATGTGTTTAAGGCAATCCTGTGCGTCGTCAAAAATATAAGTCTAGCAGAGTCTAGCAAGTCTAGCAGATCACGCAGCGTTACTACAGCTGAATGCGGCTGAGAAGAAGGCTTAATAATTACGTTTTCTGTTGCCAAGAGCGTGATTTCATAACCAGATCTACGTCGTGCTGTCATATCTTTTGTGTTGAGGTTATGTAAAATAGCTGTTACCCAATGTGAGGTGTACAGAATCAAAGGATGTGACAGCACTGACCAGCACAGACCATCAGCAGCCACTGCACGCATGCATGAGGGCAACCATTGTGCTATGTTGTCTAAAGATTTGGAAAGAAATCTGGGCAAAATCTGTCACCATGTTCCTGGGCTAGAATCCCTGCAGCCGTACCACCAGGTTCATGCAAATAAAGGTGAAAATTATGAGTATAAAATGTAATATTTTAATAAAGACATTTAAAAAACTTTTTTATAAAAGAAAGTCAGATTTTTTTTCAAACCATTGTTTGTCATCACATTTTGCAGTGAATATTTGCACTTCCAATGGTTTTTAGTTAATAATTCTTATGAATATGAAAAGTCAAAATTTCACAATAACTTGTAAAAACGATTTGTCATATTATGTTTTTCATTTAATGTTTGCACTTTTTTTTTTTTTTTTACAGTTTTCATGAAATTATTCTAATGAATATAAAAAGTCACACACCTATTAATTTCATATATATAATAGAAAAGTCATTTTTATGTCAAAACATGATATATCATGAAACCTTTTTCGTTCATTGATTGCACTTTTTTTGGTTATAAGTGTAAAATTTAATATTTTAATAAAAACAATACAAAAGAAAGTTTTTTCAAACCATTGTTTGGTCATTAGTTTTGTGTAAATTTTTTGCACTTTTAAAGTTTTAGTTAAATTATGCTTATCAATATGAAAATGTAAATTTTTACAATAATTCATATTTTTATGAAAAAGTTACTTTTTTAAATGAAATAATGGTTATGAAAATGAAATGTAATATTTTAATAAAAACAATTTGGTATTAAAAAAAACTTTTTAAACCATTGTCATCACGTTTTGCGTAGATTTTGTGCACTTCTAATGATTTTTAGTTAATTGATGCTAATGAATATGAAAACTCATATTTTTCACTATAAATAAAAAAAAATTGATTTGTCATTTGACGTTTTTGCACTTTCAACGGTTCGTAATTAAATGATGCTTATGAATATGAACTCATATTTTTCACAAAAAATTTTAAAAACTCGATATATATGTACATGTAAAATTATCATGGGTAAAATTATCATGGGCATGCTGCTTGTACAAAAACGAAAAACCGCTTTCTCTTCGTCTTAGAAGCCTGCGACTTGCGGAATCGCGTTTTCAGCGGTTAAGAAACTCATTTTTGACAGCACGTAGAAGGCTTTGCCAAATATGTGCTGTTGGTTCGATTTAAATTAATTATGACTTTAGAACCCATTTTCATTCACTTTGTGCAGTTTTTATTAAATTATGATCCTGAATATTAAAATTCATATTTTTGAAATAACTATAATATTTTTGTGTGAAATATTATATTTTGGTCAGGAAATGTTTTGTTATATAATATCTCATCAAAAACATGTAAAATTATCATGGGCAAATGCATGCTGCTTGTACAAAAACGCTTGGTTCGAAAAACCGCTTTCTCTTCGTCCTAGAAGCCTGAGACTTGCGGAATCGCGTTTTCAGCGGTTAAGAAACTCATTCTTGACAGCACGTAGAAGGCTTTGCCAAATATGTGCTGTTGTTTCGATTTTAATGAATTATGACTTTATAACCCAGTTTCATTCACTTTTTGCAGTTTTCCACAGTTTTTATGAAATTATGATTATGAAGATGAAAATTCATTTTTTTTAAATAACATATTTTTGTGAGAAATATCATTTTTTGGTCAGGAAATGTTTTGTTAAATCATATGTCATCATAAACATGTAAAATTATCATGGGCGACTGCATGCTGCTTGTACAAAAACGCTTGGTTCAAAAAACGGCTTTCTCTTCCTCCTAGAAGCCTGAGACTTGCGGAATCGCGTTTTCGGAGGTTAAAAAACTCATTCTTGACAACACGTAGAAGGCTTTGCCCAATATTGTGCTGTTGGTTCGATTTTGATTAATTATGACTTTATAACCCAGTTTCATTCACTTTTTGCAGTTTAATACAATTTTTATGAAATTTGATTATGAATATGCAAATTAATTTTTTTTAAATAACTAATATTTTTGTGAGCAATATCATTTTTGGTCAGGAAATGTTTTGTTAAATAATGTCATCATAAACATGTAAAATTATCATGCGCGACTGCATGCTGCTTGTACAAAAGCGCTTTCTCTTCGTCCTAGAAGCCTGAGACTTGCGGAATCGCGTTTTCAGCGGTTAAGAAACTCATTCTTGACAGCACGTAGAAGGCTTTGCCAAATATGTGCTGTTGTTTCGATTTTAATGAATTATGACTTTATAACCCATTTTCATTCACTTTTTGCAGTTTAATACAATTTTTATGAATTATGAGTATTAAAATTCATATTCTTGAAATAACTATAATATGTTTGTGAGAAATATTATATTTTGGTCAGGAAATGTTTTGTTATATAATATCTCATCATAAACATGTAAAATTATCATGGGCAAATGCATGCTGCTTGTACAAAACCGCTTGTTTCGAAAAACCGCTTTCTCTTCGTCCTAGAAGCCTGAGACTTGAGTTTTCAGCGGTTAAGAAACTCATTCTTGACAGCACGTAGAAGGCTTTGCCAAATATGTGCTGTTGTTTCGATTTTAATGAATTATAACTTTATAACCCAGTTTCATTCACTTTTTGCAGTTTAATAAAATTTTTATGAAATTTGATTATGAATATGCAAATTAATTTTTTTTAAATAACTAATATTTTTGTGAGCAATATCATTTTTTGGTCAGGAAATGTTTTGTTAAATAATGTCATGATAAACATGTAAAATTATCATGGGCAAATGCATGCGGCTTGTACAAAAACGCTTGGTTCGAAAAACCGCTTTCTCTTCGTCCTAGAAGCCTGAGACTTGCTGAATCGCGTTGTCAGCGGTTAAGAAACTCATTCTTGACAGCACGTAGGAGGCTTTGCCAAATATGTGCTGTTGTTTCGATTTTAATGAATTATTTTTTTTTTGTCTTGTCTTTTTCGTTTTCTTATCACAGATTTGATTGGTTTTTAATGAAAATTTGCTTATGACTATGAAAATTCTTATTTTCCCAATAATAATCATTTTTATTTCAAAAAAAGGATATTGTTTTTAAACCACCGTTTGTCATGTATCATTTTCGTTTAGTCTTGCACTTTTTAACGTTTTTACATTCAATAATGCTTATAAATCAGAAAATTCCTATTTTCACAAAAAAATTTTTATGATAAAGGTTAACGTATTTTTTATGAAATGTATTATTTAAAAAAAATAGTTATTAAAAAAAACTTTTTTTAAAACCATTATTTGTCATCACATTTTGCGTTGAATTTTTGTACTTTTTACGTTTTTAGTTGATGATGCTTATGAATATAAAAAGTAAAACATTTTTCTCAATAACTTGTAAAAACTTGGTCATATTACATTATTTATTACAGTTTTTCATGATATTTTTAGTATGAATATGTAAATGTATATTTTACCAATTAATCTCATTTTTATTTGAAAAAAAGTTATATTTTTCTTAGACCAATGTTTTTTTTTTCGCTTACATATTGCACTATATTTTCTATTAAATGATGCTTATAATTATGGAAATGTATATTTTCATAATAACTATAAAAAATATTTTATGAAAAAGTCATATTTTTGTCAAAACATGAATTGCAGTCACTTTTTTAAAGGTTTTCCAATGTTTTATATTTTCACAATGGTATGGTAAAGGTTATTGTGTTTTTTTAAGAAATTATGTTTATGAATAAGAAATTATATATTTTAATAAAAACATTACATCTTATATAAAAAAAATGATTTTCAAACCATTGTTTGTCATATCACGTTTTACATTGAATTTAGAATTTTTTTTTTACCAATATTTCCTAAAATTATTCTAATAAATATGAGAATTTATACTTTCAAAATTAATTTCATTCATATAAATATATATATATATTTTTATATCTCCCGTTCCACCCTTCCCTCACTCGTGAACAAAACCCCAAGATACTTAAACTCCTCCACTTGCGGCAGGAACTCTCCACCAACCTGAAGTGGGCAAGCCACCCTTTTCCGACTGAGGAACATGGCCTCGGATTTGGAGGTGCTGATTCTCATCCCAGCCGCTTCACACTCGGCTGCAAACCGTCCCAGTGCGTGCTGAAGGTCCTGGTCTGATGAAGCCAACACGACAACATCATCTGCAAAGAGCAGAGACGAAATCGTGTTGTCACCAAACCGGACACCCTCCTTTCTGGCTGCGCCTAGAAATTCTGTCCATAAAAATTGTGAACAGAACCACACTGTTCCTCCTGAATCCGAGGTGCTACTATCGAGGGACACAGTCGAATGCCTTTTCCAAATTCACAAAACACATGTGGACTGGTTGGGCAAACTCCCATGAAACCTCCAGCACCCTGTAGAGGGTATAGAGCTGGTCCAGTGTTCCACGGCCTGGACGAAAACCACACTGTTCCTCCTGAATCCGAGGTTCTACTATCGGCCGTATTCTTCTCTCCAGTACCGTGGCATAGACTTTCCCAGGTATGCTGAGAAGTGTGATCCCCTTAAAGTTGGAACACACCCTCCGGTCCCCCTTCTTAAAAAGAGGGACCACCACCCCGGTCTGCCATTCCAAAGGCACTGTCCCCGACCGCCACGTGATGCTGCAGGGGCATGTCAGCCAAGACAGCCCCACAACATCCAGAGACTTGAGGTACTCAGGGCGGATCTCATGAGCCCTCAGCCTCTGCTTCCTCAATGGAAGACGTGACGGCGGGATTGAGGAGATCCTCGAAGTATTCCTTTCACCGTCCAACGACATCCCCAGTTGAGGTCAACAGCTTCCCACCTCCACTGTAAACAGCATTGGTAGGGCACTGCTTCCCTCTCCTGAGGCGCCGGACGGTTTGCCAGAATCTCTTCGAGGCCAGCCGATAGTCCTTCTCCATGGCCTCACCGAACTCCTTCCAGGCCCGAGTTTTTGCCTCCACAACCACCCGGGCTGCAGTTCGCTTGGCCTGCCGGTACCCGTCAGCTGCCTCAGGAGTCCCACAAGCCAACCATGCCCGATCGGACTCCTTCTTCAGCATGACGGCATCCCTTACTTCCGGTTGCCACCACCGGGTTCGGGGATTGCTGACTCGACAGGCACCGGAGACCTTACGGCCACAGCTCCGAGCGGCCGCTTCGACAATGGAGGTGGAGAACATGGTCCACTCGGACTCAATATCTCCGGCCTCCCTCGGGATCCGGTCAAAGCTCCGCCGGAGGTGGGAGTTGGTCATTTCATGGTATTTCATAAAATCTTTTACATTCACATTACACTTTTAATGATTTATTTGTGAAAATATGAACATTCATATTTTTACATTAACGTGTAAAAACTTGTCATTCCACGTTTGGTCTGGTCCTGGACATCTTTAGAATGTCATACTGCCTTTTACAGTATTCATTAATCTGATCCATCATTCTCTATAATCTCCACATTGTGCATATCTATTCCCAACACTTAGCTAAAGAAAATAAATTAAAAAAACTTTCCTTAAAACTGAGAAAGAATCGATCCTGTCCTTTTTACTACTGGTGACTTCTGTGTCATAGACTCAATCAAACGCCTAACCCTTTTGACCACCCTACCTGCATGAGTCCTAAAACTCTGTGTGTCATCTGGTACATGTGCTGGCATGTCAGTAATATGATTAGTATTAGAGTCATTCACAGCCCTTACTTGCTGGTCTAAGTTACTCCGGTCGGAGTCTCCATCTACATCATTCATTCAAACGGAACAATCTCCAGCAACCTCATTTGGATTGCGGCATTCTGCGGAATTATCAGATTTCAAATCACTGTCAACAGACTCTTGACCCACAACTTCTCTCGGTTCATCAGACACCCACGCTCCCATCCTATCATCAGAACCATCCCCCTTAGTTGGATCGAACAGTTCCGACATGCAAGGTTTGGTCTCCGCATTCCCAGCACTTGACGGAACATCCTCATCTTGGGTTGGTTCAATAGGTAGAAAGCTGATGTCCAGAATTAGGTTGCAACTTTGGGATACGGCCAAACATTAACTGAAATGGGGCGTAACCAGTGGTTTCATTATACGCATTATACGCAAATGTCAGAGCCTGTATCTGCTCGGGCCATTTTTGTTTCTCCTTGAGAGGTTGCATACTGCCCAAAGTTTGATTGAACTGCTCTGTTACACCATTCCCCATCGTGTGGTATGCTGTAGTGAGTGACTTCTCAACACCAGCCAATTTAGGCAATTCTGCATTGAGTGCACTTTCGAAGTTAGCCCCTCGGAATGAATACGTGTCGGGAAGCCATAGACGCAAAAAAACACGTTCCCACAACTTTTGGCTATCTGTTTTGCTTTCTGGTTTGCGCACAGAAAAGCATGAGCCAACTTAGTAAAATGATCAGTAGCAACTAATACATCCACGGATTGTTGCTTGCTATCCTCAGCACACCAAAAATCCAAACACACCAACTCCATCAGTACTGAAGTCTTTATGCTCTCAAGAGGGGCTAGAGCAGATGGCTCTGGTGTTCTGGCCAATACACACCTCTGACAACACTTGACATACTCCCTAATATCATACTCCATCCTAGGCAAGTAAAAATGTTGTCGAGCTAACTGGAGGGTTTTTGAGTGTCCCTGATGTCCAGCAAGATCATGTACACTGTTTAAAGCCTTAGCCCTATGGCTTGATGGAATTACAAGTTGGAACCTTTTGTGATTGCTTAACGGATCTTTCGAGATGCGCTAAACTACTCAGTTTTGCAATTTCGACCTGTCCCATTGCTTAAGAAGAGATAAAGAAAATTTTTTCGAGATTGATAAATCTGGCTATTGATCTTGCCTGATTTTCTCTAAAGGGATTGTTGTGACATGGTATTACACCCAGGCGCCACCATATTCTGAATGGATTGGATTGTCTGCATGGCCCTCAGCTCGGTTAATTTCCCACTGATCATGAAGACCTAAAAGGGTTCTGACTGTACCATGATCGTAAGACACTGTATTAGCCAAGGGCGTTACATGGAGACTGTTCACTTGCAAACGAAAAGTGTCCTTAACCCCATCCTCATCAACACAGTCCGCTTCAGCAAGTATGTTGCCGTATCTCTCCGTGATAAGCCTACGACTCACTGTTGGAAAAGGATCATGGCTCAAGGCATCAGCTACAATGTTCTTGCTCCCAGCAACATGCTTAAGATAAAAAGTGTAAGCAGCAAGGTTTGATACCCAGCGTTGTTCACAAGCATCGAGTTTAGCTTTAGTTAGTATATAAGTGAGTGGGTTATTGTCTGTCCATACCGTGAACATGTGTCCTTTTAACCAATGGCAAAATTTTTTACATTCACTCCACTTCAAGGCTTGAAACTCAAGCTTATGTGCTGGATACCTCTTTTGAGAGTTACTTAGAGTCTTGCTTGCAAATGCAATGGGGCGTGCTTTCTCCTCCCCAGCCGATATCTGTGATAGCACAGCCCCAAGTCTATCCAATGATGCATCAGTTGACAAAATTAACGGAAGAGAGAAATCAGGATGTGCTAGAACCATGCTCTCCAATAAGCTCTCTTTCAGTTTAGAAAGTTTAGAAAGTCTCTTTCCAGCTGTCAAAGAAAACAACTGTTTGGCTATTGAGGAACAACTTGGGATGAAATGCTGATAATAGAGAATCATGCCCAAAACAGACTTAATCCTTCGGACAGATGGCGTACATCCATCCTCTTCCATGAGGTCCTCTTTTGACAATTTGGTTATGGCTTCAACCTTCGAAGGATCGACAGATACACCATTTCCGTCAATTACGTGACCTAAAAATTTTACAGATGTTTGCATGAAATGGCACTTTTTTGGACTTAACTTGAGGTTGTAATCCCTCAACCGTTGAAAGACTATCTCCAGCTTCTCCAACGCTGCCTTCTCATCAGGTGCAAACACCAATAAGTCGTCCAAATAACACAACAGGCTACTGAAATTCAAGTCCCCAAAGATACTCAGCATCATGCGCATAAAAGATGCTGGACTGTTACACAGTCCCTGTGGCATCCTTTTATACTCATGAAGGCCCACTGGAGCTGCAAACGCAGAGTATTTTTTATCTTTTACAGACATGGGGATGTTATAGAAATCTGATGTCAGATCCATAGTGCTGAAGAGAGTGTTTCCTCTTAAGGCAGCAAGGCAGTCTGATCGATGAGGAAGTGGGTGTGCATCCTTGATGGTTCTAGCATTCAGCCATCTAAAATCCGTACAAATTCTTATATTACCGTCTTTCTTCACACTAAAACAAGAGGCAAAGCATATTCACTCACTGACTTACGGATTATTCCCTGCTCTTCCATTTCTGAGAGAACTTGCCGGTAATTTTTGATAGTGAGCGGGTGGTATCCGACGGTACGGAAGTCGGAATGGACGCTCATCAGTTAGGCGAATGCGGTGAACAAAACCTTTGACCTCTCTGCAATCTAGAGCATGTTTAGAGAATACATCATTATAGTTCTCAAGCAGTTGCACAAGCCTGTCTTTTGCCGCATCGCTAGCAGAACATAAATCGATGTTGATGTCACCAAGGTCTACAGCCTTTAGTCTCTGCTTAAGATCACCAATGGCACCAGGCTGATATATACTCTCCGGTGCAGCCACCTGAGCCTGACTATAACCTTGTAACAGTTAAAAATCTTCCACAGCATGACATGGGAATACATCTGCCAACTTAGTTCTTTTTTAAAGTGATCGGTTTGTCTGAAAGGTTGATAACTTTCAAAGGAACCCAACGATCTCCCCATAAAGGTGTTCCGACGCGGCCAATGATAATGTTCCGAGGCATAGTTCGGGAAGAAGTGGCCTCTACAATTACAGTGCTTCCTGGTGACATGGCAGTATTACTTGGCAACTTGCCCCAAACAAGGTGTTCTTTATTTTGCCACTAATGTGACTGCTTGAAAAAGCTTTACAGTCCCAATCTTATCGAGTGGGTCACTACCCCTCCAACAGCAAGTATTTGCCATAACCTCTAAAAAACGTTTGCATGATGAAGATGGCTCTGAAGCACTGTTAGAGAGAGTTCTCCAATGATCACTACTGGCTTTAATTTGACTCATTAGAAACTTCACCACATTGGTTTCAATGAATAAATCATCCTTTTGCCCTGGCAAGACCAAGATTGGTACCAAGCATCTCACGCCATATACTTTAAGCTCGACTTCGTATATGCATATCCGATTTGTTGCTTTACCTCCAAATCCCACTAACATTATTTCTTGTGTCAATGGTGTGGGCTTCGGGAACAAATTATCTCTGAGCATTCTGCTCTCTACTGCTTCACTAAAAGTACAAGCCATGGATCCAGAGTCCAACATTTGGAATTTATCGTTCACATAGACAGGTGCATAGATTAACTCATCAAATACTGCTGAGTATTTTTAGTGAAATGCATATATTTACATTGTAAATATACATACATGAAAATTAACATCAGTCACATGGACACATTAATTAAGTGGCTCTACGTTCGAATCAGTTTCAAGCAATTACTAATTAGTTACCAATAAGACTAAAAATACCAAAGTTTTAACAGACAGACCAAATGAAGAATCTTCCAGAACCCGGAAGGTTGTCTTGCCTACTCTTAACAGCAAGACTACCCGAGTTCTCCTTACTCCCCGTCGGTTATCACGGACAAGTGCGAATTCACGTAGCAAATCTTTCACTTTTTATCCCCCAAATTTACTTAAATTTACATATTATTCTCTAATTTCTCCTCCTTACTACTTTACATACACCAATAATTTTGCAAGTTTTTGCATATCCCACCTTTTGCTTACGTATTTTCTGGTAAGTTTATACCTTTTCTTGATAAAATGTCACCCCTTTCCAGTAGGCCTCATTCACTTCCATACATTTCTAATTTATATGTACCGTAAACATCTGATGGTGAACTTTCCTTCTTGTAAAAAATCCCCTGATCATGCATTTTACCACAAAACAACTAATCCTTCCCCGCAAATATCACACCTTTTTGTTTTGTTTTTTTCCGTCATTGCAAAAATTCCTTTGTCTTTTCATATACTGCCTAATCCCTTAATTCTCCCTTAGTACAATAGATTTAATTTTCTGTATCCTTAGCTTTGTATTAATTTAATTGATTTTGATTTTGATTTTGATTTTGTACATTAGATAGATAGATAGATAGATAGACAGATAGATAGATAGATAGATAGATAGATAGATAGATAGATAGATAGATAGATAGATAGATAGATAGATAGATAGATAGATAGATAGATAGATAGATAGATAGATGAAAAGAGAAATGGTGTAGGGGTGATTCTGAAGGAAGAGTACAGTAAGAGTGTAGTGGAGGTGAAGAGAGTTTCTGATAGGGTGATGAACGGGAAGCTGGAAGTTGAAGGGATGATGATAACTGTCATCAGTGCCTATGCTCCACAAGTTGGCTGTGAGATAGAGGAGAAGGAAAGATTCTGGAGTGAATTAGATGAAGTGGTAGATGGTGTACCTAGATAAGAAAGACTGGTGATTGGGGCAGACTTTAATGGGCATATGTAGGTGAAGGGAACAGAGGTGATGAGGAGGTGATGGGTAGGTATGGTTTTAAGGAGAGGAATGTAGAAGGGCAGATGGTGGTAGATTTTACTAAAAGGATGGAAATGGCAGTGGTGAATACGTATTTTAAGAAGAAGGATGATCATAGGGTGACCTATAAGAGTGGAGGAAGGTGCACACAGGTGGACTATGTTTTATGCAGGAGATGCAACCTGAAGAAGATTGGAGACTGTAAGGTGTTGTGGGGGACAGTGTAGTTAGAGAGCATCGGATGGTGGTGTGTAGGATGGTTTTGGAGGTGAAGAAGAAGAGGAGGCGAGTGAGGACTGAAAGAAGAATAAGATGGTGGAAACTGAAGGAGGAAGAGTGGTGAGGTTTAGGGAAGAGGTCAGACAGGGGCTCGGTGGTGGTGAAGAGGTGTTGGATGATTGGGTAACAACTGCAGGAGCTAGAATGGTACTTGGTGTGACATCTGGAAATGGAAAGGAAGACAAAGAGACATGGTGGTGGAATGAGAAAGTGCAGGAGAGCATAAGGAGAAAGAGGTTGGCAAAACAGAAGTGGGATCGACAGAGTGACGAGAAAAGTAGGCAGGAGTACAAGAAGATGCGGCAGCAGGTAAATAGGAATGTGGCGAAAGCCAAGGAAAAGGCATATGAGGAGCTGTATGAGAGGTTGGACACTAGGGGAGAAGAAAAGGATTTGAACCAATTGGCCAGGCAGAGGGACCAAACTGGGAAGGATGTACTGCAAGTTAGAGCAATAAAGGATGAAGATAGAAATGTGTTGACTAGTGAGGAAAGTGTGTTGAGAAGGTGGCGGGTGTATTTTGAGCAGCTGATGAATGAGGAAAATCAGAGAGAGAGAAGGTTGGATGATGTGGAGTTGGTGAAGCAGGATGTGGATAGGATTAGTAAGGAGGAAGTGAGAGCAGCGATTAAGAGGATGAAGAGTGAAAAGTCGTTTGGACCAGATGACATACCTGTAGAAGCATGGAGATGTTTAGGAGAGATGGAAGTGGAGTTTTTAACCAGATTGTTTAACAAGATTCTGGAAGGTAGGAGGATGCCTGAGGAATGGAGAAGGAGTGTGCTGGTACTGATCTTGAAGAATAAGGGAGATGTGCAGACCTGCAGTAACTACAGGGGAATTAAGTTGATCAGTCACACCATGAAGTTATGGGAAAGAGTAGTGGAAGCCAGGCTGAGAAAAGAGGTGACCATCTGTGAGCAACAGTATGGTTTCATGCCGAGGAAGAGCACCACAGATGCCTTATTTGTTTTGAGGATGTTGATGAAGAAGTATAGAGAAGGACAGAAGGAATTGCAATGTGTATTTGTGGATTTAGAGAAAGCGTACGACAGAGTGCCGAGAGAGGAGTTGTGGTATTGTATGACGAACTCAGGTGTGTCAGAGAAGTATGTAAGGGTGGTGCAGGACATGTATGAGGACAGTGTGACAGCAGTGAAGTGTGCAGTAGGAACGACATACTGGTTCAGGGTGAAGGTTGGACTGCATCAAGGATTTCCTGTTTGCAGTGGTGATGGACTGGTTGACGGATGAGGTCAGACAGGAGTCTCCCTGGACTAGGATGTTTGCGGATGTTATTGTGATTTGTGGTGAGAGTAGTGAGCAGGTTGAGAAGAGCCTGGAGAGGTGGAGATATGCGCTGGAGAGAAGGGGAATGAAAGTCAGTAGGAGTAAGACAGAGTACATGTGCGTAAATGAGAGGGAGGGCAGTGGAGTGGTGCGGTTACAGGGAGAAGAGGTGGAGAAGGTGGAGGAATTCAGGTACCTGGGGTCAACAGTGTAAAGAAAAGAGTGCAGGCAGGGTGGAGTGGGTGAAGAAGAGTGACAAGAGTGATTTGTGATAGTAGGGTATCTGCAAAAATGAAAGGGAAAGTTTATATGACTGTGGTGAGGTGTTGTATGGATTAGAGACAGTAGCATTGAGTAAAAAACAGGAGGGCGGAGCTGGAGGTAGCAGAACTAAAGTTGTTAAGGTTTTCATTGGGAGTGACTAGGATGGACAAGATTAGAAATGAGTTTATTAGAGGGACAACCCATGTAGGATGTTTTGGTGACAAGATGAGGGAGGCGAGATTGAGATGGTTTGGACATGTGCAGAGGGGGGACATGAATTATATTGGTAGAAGAATGCTGAGGATGGAGCCACCAGGTAGGAGGAAAAGTGGAAAGCCAAGGAGGAGCTTAATGGATGTGGTGAGGGAAGACATGCAGGTAGTTGGTGTGAAAGAGGTAGATGTAGAGGACAGGGTGGTATGGAGACGGATGAGCCGCTGTGGCAACCCCTAATGGGAGCAGCCGAAAGAAGAAGAAGAAGAAGAAGAAGATATACAAGATGCACATGCTATGCTGTTCCTCGCTTAGGTAACCTTTATACACCAGACAAAAATACCCTGCGGTTTCTAGCCTAGCTAATCCGCTCGTTGTTGTTAAAATTTTGCACACTCTGCAAAACTGCACCGGTTTATTCTACAATACTATTCTCCAATAAACCTCTCATACTCTTATCACAACTACCATTATTTTGGTTTTATTATTTTAAATTTCCTCTGAATCACCTGCGGCATGTCCTTTAAAAGGCCACTTTAGCAGGAAGATGAACAGCATTTAAGAGTTTGATGTTTTGGTGTTCCATGCTTTGCTTCCGAAACATGGAAGCAAAGACACTTTTAAGCAGCTGATGGAAATCCCATAGCACGTTTTAACCTCATAGGGGACCTATGAGGTTAAAACGTGCTATGGGCTTTCCATCAGCTGCTTAAAAGTGTCTTTGCTTCCATGTACTGCAAGTTAGAGCAATAAAGGATGAAGATGGAAATGTGTTGACTAGTGAGGAAAGTGTGTTGAGAAGGTGGCGGGTGTATTTTGAGCAGCTGATGAATGAGGAAAATCAGAGAGAGAGAAGGTTGGATGATGTGGAGTTGGTGAAGCAGGATGTGGATAGGATTAGTAAGGAGGAAGTGAGAGCAGCGATTAAGAGGATGAAGAGTGAAAAGTCGTTTGGACCAGATGACATACCTTTTTTTTAACTAAAAATTTTTAGTTAATTGATGCTAATGAATATGAAAAGTCATACTTTTCACTATAAATAAAAAAAAAAATTATTTGTCATTTGACGTTTCGCGTTTTTGCACTTTCAACGGATCGTAATTAAATGATGCTTATAAATATGAACTCATATTTTTCACAAAAAATTTTAAAAACTCGATATATATGTACATGTAAAATTATCATGGGTAAAATTATCATGGGCATGCTGCTTGTACAAAAACGCTTGGTTCGAAAATCCGCTTTCTCTTCGTCCTAGAAGCCTGAGACTTGCGAATCGCGTTTTCAGAGGTTAAGAAACTAATTCTTTACAGCACATAGAAGGCTTTGCCAAATATGTGCTGTTGTTTCGATTTTAATGAATTATGACTTTATAACCCATTTTCATTCACTTTCTGCAGTTTAATACAATTTTTATGAATTATGAATATTAAAATTATTTTTTTTTAAATAACTATAATATTTTTGTGAGAAATATAATATTTTGGTCATGAAATGTTTTGTTATATAATATCTCATCATAAACATGTAAAATTATCATGCGCAAATGCATGCTGCTTGTACAAAAACGCTTAGTTCGAAAAACCGCTTTCTCTTCGTCCTAGAAGCCAGAGACTTGCGGAATCGCGTTTTCAGCGGTTAAGAAACTCATACTTGACAGCACGTAGAAGGCTTTGCCAAATAAGTGCTGTTGTTTCGATTTTAATGAATTATGACTTTATAACCCATTTTCATTCACTTTTTACAGTTTAATACAATTTTATGAATAACGAATATGAAAATTCATTTTTTTTAAATAACATATTTTAGGGATAAATATTATATTTTGTTTAGGAAATGCTTTGTGAAATAATATGTCATCATAAACATGTAAAATTATCATGGGCAAATGCATGCTGCTTGTACAAAAATGCTTGGTTCGAAAAACCGCTTTCTCTTCGTCCTAGAAGCCTGAGACTTGCGGAATCGCGTTTTCAGCGGTTAAGAAACTCATTCTTGACAGCACGTAGGAGGCTTTGCCAAATATGTGCTGTTGTTTCGATTTTAATGAATTTTTTTTTTGTCTTGTCTTTTTCGTTTACTTATCGCAGATTTGATCGGTTTTTAATGAAAATTTGCTTATGACTATGAAAATTCTTATTTTCCCACTAATAATCATATTTTTATTTAAAAAAAGGATATTGTTTTTAAACCACCGTTTGTCATGTATCATTTTCGTTTAGTCTTGCACTTTTTAACGTTTTTTCATTCAATAATGCTTATAAATCAGAAAATTCCTATTTTCACAACTAATTTTTTATGATAAAGGTTAACGTATTTTTTATGAAATGTATTATTTAAAAAAAATAGTTATTAAAAAAAACTTTTTTTCAAACCATTATTTGTCATCACATTTTGCGTTGAATTTTTGCACTTTTTACATTTTTAGTTGATGATGCTTATGAATATAAAAAGTCAAAATTTTCTCAATAACTTGTAAAAACTTGGTCATATCACATTATTTATTAACAGTTTTTCATGATATTTTTAGTATGAATATGTAAATGTATATTTTACCAATTAATCTCATTTTTATTTGAAAAAAAGTTATATTTTTCTTAGACCAATGTTTTTTTTCGCTTACATATTGCACTATATTTTCTATTAAATGATGCTTATAATTATGGAAATGTATATTTTCATAATAACTATAAAAAATGTTTTATGAAAAAGTCATATTTTTGTCAAAACATGAATTGCAGTCACTTTTTTAAAGGTTTTCCAATGTTTTATATTTTTACAATTACTCATATATTTATGGTAAAGGCAATTGTGTTTTTTTAAGAAATTATGTTTATGAATAAGAAATTATATATTTTAATAAAAACATTACATCTTATATAAAAAAGAATATTTTCAAACCATTTGTTGTCATATCACGTTTTACATTGAATTTTAGAATTTTTTTTTACCAATATTTCCTAAATTATTCTAATAATTCTAATAAATTATTCTAATAAATATGAGAATTTATACTTTTGAAATTAATTTCATTTAAAAAAAAAATTTATTTCATATATATTCATATATATATATATATTTATATATATATTTATATATATATATATATATATATATATATATATATATATATATATATATATATATATATATATATAAATAAATATATATATATATATATATATATATATATATATATATATATATATATATATATATATATATATATATATATGAATATATATGAAATAAAATTTTTTTTCTCAATGTTTTTTAATGTAAGTTGTTTGCTTGCATATTGCTCTTCTTAACAGTTTTTCTTTCTATGATGCTTATAATTATAAAAATTCATATTTGCAGAATAACTACAAAAGTTTCAATAAAAATGACATTTTTGTCAAAATATGATTTGTATGGCCACTTTTTTATTTTTTGTTTCTTAATGTCAATTATTTAAAGGTTTTCCGTGAACATATGCTTCTGAACATGAAAATATCATATTACGGGTCGCAGGGGCAGCAGTCTAAGCAGAGACTGCGGAGAAAGCACATTTCGGCCACCTATATCCAGGATCTTGTCCTTTCGGTCATGACCCAGAGCTCATGACCATAGGTGAGAGTAGGAACGTAGATTGACCGGTAAATCGAGAGTTTCGCCTTGCGGCTCATCTCTTTCTTCAATCTCCCGTTCCACCCTTCCCTCACTTGTGAACAAAACCCCAAGATACTTAAACTGCTCCACTTGCGGCAGGAACTCTCCACCAACCTGAAGTGGGCAAGCCACCCATTTCCGACTGAGGAACATGGCCTCGGATTTGGAGGTGCTGATTCTCATCCCAGCTGCTTCACACTCGGCTGCAAACCGTCCCAGTGCATGCTGAAGGTCCTGGTCTGATGAAGCCAACACGACAACATCATCTGCAAAGAGCAGAGACGAAATCGTGTTGTCACCAAACCGGACACCCTCCGGCCCCTGGCTGCGCCTAGAAATTCTGTCCATAAAAATTGTGAACAGAACCGGTGACAAAGGGCAGCCCTGCCGGAGTCCAACATGCACCGGGAACAAGTCTGACTTACTGCCGGCAATGCAAACCAAGCTCCAGCTTCGGTCGTACAGGGACCGATCAGCCATTAGTAAAGGGCCCCGGACCCCGTACTCCCGGAGCACTCCCTACAGGCCGCCGCGAGGGACACAGTCGAATGCCTTTTCCAAATTCACAAAACACATGTGGACTGGTTGGGCAAACTCCCATGAACCCTCCAGCACCCTGTAGAGGGTATAGTATATATATATATATATATATATATATATATATATATATATATATATATATATATATATATATATATATATATATATATATATATATATATATATATATATATATATATATATATATATATATATATATATATATAGTATATATAGGGTCCAGTGTTTCACGGCCTGGATGAAAACCACACTGTTCTTCCTGAATCCGAGGTTCTACTATCGGCCGTATTCTCCTCTCCAGTACCGTGGCATAGACTTTTCAATGTAGGCTGAGAAGTGTGATCCCCCTAAAGTTGAAACACACCCTCCGGTGCCACTTCTTAAAAAGTGGGACCACCACCCCGGTCTGCCATTCCAGAGGCACTGTCCCCGACCGCCACGCGATGCTGCAGGGGCATGTCAGCCAAGACAGCCCCACAACATCCAGAGACTTGAGGTACTCAGGGCGGATCTCAGTCACCCCCGGTGCCTTGCCACCGAGGAGTTTCTTTACTACCTCGGTGACTTCAGCTTGGGTGATGGACGAGTCCACCTCTGAGCCCTCAGCCTTTGCTTCCTCAATGGAAGACGTGACGGCGGGATTGAGGAGATCCTCAAAGTATTCGTTCCACCGTCCAACGACATCCCCAGTTGAGGTCAACAGCTCCCCACCTCCACTGTAAACAGCATTGGTAGGGCACTGCTTCCCTCTCCTGAGGCACCGGACGGTTTGCCAGAATCTCATCGAGGCCAGCCGATAGTCCTTCTCCATGGCCTCACCAAACTCCTCCCAGGCCCAAGTTTTTGCCTCCACAAAAACCCGGGCTGCAGTTCGCTTGGCCTGCCGGTACCCGTCAGCTGCCTCAGGAGTCCCACAAGCCAACCAGGCCCGATTGGACTCCTTCTTCAGCATGACGGCATCCCTTACTTCCGGTTGCCCCCACCGGGTTCGGGGATTGCTGCCTCGACAGGCACTGGAGACCTTACGGCCACAGCTCCGAGCGGCCGCTTCGACAATGGAGGTGGAGAACATGGTCCACTCGGACTCAATATCTCCGGCCTCCCTCGGGATCCGGTCAAAGCTCCGCCGGAGGTGGGAGTTGGTCATATCATGGTATTTCATGAAATCTTTTACATTCACATTACACTTTTAATGATTTATTTGTGAAAATATGAACATTCATATTTTTACATTAACGTGTAAAAACTTGGTCATTTCACGTTTGGTCTAGTCCTGGACATCTTTAGAATGTCATACTGCCTTTTACAGTATTCATTAATCTGATCCATCATTCTCTATAATCTCCACTTTGTGCATATCTATTCCCAACACTTAGCTAAAGAAAAAAAATAAAAAAAACTTTCCCTAAAACTGAGAAAGAATCGATCCTGTCCTCTTTACTACTGCTGACTTCTGTGTCATAGACTCAATCAAACGCCTAACCCTTTTGACCACCCTACCTGCATGAGTCCTAAAACTCTGTGTGTCATCTGGTACATGTGCTGGCATGTCAGTAATATGATTAGTATTAGAGTCATTCACAGCCCTTACTTGCTGGTCTAAGTTACTCCGGTCGGAGTCTCCATCTACATCATACATTCAAACGGAACAATCTCCAGCACCCTCATTTGGATTACGGCATTCTGCGGGATTATCAGATTTCAAATCACTGTCAACAGACTCTTGACCCACAACTTCTCTCGGTTCATCAGACACCCACGCTCCCATCCTATCATCAGAACCATCCCCCTTAGTTGGATCGAACAGTTCCGACATGCAAGGTTTGGTCTCCGCATTCCCAGCACTTGATGGAACATCCTCATCTTGGGTTGGTTCAATAGGTAGAAAGCTGATGTCCAGAATTAGGTTGCAACTTTGGGATACGGCCAAACATTAACTGAAATGGGGCGTAACCAGTGGTTTCATTATACGCATTATACGCAAATGTCAGAGCCTGTATCTGCTCGGGCCATTTTTGTTTCTCCTTGAGAGGTTGCATACTGCCCAAAGTTTGATTGAACTGCTCTGTTACACCATTTCCCATCGTGTGGTATGCTGTAGTGAGTGACTTCTCAACACCAGCCAATTTAGGCAATTCTGCATTGAGTGCACTTTCGAAGTTAGCCCCTTGGTCGGTATGAATACGTGTCGGGAAGCCATAGACGCAAAAAAACATGTTCCCACAACTTTTGGCTATCTGTTTTGCTTTCTGGTTTGCGCACAGAAAAGCATGAGCCAAATTAGTAAAATGATCAGTAGCAACTAATACATCCACGGATTGTTGCTTGCTATCCTCAGCACACCAAAAATCCAAACACACCAACTCCATCAGTACTGAAGTCTTTATGCTCTCAAGAGGGGCTAGAGCAAATGGCTCTGGTGTTCTGGCCAATACACACCTCTGACAACACTTGACCTACTCCTTAATATCATACTCCATCCTAGGCAAGTAAAAATGTTGTTGAGCTAACTGGAGGGTTTTTGTCCCTGATGTCCAGCAAGATCATGTACACCGTTTAAAGCCAAAGAGTCAAAAAAGAAATTTTTTTCGAGATTGATAAATCAGGCTCTTGATCTTGCCTGATTTTCTCTAAAGGGATTGTTGTGACATGGTATTACACCCAGGCGCCACCATATTCTGAATGGATTGGGTTGTCTGCATGGCCCTCAGCTCGGTTACCCTTTCCCACTGATCATGAAGACCTAAAAGGGTTCTGACTGTATCATGATCGTAAGACACTGTATTAGCCAAGGGCGTTACATGGAGACTGTTCACTTGCAAACAAAAAGTGTCCTAAACCCCATCCTCATCAACACAGTCCGCTTCAGCAAGTATGTTGCCGTATCTCTCCGTGATAAGCCTACGACTCACTGTTGGAAAAGGATCACGGCTCAAGGCATCAGCTACAATGTTCTTGCTCCCAGCAACATGCTTACGATAAAAAGTGTAAGCAGCAAGGTTTGATACCCAGCGTTGTTCAAAGCATCGAGTTTAGCTTTAGTTAGTATATAAGTGAGTGGGTTATTGTCTGTCCATACCATGAACATGTGTCCTTTTAACCAATGGAAAAAATTTTTACATTCACTCCACTTCAAGGCTAGAAACTCAAGCTTATGTGCTGGATACCTCTTTTGAGAGTTACTTAGAGTCTTGCTTGCAAATGCAATGGGGCGTGCTTTCTCCTCCCCAGCCGATATCTGTGATAGCACAGCCCCAATGATGCATCAGTTGACAAAATTAACGGAAGAGAGAAATCAGGATGTGCTAGAACCACGCTCTTCAATAAGCTCTCTTTCAGTTTAGAAAGGCCACATCACATTCAGGAGTCCAGTCAGTTGATTTCAACTTCCTATAAGTGCCTGCCCTAATCCCAGTTTTGATCTTTGCCTTTCTTTTCTGTCCAGCTGTCAAAGAAAACAACTGTTTGGCTATTGAGGAACAACTTGGGATGAAATGCTGATAATAGAGAATCATGCCCAAAACAGACTTAATCCTTCGGACAGATGGAGTACACCCATCCTCTTCCATTAGGTCCTCTTTTGACAATTTGGCTATGGCTTCAACCTTCGAAGGATCGACAGATACACCATTTCCGTCAATTAAGTGACCTAAAAATTTTACAGATGTTTGCATGAAATGGCACTTTTTTGGACTTAACTTGAGGTTGTAATCCCTCAACCGTTGAAAGACTATCTCCAGCTTCTCCAACGCTGCCTTCTAATCAGGTGCAAACACCAATAAGTCATCCAAATAACACAACAGGCTACTGATATTCAAGTCCCCACTTGAAATTCAAGTCCAGCAAGACTACCCGAGTTCTCCTTTCTCCCCGTCGGTTATCACGGACAAGTGCGAATTCACGTAGCAAATCTTTCACTTTTTATCCCCCAAATTTACTTAAATTTACATATTATTCTCTAATTTCTCCTCCTTACTACTTTACATACACCAATAATTTTGCAAGTTTTTGCATATCCCACCTTTTGCTTACGTATTTTCTGGTAAGTTTATACCTTTTCTTGATAAAATGTCACCCCTTTCCAGTAGGCCTCATTCACTTTTATACATTTCTAATTTATATGTACCGTAAACATCTGATAGTGAACTTTCCTTCTTGTAAAAAATCCCCTGATCATGCATTTTCCTCCTACTTAAGATTCTACTTTGATTCTATGCATGTTTAAGGATGGTGATAATATAATGTATGCTGCGCTTTTGTGTATATCTTTAACTAATTTTGCCTCTTTAAGCATGATTATTTGATCTTTATGAACTCTCTTCATACACCGAGTTCTCTGCGGAGCTGAGTATTATACTATATTAATGCTGAGTAATGGGTAAATGTATTAAGCTTGGATTTAAACTAATATAAGCAATGTTATATGTTAGGAAGCTTTATTGATATTGTTTTTTATTATTTTTATTTTATTATGCTGTCCTTACCCTAAGCACTGTGAAACCTCATATACAAGATGCAAACCCAGCCATTAGGGAGGCACAAGCCAGTGCACCCTTAGTGCCGGCTCCCAACTTCGGATAAATGGGGAGGGTTGCATTAGAAAGGGCATCCAGCGTAAAACGTGGCAAATCGAATATGCGGATCACAAATAAGAATTTCATACCGGATCGGTCGAGGCCCGGGTTAACAACAACCGCCACAGGTATCGTTAGCCAACAGGGTACCGGTGGAAATTTGACTACTGTTAGCTGAAGAAAGAGAAGAAGAGGAGGAAGACGTCTACAGAGACAGCAGGAAAAGGAGAAGTGTAGAAGAGTAGAGGTTTGGGTTGGTACTATGACTGGTAAAGGGAGAGAGATAGCTGATATGATGGAGAGGAGAAAGGTAGATATGTTGTGTGTTCAGGAGACCAAGTGGAAAGGGAGTAAGGCCAGGAACATTGGAGGTGGGTTTAAACTGTTCTAACATGGTGTGGATGAAAAGAGAAATGGTGTAGGGGTGATTCTGAAGGAAGAGTACAGTAAGAGTGTAGTGGAGGTGAAGAGAGTTTCTGATAGGGTGATGAACGTGAAGCTGGAAGTTAAAGGGATGATGATAACTGTCATCAGTGCCTATGCTCCACAAGTTGGCTGTGAGATAGAGGAGAAGGAAAGATTCTGGAGTGAATTAGATGAAGTGGTAGATGGTGTACCTAGATAAGAAAGACTGGTGATTGGGGCAGAGGGGCAGACTTTAATGGGCATATGTAGGTGAAGGGAACAGAGGTGATGAGGAGGTGATGGGTAGGTATGGTTTTAAGGAGAGGAATGTAGAAGGGCAGACGGTGGTAGATTTTACTAAAAGGATGGAAATGGCAGTGGTGAATACGTATTTTAAGAAGAAGGATGATCATAGGGTGACCTATAAGAGTGGAGGAAGGTGCACACAGGTGGACTATGTTTTATGCCGGAGATGCAACCTGAAGGAGATTGGAGACTGTAAGGTGTTGTGGGGGACAGTGTAGTTAGAGAGCATCGGATGGTGGTCTGTAGGATGGTTTTGGAGGTGAAGAAGAAGAGGAGGCGAGTGAGGACTGAAAGAAGAATAAGATGGTGGAAACTGAAGGAGGAAGAGTGGTGAGGTTTAGGGAAGAGGTCAGACAGGGGCTCGGTGGTGGTGAAGAGGTGTTGGATAATTGGGTAACAACTGCAGGAGCTAGAATGGTACTTGGTGTGACATCTGGAAATGGAAAGGAAGACAAAGAGACGTGGTGGTGGAATGAGGAAGTGCAGGAGAGCATAAGGAGAAAGAGGTTGGCAAAACAGAAGTGGGATCGACAGAGTGACGAGAAAAGTAAGCAGGAGTACAAGAAGATGCGGCAGCAGGTAAAGAGGAATGTGGCGAAAGCCAAGGAAAAGGCGAGCTGTATCAGGAGCTGTATGAGAGGTTGGACACTAGGGGAGAAGAAAAGGATTTGAACCGATTGGCCAGGCAGAGGGACCGAGCTGGGAAGGATGTACTGCAAGTTAGAGCAATAAAGGATGAAGATGGAAATGTGTTGACAAATGAGGAGAGTGTGTTGAGAAGATGGAGGGAGTATTTTGAGCTGCTGATGAATGAGGAAAATCAGATAGAGAGAAGGTTGGATGATGTGGAGTTGGTGAAGCAGGATGTGGATAGGATTAGTAAGGAGGAAGTGAGAGCAGCGATTAAGAGGATGAAGAGTGAAAAGTCGTTTGGACCAGATGACATACCTGTAGAAGCATGGAGATGTTTAGGAGAGATGGAAGTGGAGTTTTTAACCAGATTGTTTAACAGGATTCTGGAAGGTAGGAGGATGCCTGAGGAATGGAGAAGGAGTGTGCTGGTACCGATCTTGAAGAATAAGGGAGATGTGCAGACCTGCAGTAACTACATGGGAATTAAGTTGATCAGTCACACCATGAAGTTATGGGAAAGAGTAGTGGAAGCCAGGCTGAGAAAAGAGGTGACCATCTGTGAGCAACAGTATGGTTTCATGCCTAAGAAGAGCACCACAGATGCCTTATTTGCTTTGAGGATGTTGATGAAGAAGTATAGAGAAGGACAGAAGGAATTGCAATGTGTATTTGTGGATTTAGAGAAAGCGTACGACAGAGTGCCAGGAGAGGAGTTGTGGTATTGTATGACGAACTCAGGTGTGTCAGAGAAGTATGTGAGGGTGGTGCAGGACATGTATGAGGACAGTGTGACAGCAGTGAAGTGTGCAGTAGAAACGACATACTGGTTCAGGGTGAAGGTTGGACTGCATCAAGGATCGGCCCTGAGCCCTTTCCTGTTTGCAGTGGTGATGGACTGGTTGACGGATGAGGTCAGACAGGAGTCTCCCTGGACTAGGATGTTTGCGGAAGTTATTGTGATTTGTAATGAGAGTAGTGAGCAGGTTGAGAAGAGCCTGGAGAGGTGGAGATATGCGCTGGAGAGAAGGGGAATGAAAGTCAGTAGGAGTAAGACAGAGTACATGTGCGTAAATGAGAGGGAGGGCAGTGGAGTGGTGTGGATACAGGGAGAAGAGGTGGAGAAGGTGGAGGAATTCAGGTACCTTCAGACAACTGCAATGCTCTTGTAAGTGCGACCAACTCTGCAGCTTGTGCAGATGTGTATGGTAATGGTTTAGCTTCAACTATTTCATCAGGTAAACTTACAACCGCGTATCCACATAAATACACATCAGAGGGTTTTGAACACAATCTATCTATTTCAGGGGTCACCAACGTAGTGTCACTTGGTAACATCCAAAGGATTCGACCATTTCTGTCCACACAGGCTGCCCAGGTGCTTGTTCAGTCTCTTGTCATTTCAAGACTTGACTACTGCAACTTTCTGCTGGCAGGTCTTCCCCAGAACGCTATTCGTCCACTGCAAATGATCCAAAACGCAGCTGCACGACTTGTGTTCAATCAGCCCAAGTTCTCCCACACCACCCCACTGCTGCGCTCCCTTCACTGGCTTCCAGTAGCTGCACGTATCAGATTCAAAACACTGATGCTTGCCTACAAGGCCAAAATTGGACCGACCTCAGTGACCTCATCACATCTTGCACTGCACCACGCTGTCTGAGATCCTCCAGTACTGCTCGACTGCTACCTTCTTCTCTCAGAATGAGAGGTAGGTACATTTCCCCTAGATGTCCGTACAGCAAAGTCCCTGACTATCTTCAAGCAACGACTGAAGACCTACCTCTTCCTGAAATACTTAAATTAGCACTTCCAAGCTTGTATATTTATATTAAGTTTGTAATCTTGCGTACCAGTGTAGATTTATTCATTACTAGAGACTCAAAGCACTTTTGTACGTCCATCCATCCATCCATCTTCTCCCGCTTATCCGAGGCCGGGTCGCGGGGGCAGCAGTCTAAGCAAAGATCCCCAGACTTCCCTCTCCCTAGCCACTTCTTCCAGCTCTTCCGGGGGGACACCAAGGCGTTCACAGGCCAGCCGGGAGACATAGTCCCAGGAAGGCGTCCAGGAGGCATCCGGAACAGATGCCCGAGCCACCTCAGCTGACCCCTCTCGTTGTGAGCTTCTCACCCTATCGCTAAGGGATCGCCCAGCCACCCTGCGGAGAAAGCTCATTTCGGCTGCCTATATCCGGGATCTTGTCCTTTCGGTCATGACCCAAAGCTCATGACAATAGGTGAGAGTAGAAACGTAGATTGACCGGTAAATCGAGAGTTTCGCCTTGCGGCTCAGCTCTTTCTTCACCACGACAGACCGGTACATCGACCGCATTACTGCAGAAGCTGCACCGATCCGTCTGTCAATCTCCCGTTCCACCCTTCCCTCACTCGTGAACAAAACCCCAAGATACTTAAACTCCTCCACTTGCTGCAGGAACTCCCCACCAACCTGAAGTGGGCAAGCCACCCTTTTCAGACTGAGGACCATGGCCTCGGATTTGGAGGTGCTGATTCTCATCCAAGCCGCTTCACACTCGGCTGCAAACCGTCCCAGTGCATGCTGAAGGTCCTGGTCTGATGAAGCCAACACGACAACATCATCTGCAAAGAGCAAAGACAAAATCGTGTCGTCACCAAACCGGACACCCTCCGACCCCTGGCTGCGCCTAGAAATTCTGTCCATAAAAATTATGAACAGAACCGGTGACAAAGGGCAGCCCTGCCGGAGTCCAACATGCACCGGGAACAAGTCTGACTTACGGCCGGCAATGCGAACCAAGCTCCTGCTTCGGTTGTACAGGGACCGGACAGCTCTTAGTAAAGGGCCCCCCGACCCCATACTCCCGGAGCACCCTCCACAGGCCGCCGCGAGGGACACAGTCGAATGCCTTTTCCAAATCCACAAAACACATGTGGACTGGTTGGGCAAACTCCCATGAACCCTCCAGCACCCTGTAGAGGGTATAGAGCTGGTCCAGTGTTCCACGGCCTGGACGAAAACCACACTGTTCCTCCTGAATGCGAGGTTCTACTATTGGCCGTATTCTCCTCTCCAGTACCGTGGCATAGACTTTCCCAGGTAGGCTGAGAAGTGTGATGCCCCTATAGTTGGAACACACCCTCCGTTCCCCCCTTCTTAAAAAGAGGGACCACCACCCCGGTCTGCCATTCCAGAGGCACTGTCCCCGACCGCCACGCGATGCTGCAGGGGCGTGTCAGCCAAGACAGCCCCACAACATCCAGAGACTTGAGGTACTCAGGGCGGATCTCATCCTCTTGCCACCGAGGAGTTTCTTTACTACCTCGGTGACTTCAGCTTGGGTGATGGACGAGTCCGCCTCTGAGCCCTCAGCCTCTGCTTCCTCAATGGAAGACGTGACGGCGGGATTGAGGAGATCCTCGAAGTATTCCTTCCACCGTCCAATGACACAGTTCGCTTGGCCTGCCGGTATCAGCTTGACGTCATCCCTTACTTCCGGTTTCCACCACCGGGTTCGGGGATTGCCGCCTCGACAGGCACCGGAGACCTTACTGCCACAGCTCCGAGCGGCCGCTTTGACAATGGAGGTGGAGAACATGGTCCACTCGAACTCAATATCTCCGGCCTCCCTCGGGATCTGGTCAAAGCTCCGCCGGAGTTGGGAGTTAAAGATCTCTCTGACAGTAGACTCGGCCAAACGTTCCCAGCAGACCCTCACAGTACGCTTGGGTCTGCCGAGTCTGTCCAGCTTCCTCCCCCGCCATCGGATCCAACTCACCACCAGGTGGTCATGAGTTGACAGCTCCGCCCCTCTCTTTACCCGAGTGTCCAAGACATACGGCCGCAGGTCAGATGAAACGACCACAAAGTCGATCATCGAACTACGGCCCAGGGTGACCTGGTGCCACGTGCACTGATGGACACCCTTATGCTTGAACATGGTGTTCGTTATGGACAAACTGTAACTAGCACAGAAGTCCAATAACTGAACACCGCTCAGGTTCAGATCAGGGGGGCCGTTCCTCCCAATCACGCCCCTCCAGGTGTCACTGTCGCTGCCTACGTGTGCATTGAAGTCTCCTAGTAGAACGACGGAGTCCCCAGTCGGAGCACTGTCCAGCACCCCTCCCAGAGACCCCAAGAAGGCCGGGTACTCTATACTGCCATTTGGCCCGTAGACACACACGACAGTGAGAGACCTATCCCCGACCCGTAGGCGCATGGAAACGACCCCCTTATTCACCGGGGTAAACTCCAACACATGGCGGCTGAGCTGGGGGGCTATAAGCAAACCCACACCAGCCCGACGCCTTTCACCATGGGCAACTCCAGAGTGGTGAAGAGTCCATCCTCTCTCGAGGAGTGTGGTTCCAGAGCCCAGGCCGTGCGTAGAGGTGATCCCGACTATCTCTAGTCGGAACTTCTCAACCTCACGCACAATCTCAGGCTCCTTCCCCGCCAGCGAGGTGACATACCACGTCCCTAGAGCTAGCTTCCGTGTCCAGGGTTCGGGTTGTCGAGGCCCCCGCCTTCGACTGCTGCCCGATCCTCTCAGCACCGGCCCCTTACGGTCCCTCCTGCAGGTGGTGAGCCCACTGGAAGGCGGCCCCACATCGCTACTTCGGGCTGAGCCCGGCCGGACCCTGTGGGGGAAGGCCCGGCCACCAGGCGCTCGCATACAAGCCCGAACCCCGGGCCTGGCTCCAGGGTGGGGGCCCCGGCTGCGCCATAACGGGCGACGTCACGGTCCTTGATACCTTTGTACGTTGCTCTGGATAAGAGCGTCTGCTAAATGCCGCAAATGTAAATGTAAATGTAAATGTAGCCCGGAAGGACCACATGAGTAGCCTGCGGGTCTTTTCTAAAAATAGCTGTTTCCTACTTTTTTAAATCATTGTTGATACTTATGAGAAATCATTACCATGATCAGTGTCTTCACATAGATAAATATCATTAATTATTAATAATAACATATAATTAAAGGTAAATTGAGCAAATTTGTTATTTCAGATCAAAATGAAAACTGTGTCTATCAAACTGGTAGCCCTTCACATTAATATTACCCAAGAAGTACCTTCCAGTTTCAGAAAGGCTGGTGACCCCTGCTCTATATATAGGCAATCCACCTCTTCCAGGGCCATATCTAAAAGATCGGGCTTACAAGAGGTCTCTTGTTCAATGTGTTTAAGGCAATCCTGTGCGTTGTCAAAACCATAAGTCTAGCAGAGTCTAGCAGAGTCTAGCAGATCACGCAGCGTTACTACAGCTGAATGCGGCTGAGAAGAAGGCTTAATAATTATGTTTTCTGTTGCCAAGAGCGTGATTTCATAACCAGATCTACGTCGTGCTGTCATATCTTTTGTGTTGAGGTTATGTAAAATAGCTGTTACCCGATGTGAGGTGTACAGAATCAAAGGATGTGACAGCACTGTTTTCTCAGCATCAGACCATCAGCAGCCACTGCACGCATGCATGAGGGCAACCATTGTGCTATGTTGTCTAAAGATTTGGAAAGAAATCTGGGCAAAATCTGTCACCATGTTCCTGGGCTAGAATCCCTGCAGCCGTACCACCAGGTTCATGCAAATAAAGGTGAAAATTATGAGTATAAAATGTAATATTTTAATAAAGATATTTAAAAAACTTTTTTATAAAAGAAAGTCAGATTTTTTTTCAAACCATTGTTTGTCATCACATTTTGCAGTGAATATTTGCACTTTCAATGGTTTTTAGTTAATAATTCTTATGAATATGAAAAGTCAAAATTTCACAATAACTTGTAAAAACGATTTGTCATATTATGTTTTTCATTTAATGTTTGCACTTTTTTTTTTTTTTACAGTTTTCATGAAATTATTCTAATGAATATAAAAAGTCACATTTTACCTATTAATTTCATATATATAATAGAAAAGTCATTTTTATGTCAAAACATGATATATCATGAAACCTTTTTCATTCATTGATTGCACTTTTTTTGGTTATGAGTGTAAAATTTAATATTTTAATAAAAACAATACAAAAGAAAGTTTTTTCAAACCATTGTTTGTCATTACGTTTTGTGTAAATTTTTTGCACTTTTTTTAGTTAAATTATGCTTATCAATATGAAAATGTATATTTTTACAATAATTCATATTTGTATGAAAAAGTTACTTTTTTAAATGAAATAATGGTTATAAAAATGAAATTTAATATTTTAATAAAAACAATTTGGTATTAAAATTTTTTTTTTTTAACTATTGTCATCACGTTTTGCGTAGATTTTTTGCACTTCTAATGATTTTTAGTTAATTGATGCTAATGAATATGAAAAGTCATATTTTTCACTATAAATTAAAAAAAATTGATTTGTCATTTGACGTTTCGCGTTTTTGCACTTTCAACGGTTCGTAATTAAATGATGCTTATGAATATGAACTCATATTTTTCACAAAACAATTTAAAAACTCGATATATATGTTCATGTAAAATTATCATGGGTAAAATTATCATGGGCATGCTGCTTGTACAAAAACGAAAAACCTCTTTCTCTTCGTCCTAGAAGCCTGAGACTTGCGGAATCGCGTTTTCAGCGGTTAAGAAACTCATTCTTGACAGCACGTAGGAGGCGTTACCAAAATATGTGCTGTTGTTTCGATTTTAATCAATTATGACTTTCTAACCCATTTTCATTCACTTTTTGCAGTTAAAATTTTTTTTTATAAATTATGAATATTAAAATTCATTTTTTTAAAATAACTAATATTTTTGTGAGAGTAATTATATTTTGGTCATGAAATGTTTTGTTATATTATATCTTATCATAAACATGTAAAATTATCATAGGCGAGTGCATGCTGCTTGTACAAAAACGCTTGGTTCGAAAAACAGCTTTCTCTTCGTCCTAGAAGCCTGAGACTTGCGGAATCGCGTTTTCAGCGGTTAAGGAACTCATTCTTGACAGCACGTAGGAGGCTTTGCCAAATATGTGCTGTTGTTTCGATTTTAATGAATTATGACTTTATAACCCATTTTCATTCACTTTTTGCAGTTTAATACAATTTTTATAAATTATGAATATTAAAATTCATTTTTTTAAATAACTATAATATTTTTGTGAGAAATATATTTTGGTCATGAAATGTTTTGTTATATTATATCTTATCATAAACATGTAAAATTATCATAGGCGAGTGCATGCTGCTTGTACAAAAACGCTTGGTTCGAAAAACCGCTTTCTCTTCGTCCTAGAAGCCAGAGACTTGCTGAATCACGTTGTCAGCGGTTAAGAAACTCATTTTTGACAGCACGTAGGAGGCTTTGCCAAATATGTGCTGTTGTTTCGATTTTAATGAATTCTTTTTTTTTTTTGTCTTGTCTTTTTCGTTTACTTATCGCAGATTTGATCGGTTTTTAATGAAAATTTGCTTATGACTATGAAAATTCTTATTTTCCCAATAATAATCATATTTTTATTTTAAAAAAAGGATATTGTTTTTAAACCACCGTTTGTCATGTATCATTTTCGTTTAATCTTGCACTTTTTAACGTTTTTACATTCAATAATGCTTATAAATCAGAAAATTCCTTTTTTCACAACTAATTTTTTATGATAAAGGTTACATATTTTTTATGAAATGTATTATTTAAAAAAATAGTTATTATAAAAACCTTTTTTTCAAACCATTATTTGTCATCACATTTTCCGTTGAATTTTTGCACTTTTTTTACATTTTTAGTTGATGATGCTTATGAATATAAAAAGTCAAAATTTTGTTAAATTTCAGTCATATCACATTATTTATTAACAGTTTTTCATGATATTTTTAGAATGAATATGTAAATGTATATTTTACCAATGAATCTCATTTTTATTTGAAAAAAGTTATATTTTTCTTAGACCAATGTTTTTTTTCCGCTTACATATTGCACTATATTTTCTAATAAATGATGCTTATAATTCTGGAAATGTATATTTTCATAATAACTATAAAAAATGTTTTATGAAAAAGTCATATTTTTGTCAAAACATGAATTGCAGTCACTTTTTTAAAGGTTTTCCAATGTTTTATATTTTCACAATTACTCATATATTTATGGTAAAGGTTATTGTGTTTTTTTAAGAAATTATGTTTATGAATAAGAAATTATATATTTTAATATCACGTTTTACATTGAATTTTAGAATTTTTTTTACCAATATTTCCTAAAATTATTCTAATAAATATGAGAATTTATACTTTAAAAATTAATTTAATTAATATATATATATATATATATATATATATATATATATATATATATATATATATATATATATATATATATATATATATATATATATATATATGAATATATATGAAATACAATTTTTTTTTTCTTTCCCAATGTTTTTTAATGTAAATTGTTTGCTTGCATATTTGCATCATATTTGCAGAATAACTACAAAATTTTCAATAAAAATGACATTTTTGTCAAAATATGATTTGTATGGCCACTTTTTTATTTTTTGTTTCTTAATGGCAATTATTTAAAGGTTTTTAGTGAACATATGCTTCTGAACATGAAAATATCATATTACGGGTCGCAGGGGCAGCAGTCTAAGCAGAGACTGCGGAGAAAGCACATTTCGGCCACCTGTATCCGGGATCTTGTCCTTTCGGTCATGACCCAGAGCTCATGACCATAGGTGAGAGTAGGAACGTAGATTGACCGGTAAATCGAGAGTTTCGCCTTGTGGCTCATCTCTTTCTTCAATCTCCCGTTCCACCCTTCCCTCACTCGTGAACAAAACCCCAAGATACTCCTCCACTTGCGACAGGAACTCTCCACCAACCTGAAGTGGGCAAGCCACCCTTTTCCGACTGAGGAACATGGCCTCGGATTTGGAGGTGCTGATTCTTATCCCATCCGCTTCACACTCGGCTGCAAACCGTCCCAGTGCGTGCTGAAGGTCCTGGTCTGATGAAGCCAATATGACAACATCATCTGCAAAAAGCAGAGATGAAATCGTGTTGTCACCAAACCGGACACCCTCCGGCCCCTGGCTGCGCCTAGAAATTCTGTCCATAAAAATTGTAAACAGAACCGGTGACAAAGGGCAGCCCTGCCGGAGTCCAACATGCACCGGGAACAAGTCTGACTTACTGCCGGCAATGCGAATCACGCTCCTGCTTCGGTCGTACAGGGACCGAACAGCCCTTAGTAAAGGGCCCCGGACCCCGTACTCCCGGAGCACCCCCTACAGGCCGCCGCAAGGGACACAGTCGAATGCCTTTTCCAAATTCACAAAACACATGTGGACTGGTTGGGCAAACTCCCATGAACCCTCCAGCACCCTGTAGAGGGTATAGAGCTGGTACAGTGTTCCACGGCCTGGACGAAAACCACACTGTTCCTCCTGAATCCGAGGTTCTACTATCGGCCGTATTCTCCTCTCCAGTACCGTGGTATAGACTTTCCAATGTAGGCTGAGAAGTGTGATCCCCCTAAAGTTGGAACACACCCTCCGGTCCCCCTTCTTAAAAAGAGGGACCACCACCCCGGTCTGCCATTCCAAAGGCACTGTCCCCGACCGCCACGCAATGCTGCAGGGGCATGTCAGCCAAGACAGCCCCACAACATCCAGAGACTTGAGGTACTCAGGGCGGATCTCATCCACCCCCGGTGCCTTGCCACCGAGGAGTTTCTTTACTACCTCGGTGACTTCAGCTTGGGTGATGGACGAGTCCACCTCTGAGCCCTCAGCCTCTGCTTCCTCAATGGAAGACGTGACGGCGGGATTGAGGAGATCCTCGAAGTATTCCTTCCACCGTCCAACGACATCCCCAGTTGAGGTCAACAGCTTCCCACCTCCACTGTAAACAGCCAATGCTGTTTACAGTGGAGGTGGGAAGCTGTTGACCTCAACTGGGGCACTGGGGGCACTGCTTCCCTCTCCTGAGGCGCCGGACGGTTTGCCAGAATCTCTTTGAGGCCAGCCGATAGTCCTTCTCCATGGCCTCACCGAACTCCTCCCAGGCCCGAGTTTTTGCCTCCACAACCACCCTGGCTGCAGTTCGCTTGGCCTGCCAGTACCCATCAGCTGCCTCAGGAGTCCCACAAGCCAACCAGGCCCGATAGGACTCCTTTTTCAGCATGACGGCATCCCTTACTTCCGGTTGCCACCACCGGGTTCGGGGATTGCTGCCTCGACAGGCACCGGAGACCTTACGGCCACAGCTCCGAGCGGCCTCTTCGACAATGGAGGTGGAGAACATGGTCCACTCGGACTCAATATCTCCGGCCTCCCTCGGGATCCGGTCAAAGCTCCGCCGGAGGTGGGAGTTGGTCATATCATGGTATTTCATGAAATCTTTCACATTCACATTACACTTTTAATGATTTATTTGGGAAAATATGAACATTCATATTTTTACATTAACGTGTGAAAACTTGGTCATTTCACGTTTGGTCTAGTCCTGGACATCTTTAGAATGTCATACTGCCTTTTACAGTATTCATTAATCTGATCCATCATTCTCTATAATCTCCACATTGTGCATATCTATTCCCAACACTTAGCTAAAAAAAAAACAAAAAAAAACTTTCCTTAAAACTGAGAAAGAATCAATCCTGTCCTCAACACTACTGGTGACTTCTGTGTCATAGACTCAATCAAACGCCTAACCCTTTTAACCACCCTACCTGCATGAGTCCTAAAACTCTGTGTGTCATCTGGTACATGTGCTGGCATGTCAGTAATATGATTAGTATTAGAGTCATTCACAGCCCTTACTTGCTGGTCTAAGTTACTAGGGTCGGAGTCTCCATCTACATCATACATTCAAACGGAACAATCTCCAGCAACCTCATTTGGATTACGGCATTCTGCGGAATTATCAGATTTCAAATCACTGTCAACAGACTCTTGACCCACAACTTCTCTCGGTTCATCAGACACCCACGCTCCCATCCTATCATCAGAACCATCCCCCTTAGTTGGATCGAACAGTTCCGACATGCAAGGTTTGGTCTCCGCATTCCCAGCACTTGACGGAACATCCTCATCTTGGGTTGGTTCAATAGGTAGAAAGCTGATGTCCAGAATTAGGTTGCAACTTTGGAATACGGCCAAACATTAACTGAAATGGGGCGTAACCAGTGGTTTCATTATACGCATTATACGCAAATGTCAGAGCCTGTATCTGCTCGGGCCATTTTAGTTTCTCCTTGAGAGGTTGCATACTGCCCAAAGTTTGATTGAACTGCTCTGTTACACCATTTCCTATCGGGTGGTATGCTGTAGTGAGTGACTTCTCAACACCAGCCAATTTAGGCAATTCTGCATTGAGTGCACTTTCGAAGTTAGCCCCTTGGTCGGTATGAATACGTGTCAGGAAGCCATAGACGCAAAAAAACATGTTCCCACAACTTTTGGCTATCTGTTTTGCTTTCTGGTTTGCGCACAGAAAAGCATGAGCCAACTTAGTAAAATGATCAGTGGCAACTAATACATCCACAGATCGTTGCTTGCTATCCTCAGCACACCAAAAATCCAAACACACCAACTCCATCAGTACTGAAGTCTTTATGCTCTCAAGAGGGGCTAGAGCAGATGGCTCTGGTGTTCTGGCCAATACACACCTCTGACAACACTTGACATACTCCCTAATATCATACTCCATCCTAGGCAAGTAAAAATGTTGTTGAGCTAACTGGAGGGTTTTTGAGTGTCCCTGATGTCCAGCAAGATCATGTACACTGTTTAAAGCCTTAGCCCTATGGCTTGATGGAATTACAAGTTGGAACCTTTTGTGATTGCTTAACGGATCTTTCGAGATGCGCTAAACTACTCAGTTTTGCAATTTCAACCTGTCCCATTGCTTAAGAAGAGATAAAGTTCCAGCGTCCATTCCAATCAGCTCTCTCCTTAATGGTCGTTTTTTCTGAGTCAAAAAAGAAAATTTTTTCGAGATTGATAAATCTGGCTCTTGATCTTGCCTGATTTTCTCTAAAGGGATTGTTGTGACATGGTATTACACCCAGGCGCCACCATATTCTGAATGGATTGGATTGTCTGCATGGCCCTCAGCTCGGTTACCCTTTCCCACTGATCATGAAGACCTAAAAGGGTTCTGACTGTATCATGATTGTAAGACACTGTATTAGCCAAGGGCGTTACATGGAGACTGTTCACTTGCAAACGAAAAGTGTCCTAAACCCCATCCTCATCAACACAGTCCGCTTCAGCAAGTATGTTGCCGTATCTCTCCGTGATAAGCCTACGACTCACTGTTGGAAAAGGATCACGGCTCAAGGCATCAGCTACAATGTTCTTGCTCCCAGCAACATGCTTAAGATAAAAAGTGTAAGCAGCAAGGTTTGATACCCAGCGTTGTTCACAAGCATCGAGTTTAGCTTAAGTTAGTATATAAGTAAGTGGGTTATTGTCTGTCCATACCATGAACATGTGTCCTTTTAACCAATGGCAAATTTTTTTACATTCACTCCACTTTAAGGCTAGAAACTCAAGCTTATGTGCTGGATACCTCTTTTGAGAGTTACTTAGAGTCTTGCTTGCAAATGCAATGGGGCGTGCTTTCTCCTCCCCAGCCGATATCTGTGATAGCACAGCCCCAAGTCTATCCAATGATGCATCAGTTGACAAAATTAACGGAAGAGAGAAATCAGGATGTGCTAGAACCACGCTCTCCAATAAGCTCTCTTTCAGTTAAGAAAGGCCACATCACACTCAGGAGTCCAGTCAGTTGATTTCAACTTCCTATAAGTGCCTGCCCTAATCCCAGTTTTTATCTTTGCCTTTCTTTTCTGTCCATCTGTCAAAGAAAACAACTGTTTGTCTATTGAGGAACAACTTGGGATGAAATGCTGATAATAGAGAATCATGCCCAAAACAGACCTAATCCTTCGGACGGATGGAGTACACCCATCCTCTTCCATGAGGTCCTTTTTTGACAATTTGGCTATGGCTTCAACCTTCGAAGGATCGACAGATACACCATTTCCGTCAATTACGTGACCTAAACATTTTACAGATGTTTGCATGAAATGGCACTTTTTTGGACTTAACTTGAGGTTGTAATCCCTCAACCGTTGAAAGACTATCTCCAGCTTCTCCAACGCTGCCCTCTCATCAGGTGCAAACACCAATAAGTCATCCAAATAACACAACAGGCTACTGAAATTCAAGTCCCCAAAGATACTCAGCATCATGCGCATAAAAGATGCTGGACTGTTACACAGTCCCTGTGGCATCCTTTTATACTCATGAAGGCCCACTGGAGCTGCAAATGCAGAGTATTTTTTATCTTTTACAGACATGGGGATGTTATAGAAATCTGATGTCAGATCCATAGTGCTGAAGAGAGTGTTTCCTCCTAAGGCAGCAAGGCAGTCTGATTGATGAGGAAGTGGGTGTGCATCCTTGATGGTTCTAGCATTCAGCCATCTAAAATCCGTACAAATTCTTAGATTACCGTCTTTCTTCACACTAAAACAAGAGGCAAAGCATATTCACTCACTGACTTACGGATTATTCCCTGCTCTTCCATTTCTGAGAGAACTTGCCGTAATTTTTGATAGTGAGCGGGTGGTATCCGACAGTACGGAAGTCGGAATGGACGCTCATCAGTTAGGCGAATGCGGTGAACAAAACCTTTGACCTCTCCACAATTTAGAGCATGTTTAGAGAATACATCATTCAATCACCAATGGCACCAGGCTGATATATACTCTCCGGTGCAGCCACCTGAGCCTGACTATAACCTTGTAACAGTTAAAAATCTTCCACAGCATGACATGGGAATACATCTGCCAACTTACAGTTCTTTTTTAAAGTGATCGGTTTGTCTGAAAGGTTGATAACTTTCAAAGGAACCCAACGATCTCCCCATAAAGGTGTTCCGACGCGGCCAATGATAATGTTCCGAGGCATAGTTCGGGAAGAAGTGGCCTCTACAATTACAGTGCTTCCTGGTGACATGGCAGTATTACTTGGCAACTTGCCCCAAAGAAGGTGTTCTTTATTTTGCCACTAATGTGACTGCTTGAAAAAGCTTTACAGTCCCAATCTTATCGAGTGGGTCACTACCCCTCCAACAGCAAGTATTTGCCATAACCTCTAAAAAACGTTTGCATGATGAAGATGGCTCTGAAGCACTGTTAGAGAGAGTTCTCCAATGATCACTACTGGCTTTCATTTGACTCATTAGAAACTTCACCACATTGGTTCCAATGAATAAATCATCCTTTTGCCCTGGCACGACCAAGATTGGTACCAAGCATCTCACGCCATATACTTTAAGCTCGACTTCGTATATGCATATCCGATTTGTTGCTTTACCTCCACATCCCACTAACATTATTTCTTGTGTCAATGGTGTGGGCTTCGGGAACAAATTATCTCTGAGCATTCTGCTCTCTACTGCTTCATTAAAAGTACAAGCCATGGATCCAGAGTCCAACATTTGGAATTTATCGTTCGCATAGACAGGTGCATAAATTAACTCATCAAATACTGCTAAATATTTTTAGTGAAATGCATATATTTACATTGTAAATATACATACATGAAAATTAACATCAGTCACATGGACACATTAATTAAGTGGCTCTACGTTCGAATCAGTTTCAAGCAATTACTAATTAGTTACCAATAAATCTAAAAATACCAAAGTTTTAACAGACAGACCAAATGAAGAATCTTCCAGAACCCGGAAGGTTGTCTTGCCTACTCTTAACAGCAAGACTACCTGAGTTCTCCTTACTCCCCGTCGGTTATCACGGACAAGTGCGAATTCACGTAGCAAATCTTTCACTTTTTATCCCCCAAATTTACTTAAATTTACATATTATTCTCTAATTTCTCCTCCTTACTACTTTACATACACCAATAATTTTGCAAGTTTTTGCATATCCCACCTTTTGCTTACGTATTTTCTGGTAAGTTTATACCGTTTCTTGATAAAATGTCACCCCTTTCCAGTAGGCCTCATTCACTTCCATACATTTCTAATTTATATGTACCGTAAACATCTGATGGTGAACTTTCCTTCTTGTGAAAAATCCCCTGATCATGCATTTTACCACAAAACAACTAATCCTTCCCTGCAATTTTCACACTTTTTTTTTTTTTTTTTTTCTTCATTGCAAAAATTCCTTTGTCTTTTCATATACTGCCTAATCCCTTAATTTTCCCTTAGTACAATAGATTTAATTTTCTGTATCCTTAGCTTTGTATTAATTTAATTGATTTTTCCAGTATTCATCTTAGTTTGTGCTATTTCTACAATATTTTATTTGTGCAAAATATTCCTATTTTCTCTGATTGCATCTTTACGAACGAGTTTTCTTTCCTGAACTTTTTCTAAATCAAATCGTGCCTATATCTTAACCACAAGCTTCCTTAGTGCTTCCTGTATTTTCGTGTGTCTTGGTTATTGAACATCTTATGCCACTTGTTTTACATCAACTGACTAATTCTTCCTTGCGCTTCTCTTTTTTAAACATTTTGTACATATAGATTTATAGATAGATAGATAGATAGATAGATAGATAGATAGATAGATAGATAGATAGATAGATAGATAGATAGATAGATAGATAGATAGATAGATAGATAGATAGATAGATAGATTTATTTTCCTCCTACTTAAGATTCTACTTTGATTCTATGCACATTTAAGGATGGTGATAATATAATGTATGCTGCGGTTTTGTGTATATCTTTAACAAATTTTGCCTCTTTAAGCATGATTATTTGATCTTTATGAACTCTCTTCATACAACGAGTTCTCTGCGGAGCTGAGTATTATACTATATTAATGCTGAGTAATGTTTAAATGTATTAAGCTTGGATTTAAACTAATATAAGCAATGTTATATGTTAAGAAGCTTTATTGATATTGTTTTTAATTATTTTTATTTTATTATGCTGTCCTTACAGATATATGAGATATGATGGAGAGGAGAAAGGTAGATATGTTGTGTGTTCAGGAGACCAAGTGGAAAGGTACATTGGAGGTGGGTTTAAACTGTTCTATCATGGTGAAATGGTGTAGGGGTGATTCTGAAGGAAGAGTACAGTAAGAGTGTAGTGGAGGTGAAGAGAGTTTCTGATAGGGTGATGAACGTGAAGCTGGAAGTTGAAGGGATGATGATAAATGTCATCAGTGCCTATGCTCCACAAATTGGCTGTGAGATAGAGGAGAAGGAAAGATTTTGGAGTGAATTAGATGAAGTGGTAGATGGTGTACCTAGGAAAGAAAGACTGGTGATTGGGGCAGACTTAAATGGGCATATGTAGGTGAAGGGAACAGAGGTGATGAGGAGGTGATGGGTAGGTATGGTTTTAAGGAGAGGAATGTAGAAGGGCAGATGGTGGTAGATTTTACTAATAGGATGGAAATGGCAGTGGTGAATACGTATTTTAAGAAGAAGGATGATCATAGGGTGACCTATAAGAGTGGAGGAAGGTGCACACAGGTGGACTATGTTCTATGCAGGAGATGCAACCTGAAGGAGATTGGAGACTGTAAGGTGTTGGTGGGGGACATTGTAGTTAGACAGCATCGGATGGTGGTCTGTAGGATGGTTTTGGAGGCGAAGAAGAAGAGGAGGAGAGTGAGGACTGAAAGAAGAATAAGATGGTGGAAACTGAAGGAGGAAGAGTGGTGAGGTTTAGGGAAGAGGTCAGACAGGGGCTCGTTGGTGGTGAAGAGGTGTTGGATGATTGGGTAACAACTGCAGGAGTGATGAGGATGGCAGCTAGAATGGTACTTGGTGTGACATCTGGAAATGGAAAGGAACACAAAGAGGCGTGGTGGTGGAATGAGGAAGTGCAGGAGAGCATAAGGAGAAAGAGTTTGACAAAACAGAAGTGGGATCGATAGAGTGATGAGAAAAGTAGGCAGGAGTACAAGGAGATGCGGCAGCAGGTAAAGAGGAATGTGGCGAAAGCCAAGGAAAAGGGATATGAGGAGCTGTATGAGCGGTTGGACACTAGGGGAGGAGAAAAGGATTTGAACCGATTGGCCAGGCAGAGGGACCGAGCTGGGAAGGATGTACTGTAAGTTAGAGCACTAAAGGATGAAGATGGAAATGTGTTGACTAGTGAGGAGAGTGTGTTGAGAAGGTGGCAGGAGTATTTTGAGCAGCTGATGAATGAGGAAAATCAGAGAGAGAGAAGGTTGGATGATGTGGAGTTGGTGAAGCAGGATGTGGATTGGATTAGTAAGGAGAAAGTGAGAGCAGCGATTAAGAAGATGAAGAGTGAAAAGTCGTTTGGACCAGATGACATACCTGTAGAAGCATGGAGATGTTTAGGAGAGATGGAAGTGGAGTTTTTAACCAGATTGTTTAACAAGATTCTGGAAGGTGGGAGGATGCCTGAGGAATGGAGATGGAGTGTGCTGGTACCGACCTTGAAGAATAAGGGAGATGTGCAGACCTGCAGTAACTACAGGGGAATTAAGTTGATCGACTGAAGTTATGGGAAAGAGTAGTGAAAGCCAGGCTGAGAAAAGAGGTGACCATCTGTGAGCAACAGTATGGTTTCATGCCGAGGAAGAGCACCACAGATGCCTTATTTGCTTTGAGGATGTTGATGAAGAAGTATAGAGAAGGACAGAAGGAATTGCAATGTGTATTTGTGGACTTAGAGAAAGCGTACGAATGTGTGCCAGGAGAGGAGTTGTGGTATTGTATGACGAACTCAGGTGTGTCAGAGAAGTATGTGAGGGTGGTGCAGGACATGTATGAGGACAGTGTGACAGCAGTGAAGTGTGCAGTAGGAACGACATACTGGTTCAGGGTGAAGGTTGGACTGCATCAAGAATCGGCCCTGAGCCCTTTCCTGTTTGCAGTGGTGATGGACAGGTTGACGGATGAGGTCAGACAGGAGTCTCCCGGGACTATGATGTTTGCGGATGTTATTGTGATTTGTGGTGAGAGTAGTGAGCAGGTTGAGAAGAGCCTGGAGAGGTGGAGATATGCGCTGGAGAGAAGGATAATGAAAGTCAGTAGGAGTAAGACTGAGTACATGTGCGTAAATGAGAGGGAGGGCATTGGAGTGGTGCGGTTACAGGGAGAAGAGGTGGAGAAGGTGGAGGAATTCAGGTACCTGGGGTCAACAGTGTAAAGAAAAGAGCGCAGGCAGGGTGGAGTGGGTGAAGAAGAGTGACAAGAGTGATTTGTGATAGTAGAGTATTTGCAAAAATGAAAGGGAAATTTTATAGGACTATGGTGAGATGTTGTATGGATTAGAGACAGTGGCATTGAGTAAAAGACAGGAGGCGGAGCTGGAGGTAGCGGAACTAAAGTTGTTAAGGTTTTCGTTGGGAGTGACGAGGGTGGACAAGATTAGAAATGAGTTCATTAGAGGGACAACCCATGTAGGATGTTTTGGTGACAAGATGAGGGAGGCGAGATTGAGATGGTTTGGACATGTGCAGAGGGGGGACATGAATTATATTGGTAGAAGAATGCTGAGGATGGAGCCACCAGGTAGGAGGAAAAGTGGACAGCCAAGGAGGAGGTTTATGGATGTGGTGAGGGAAGACATGCAGGTAGTTGTTGTGAAAGAGGCAGATGTAGAGGACAGGGTGGTACGGAGACGGATGAGCCGCTGTGGCAAACCCTTATGGGAGCAGCCGAAAGAAGAAGAAGAAGAAGAAGATATACAAGATGCACATGCTATGCTGTTCTTCGCTTAGGTAACGTTTATACACCAGACAAAAATACCCTGCTGTTTCTAGCCTAGCTAATCCGCTCGTTGTTGTTAAAATTTTGCACACTCTGCAAAACTGCACCGGTTTATTCTGCAATACTATTCTCCAATAAACCTATCATACTCTTATCACAACTACCATTATTTTGTTTTTATTATTTTGGTATTCTACTCTATTTTTATAACTAAAACTAGCTAGAAATGCCAGTGACCCATGGGGTCGGGAAAGGCCGGCCCATTAGAATTTTAAAAGGTGACAGTTTAGTAGTTGAAGACAGAGTCATTCTCGTTTCATTGAGTACTGCCGGGAGAACAACAGTCCAATTTCGGCCTGTTTCAATGCAGGCTTTAGTAACACGTTCCTTAATGGTTCTGTTTGTTCTCTCTACCACTCCAGCTGACTGTGGGTGATAGGGAATATTAAAATGGCAATCAATTGGTAAACTTTTAGCCAAAAGTTGTGTTACTTTAGAATCAAAAGCCGTTATCACTTTTAATCACACTAGGAATACCAAACTTATAGATGATCTCTTTCTTCAATATTTTTACAACTGTTTTAGCGTTCTCTGTCATGCATGCAAATGCTTCTGGCCACTTACTGAATCTGTCAACTATACCCAACAGGTTTCTCAAATTTCCTACTGGTGGCATATGTGTGAAATCGATCTGTAGGTGTTGGAAAGGTTGCTCAGGAAAAGTAAGCGCATCATGTCATACAGGTCAATGTATGTTTTGGCACAAGTCAAACATGAATCTAACACTAGCTTGGTTGTTTTAGCTACATCAGCAATACAGTATGATGAGTTTATAGCCTGTGTGACTTTAGCTGTGCTAATGTGTGACATCCCATGGTAATGCTACACCAACACTATTAAAGCTAGTTTGGGCAGAGCAACTTTTCCATCTACATCTCTAATGATACCAGCAGAATATGATTTAAATTGTTTAGAAGCCCAATACTTTATGTCCTCCTCCACTTCTGACTCTGAATTCTGTATTTTTCAGGTCAATATCTGGTATATTGGAGATATGTGTCATCATCTGGATCTCAGGATTTGTCTGTACTGTGTCCAAATCTACTGGTTGTTTTGCTGCTTCCTTAGCTACTTTATCCGCTAACGTGTTTCCCCTGAATTTCCTCTAAATCACCTGCGGCATGTCCTTTAACCTTACCTATGGCCACTTTGGCAGGAAGATGAACAGCATTTAAGAGGTCCCCTATGATATTAAAACGTGCTATGGGCTTTCCAACAGCTGTTTAAAAGTGTCTTTGCTTCCATGTTTCGGCAAAATCATTCACAACTGCACTTTTGTGCAGATGTGTATGGTAATGGTTTAGCTTCAACTATTTCATCAGGTAATCTTACAACCACATATCCACATAAATACACATCAGAGGGTTTTGAACACAATCTATCTAGATCAGGGGTCACCAACGTGGTGTCACTTGGTAACATCCGAAGGATTCAACCATTTGTGTCCACACAGGCTGCCCAGGTGCTTGTTCAGTCTCTTGTCATTTCAAGACTTGACTACTGCAACTCTCTGCTGGCAGGTCTTCCCCAGAACGCTATTCGTCCACTGCAAATGATCCAAAATGCAGCTGCACGACTTGTGTTCAATCAGCCCAAGTTCTCCCACACCACCCCACTGCTGCGCTCCCTTCACTGGCTTCCAGTAGCTGCACGTATCAGATTCAAAACACTGATGCTTGCCTACAAGGCCAAAATTGGACCAGTCTCAGTGACCTCATCACATCTCGCACTGCACCACGCTGTCTGAGATCCTCCAGTACTGCTCGACTGCTACCTCCTTTCTTTCAGAATGGGAGGTAGGTACACTTCAAGGCTCTTCTCTGTTCTGGCACCAAGGTGGTGGAATGAACTTTCCCTAGATGTCCGTACAGCAGAGTCCCTGACTATCTTCAAGCAATGACTGAAGACCTACCTCTTCCTGAAATACTTAAATTAGCACTTCCAAGCTTGTATATTTATATTAAGTTTGTTATCTTGCGTACCAGTGTAGATTTATTCATTACTAGAGACTCAAAGCACTTTTGTACGTCGCTCTGGATAAGAGCGTCTGCTAAATGCCGCAAATGTAAATGTAAATGTAGCCCGCAAGGACCACATGAGTAGCCTGCGGGTCTTTTCTAAAAATAGCCGTTTCCTACTTTGTTAAATCATTGTTGATACTTATGAGAAATCATTACCATGATCAGTGTCTTCACATAGATAAATATCATTAATTATTAATAATAACATATAATTAAAGGTAAATTGAGCAAATTTGTTATTTCAGATCAAAATGAAAACTGTGTCTATCAAACTGGTAGCCCTTCACATTAATGGTACCCAAGAAGTAGCTTTTAGTTTCAGAAAGGCTGGTGACCCCTGCTCTATATATAGGCAATCCGCCTCTTCCAGGGCTATATCTAAAAGATCGGGCTTACAAGAGGTCTCTTGTTCAATGTGTTTAAGGCAATCCTGTGCATCGTCAAAACCATAAGTCTAGCAGAGTCTAGCAAGTCTAGCAGATCACGCAGCGTTACTACAGCTGAATGCGGCTGAGAAGAAAGCTTAATAATTACGTTTTCTGTTGCCAAGAGCGTGATTTCATAACCAGATCTACGTCGTGCTGTCATATCTTTTGTGTTGAGGTTATGTAAAATAGCTGTTACCCGATGTGAGGTGTACAGTATCAAAGGATGTGACAGCACTGTTTTCTCAGCATCAGACCATCAGCAGCCACTGCACGCATGCATGAGGGCAACCATTGTGCTATGTTGTCTAAAGATTTGGAAAGAAATCTGGGCAAAATCTGTCACCATGTTCCTGGGCTAGAATCCCTGCAGCCGTACCACCAGGTTCATGCAAATAAAGGTGAAAATTATGAGTATAAAATGTAATATTTTAATAAAGACATTTAAAAAACTTTTTTATAAAAGAAAGTCAGATTTTTTTTCAAACCATTGTTTGTCATCACATTTTGCAGTGAATATTTGCACTTTCAATGGTTTTTAGTTAATAATTCTTATGAATATGAAAAGTCAAAATTTCACAATAACTTGTAAAAACGATTTGTCATATCATGGTTTTCATTTAATTTTTGCACTTCTTTTTTTTTTACAGTTTTCATGAAATTATTATTATTATAATATAAAAAGTCACATTTTACCTATTAATTTCATATATATATATATATATATATATATATATATATATATATATATATATATATATATATATATATATATATATAAGAGAAAAGTCATTTTTATGTCAAAACATGATATATCATGAAACCTTTTTCGTTCATTAATTGCACTTTTTTTGGTTATGAGTGTAAAATTTAATATTTTGATAAAAACAATACAAAAGAAAGTTTTTTCAAACCATTGTTTGTCATTACGTTTTGCGTACATTTTTTGCACTTTTAAAGTTTTTTAGTTAAATTATGCTTATCAATATGAAAATGTAAATGTTTAAGTTAATTTTTTAAATGAAATAATGGTTATGAAAATGAAATGTAATATTTTAATAAAAACAATTTGGTATTAAAAAAAACTTTTTAAACCATTGTCATCACGTTTTGCGTAGAGTTTGTGCACGTCTATTGATTTTTAGTTAATTGATGCTAATGAATATGAAAAGTCATATTTTTCACTATAAATTTTAACGCTTGGTTCGAAAAACCGCTTTCTCTTCAACTCGTCACATATGGACGCTTGGGCAGGATCCCCTGGAGTCACATTTTGACGCACTGGGTATCTCTTTAGCGTCGTTTTTCAACGTGCAGGGATTTCCATAGACTTCTGTAGATCTCTGAACCGAAACCTGCGGTGTTGAAATTTGACGTGTTGGGGAATCAGACTGCAGTCCGTTTTGTGTTATGAACTGGATCGGGACTACGATAAATAAAAATAAAAAACAATAGCTTGCTATAAATTAATTATAGCAGGGCTATTCAATCCAGGTCATGGTTTCTTTTTTCCACATTTTCTATCTTTAAAACTGCCTCTTTCTCACCAACTACCTGCGTGTCCTCCTCACCACGTTTATTTATTTATTTATTTATTTATTTATTTATTTATTTATTTATTTATTTATTTATAAATTCATCAGTGGCGCTAACGTCATTGTATGGAGATCCCATGCTCCATTGCGATTTTCCACTCGGTAAGTAGAACAGTTCATTAATATAATTGGGAATAATCCCTACAATTTACTGAACAAAAACTGTTCAATCAGGTGAAGAAGTTGCGTTTAGAAGTTGTAGAAGTGAATGGAAGCAGTTTTGTGATGCAGTAAATCACAGCAGACATTATAAAAATATAACTTGCTGCACCAAATGTGTAGTAGCAGGCTAAGATAGCTAATTACATTAAAGTTTGTTTATTTGTTTTTCCACATTTAATCATGCAAATAGAAATAGAGGAGATTGTATGATATTTGGAAATTGTGTGTTTTAAGTTACCAAAATGACAGTAGCACTTTAATACTTTAGCCATTTATAAATGTATAGATGAGGAACAGGGTTGCCAGATAGGTGTGTTTTCCAGTAAATGTTCACAAATCCACACAAAAAACTCTAGTAAATACACCATTCTTAGCAATAACAATACCAATTATTGTCGACAATTAATTAATTATAAAAAACCAAAAACACTGTGGAGCATCACATATTTACAATATAATAAAGCAAATTAAGTGTTCTTGTCTAAAGAAGGTTAGGTTAGTCATCTAGGGTTAGGGTTAGGGTGTTCAGGGGTCACCAACATGGTGCCACATGAGTCGCCCGCTTTTCTAAAAAGATTTTCTAAAATGTTTCCTACTTTGTTAAATCATTGTTGATAATTATTGTGAGAAATCATTAACATGATCAGTGTCTTCACATAGATGAATATCATTAATTATTAATAATAACATAATATATGGTAAATTGAGCAAATTTGTTATTTCAGATCAAACTGAAAACTGTGTGTATCAAACTGGTAGCCCTTCACATTAATCGGTACCCAAGAAGCAGCTCTCAGTTTCAAAAAGGTTGGTGGCCCCTGGTGTAGGTCATCTAGCGTTAGGGTGTAGGTCATCTGCCAACACTGGTGAAGAAAAAATTGGTAAAAATGTAAAGTGTTCAATTCTGAATTCTAAATCTTTTTTTTTTTTTTTTTTTTATCAGGTCCTTCAGATTTGCCAGCTTCGAACATTCCTCTTTTATTTTAATCCCCTTACCACACACACACTAGCAAAAGGCACTTTTAAGAGCCACGTCTGTCTTGTTAACCTGCTCTCTCTCTCTCTCTCTCTCTCTCTCTCTCTCTCTCTCTCTCTCTCTCTCTCTCTCTCTCTCACTTTTTACATCTGTAGATGTTATATCTGTCTATCTTTTTGTATATTTCTGTGTATATTTCTGTATATTTCTTGTCAAATTATGACTAGGCCAAAATTCAGGCCCTGTCCATCTTGCCAGACTCCCAATCAGGCAAGCAGGAAAACGTGTCATGTCTGCTTTGAAAGTCTGTCCACTAAACAAAAAATAAAAGACAAAGTGGTGTCACTGGATAGGCAGTGGGGACAGTCTGTCATGAAAAGCAGAAATGCTGGGCGTATAATTGATTCTGCCCGTATTGCGGTAAGTAAAAATGCTAGTTTTTCACTTGTTATTTAAAGTGCCTATGTTTGTCATATAGTGATTATTATAGTCTAGTACCAGTATGATGTGGCCTTCATAAACCTATTTAACTTAGTCTTCTTTGTATGAAATAAAACTTATCTTTATGTTTAAGTTGTGTTAAAGAGAAACAATAAGTTGTGTTCTCTGTCAAATAATGAATCAGTCATGTTGGCAATTAAAATTTAGACTTTTAAAAAAAGTTAAATGTTCTCTTTTCTCAAATAATAAACTTTTTGAAACTGATTAAGGCCCTTTTTTTTTGCATTGCACTCCATTGAATGACCTTAAAATAAAATTGCTTTATACAGAATGAATGCACTTGATAATGCAGTGGGTTTAACTAATGTGTATGTGTAATGCTTAACTGCTTTTGTTCATTTCAGGTGCGGAAACTTGAGGCAGTGGGTTACAAGCCTATTTTATTTATTGGCAAACAAGATAAAAATAATTCAAACACATTGAGGAAAATAAGTATTTGAACACCCTGCTATTTTGCAAGTTCTCCCACTTAGAAATCATAGAGGGGTCTGAAATTGTCATCGTAGGTGCATGTCCACTGTGAGAGACATAATAATAAAAAAAAAAATCCAGAAATCACAATGTATGATTTTTTAACTATTTATTTGTATGATACAGCTGCAAATAAGTATTTGAACACCTGAGAAAGTCAATGTTAATATTTGGAACAGGAGCCTTTGTTTGCAATTACAGAGGTCAAACGTTTCCTGTAGTTTTTTACCAGGATTGCACACAGTGCAGGAGGGATTTCGGCCCACTCCTCCACACAGATCTTCTCTAGATCAGTCAGGTTTCTGGCCTGTCGCTGAGAAACACGGAGTTTGAGCTCCCTCCAAAGATTCTCTATTGGGTTTAGGTCTGGAGACTGGCTAGGCCATGCCAGAACCTTGATATGCTTCTTACAGAGCCACTCCTTGGTTATCCTGGCTGTGTGCTTCGGGTCATTGTCATGTTCTAAATGAGGGAAGGAGGTTGCTCCCCAAAATCTCGCAATACATGGCCCCGGTCATTCTCTCCTTAATACAGTGCAGTCGCCCTGTCCCATGTGCAGGAAAACACCCCCAAAGCATGATGCTACCACCCCCATGCTTCACAGTAGGGATGGTGTTCTTGGGATGGTGCTCATCATTCTTCTTCCTCCAAACACGTTTAGTGGAATTATGACCCAAAAGTTCTATTTTGGTCTCATCTGACCACATGACTTTCTCCCATGACTCCTCTGGATCATCCAAATGGTCATTGGCAAACTTATGACGTGCCTGGACATGTGCTGGTTTAAGCAGGGGAACCTTCCGTGCCATGCATGATTTCAAACCATGACGTCTTAGTGTATTACCAACAGTAACCTTGGAAACGGTGGTCCCAGCTCTTTTCAGGTCATTGACCAGCTCCTCCCGTGTAGTTCTGGGCTGATTTCTCACCTTCCTTAGGATCATTGAGACCCCACGAGGTGAGATCTTGCATGGAGCCCCAGTCCGAGGGAGATTGACAGTCATGTTTAGCTTCTTCCATTTTCTAATGATTGCTCCAACAGTGGTCCTTTTTTCACCAAGCTGCTTGGCAATTTCCCAGTAGCCCTTTCCAGCCTTGTGGAGGTGTACAATTTTGTCTCTAGTGTCTTTGGACAGCTCTTTGGTCTTGGCCATGTTAGTAGTTGGATTCTTACTGATTGCATGGGGTGGACAGGTGTCTTTATGCACCTAACGACCTCAAACAGGTGCATCTAATTTAGGATAATAAATGTAGTGGAGGTGGACATTTTAAAGGCAGACTAACAGGCCTTTGAGGGTCAGAATTCTAGTTGATAGACAGGTGTTCAAATACTTATTTGCAGCTGTATCATACAAATAAATAGTTTAAAAATCATATATTGTGATTTTATGAATTTTTTTTTTTAGATTATGTCTCTCACAGTGGACATGCACCTACGATGACAATTTCAGACCCCTCCATGATTTCTAAGTGGGAGAACTTGCAAAATAGCACGGTGTTCAAATACTTATTTTCCTCATGGTAGGTGAGTTGCAGACATAATCACCCATCTGCTCCCCACTCCTGTCACAAGAAATTTTTTAAATAAGATGAGGACAGCATATGAATTTATCTTGACTAAGGGTAGAAGCAAGTTTTTTGTCCAGAAAAAATAATTAGTATTTAAAATGCATGTTTTTTTGTTTGTTAATATGTACAGATATAAAAATTAATGTAAACTTGTATTAAAGCAACCTCTACAGCACAGCAGCTGGACAATGACATCCGATAACAAAGCAGCACAGAAGCTTCAGTCAGGAGCAGTGCAACAGTTCCATTTTGGAGTCAGAGAGCCTCACGGTGGAGCAGTCGGACAGCCTCATGGTGGAGCAGTCGGAGAGTCTCACGGTGGAGCAGTCGGAGAGCCTCACGGTGGAGCAGTCGGAGAGCCTCACGGTGGAGCAATCGGAGAGCCTCACGGTGAAGCAGTCGGAGAGCCTCATGGTGGAGCAGTCGGAGAGCATCACGGTGGAGCAGTCGGAGAGCCTCACGGTGGAGTAGCCGGTGAGCCTCACCGCGGAGCAGTCGGAGAGCCTCACCGTGGAGCCGCCGGAGAGCCTCACCGTGGCGCAGCCTTACAAAGAAGACCGAGACTCTATATACACCCAACCTTGTTTCTCTCTCTTCCCCATGTTCTCCAAATTCACTTTCTCCTTGCTCCTCTACTACTTCCTCAGCTGTTCTAACTTCACACTCTTTTTCTCCTTCACCTTCACTTCCATGTTCTAGGTCTTTGCAACAGAGGAGGAAAAGGACAAAAACCTTAATCGGTTCACTGCCACCTTCTGCCACCACTGTCTCTCCTCCATCGTTTATCACCACAGATCTCTCCCTTCCACAGTCTTGTGCTCCAACTGCTCCATCTTCCACCTCCCAGTCATTGAGTCAGGAGGGGCCATATGTGAAGAAGGGAAGAAAAGGTATGTTTTTTGGCAGTGGTGTACTTTAATCCACACTATTAATAAATTTGCTCTCAGACAAAGCTGACTTCATGCAAATTAGATTTATTCGGGTCATCAGGTTATTGGTAGCCAATAAAAAGTATTTTGTTCTTTTTAGTTATTCAGCTGTGTTTACGTGTCCAATGTCCAAGGCCTGTGGTTATTGTCAATCACTGACTTAAGCTAAGAGGGCTTTGGAAAACCCGGCCCAGTACGTTTTGCTCCATTAAAAAAGCAAGGGCATAGTCATATGGGGTGGGGGCAGGAGGGGACCAAAAAGGGTCGCCTCCCTGTTTCTTTTGCACAGAAAATGTCATTTTGCAAACAAACATGGCAGTCATCCAACCTAAAATTATTTTTTAAAGTATTTGCGATGTGTAAAGATGTGTTTTTGTGCTTAAACACTTTTTTTGCACTGAGGCTGCTATTTATTTTTTATGAATGCTGGCTATTTTTGGAAGCTCTCGTGGTCCAAACATTTTAACATATTCATGACTGACCTTCTCCTTAATCAATATTTTATAAATTATGATTTTTGAATGCATTTATGAGCGGTGCGGTCAGGTGGCCGTACCAGGCCGTACCAGGTTAAATACCAGGTGGCCAGGTATTTAAAATACATTTTAAATACCTGGATTAATAAATGAAAAATCCCCGACCCCCACCCCACCCCGCTTCCGTGGAGTTGACCGCACGCACGCACGCACACGGAGAGATCATCATTATGAAGACGCTGAAGGTAAGACTGATAAAAAAATTCAATTAATTGTTTTAGCCAAGTTTTATTTTATGTCACATTCGTAATAAAAGTAGGCTAGCATTGGTCACATGTTTGCTTTTAGTTAGAGTTTCTGCACAAATCATAAGGATTGAAAAATGTATAATTGAATATATTTTTTTTGTCTTTATTTAATAGCAACAATTCATGGTTTACCTAATAATCAGTCAATTAAATATAAGCTATAACTAAGCAGATTGTATTATGTATGTATGGGTGGAAAAGTTGATCAAATAACTCATGTTAATCTTTCAAATGTACAGTTGTAGGTCACCTAGAGAAACAAACTTTGTAATTTTTATGGAGTAGTGGTAAAGTTTAAGTTGTTTAATTATTCAGTAAAACTTTCCTCTTGTGTGTTGGTCAATGTTATGCCTTAGAGTTAGCATTGTTGCTGTTATAGGGTTGATGCTGCCAGAGAAGATGGCTCTTTAGGGAGACTGGTCAATGATGATGATGTGAACCCCAACAGCAAAATGAAATCAATCAGAGTGGATGGAAAGCCCCATCTCTGCTTATTTGCACTAAAGGATATAAGTCCTGGGGAAGAGATTACTTATAACTACAGAGACTCTGACTGGCCATGGAGAAGCAAGGTATTTAAAGATTGAACTCAACTGCTGAGCTGGAACAACCATCAAAAGCTGTAGTCAGCTGTGCAGCAGGAGATGAAACCGAGAAGGTAAGTGTCTGTGAACTTTGTGTTTGTAATACTCAAGGGGATGTTTAATTTCTATAACTTTTTAAACTAGATAGTCATATTGGAAGCTCAAATCATAATTATACTGCCTGTCCATAATTAATGGTAGTCATTAATTGTTCAGTAAGAGGGTAAAATTAAAAACGAGTATTTTGTGTTTTTCATCATTAAACCCAGATCTCCTCATGACAGGCTGGAAAACCAAATCAAAATTTGCACAACATGACACTAGTAGTAAGTATGAGGACGTACTACACAAACTATAGTCCAGGTTGATGAGACACAGTGAACATCTGCCCATCCCAAACAATACACAACATGACACTAGTAGTAAGTATGAGGATGTACTACACAAACTATAGTCCAATTTGATGAGACACAGTGAACATCTGCCCATCCCCCACAATACACAACATGACACTAGTAGTAAGTATGAGGACATTTAACACAAACTATAGTCCAGTTTGATGAGACACATTGAACATCTGCCCATCCCCCACAATACACAACATGACACTAGTAGTAAGTATGAGGACGTCTAACACAAACTATAGTCCAGTTTGATGAGACACAGTGAACATCTGCCCATTCCCCACAATACACAACATGACACTAGTAGTAAGTATGAGGACATCTAACACAAACTATAGTCCAGTTTGATGAGACACAGTGAACATCTGCCCATCCCCCACAATACACAACATGACACTAGTAGTAAGTATGAGGACGTCTAACACAAACAATAGTCCAGTTAAGTTGAGCCAGTTACTGAATGACATGTGACCTTATACATTGCAGTATAGATGACCATCATCAATGTGTGTTTGCAAATATCTTTTGTATTTCACAGGTGTGTTCTTCAGAACAACCATCAAAAGCTGTAGTCAGCTGTGCAGCAGGAGATGAAACTGAGAAGGTAAGTGTCTGTGAACTTTGTGTTTGTAATACTCAAGGGGATGTTTAATTTCTATTAACTTTTTAAACTAGATAGTCATATTGGAAGCTCAAATCATCATTATACTGCCTGTCCATAATTAATGGTAGTCATTAATTATTCAGTAAGAGGGTAAAATTAAAAACGAGTATTTTGTGTTTTTCATCATCAAACCCAGATCTCCTCATGACAAGTTGGAAAACCACATTAAAATTTGCACAACATGACACTAGTAGTAAGTATGAGGACGTACTACACAAACTATAGTCCAGGTTGATGAGACACAGTGAACATCTGCCCATCCCAAACAATACACAACATGACACTAGTAGTAAGTATGAGGATGTACTACACAAACTATAGTCCAATTTGATGAGACACAGTGAACATCTGCCCATCCCCCACAATACACAACATGACACTAGTAGTAAGTATGAGGATGTACTACACAAACTATAGTCCAGTTTGATGAGACACAGTGAACATCTACTCACCCCCCACAATACACAACATGACACTAGTAGTAAGTATGAGGACGTCTTACACAAACTATAGTCCAGTTTGATGAGACACATTGAACATCTGCCCATCCCCCACAATACACAACATGACACTAGTAGTAAGTATGAGGACGTCTAACACAAACTATAGTCCAGTTTGATGAGACACAGTAAACATCTACTCATCCCCCACAATACACAACATGGCACTAGTAGTAAGTATGAGGACGTCTAACACAAACTATAGTCCAGTTTGATGAGACACAGTGAACATCTGCCCATCCCCCACAATACACAACATGACACTAGTGGTAAGTATGAGGACGTCTAACACAAACCATAGTCCAGTTTTATGAGACACAGTGAACATCTGCCCATCCCCCACAATACACAACATGACACTAGTAGTAAGTATGAGGACGTCTAACACAAACCATAGTCCAGTGTGATGAGACACAGTAAACTACAATTTGTAAAATGGTTTCTGTCATGTTGGTTATTCAGGCTGTCAGGAGTATGACTGGGTTTTGATACTGAAAAACATAAACACCGGACTCCAAGATTTGACCTTAAGTTGAGCCAGTTACTGAATGACATGTGACCATCATCAGAGTATTCTATCTAACGTTTATCCCATTGAGTAATCGGATAACACAAATCTTTTCTTTATTAAAAAACAATACTAATTAAAAAAGATAAAATAAGAACTGTCTTTTACAATCAACAGTTATTCTGTTTTCCTTTTTGGAAAAAAATTATATTTTCATTGCTGATATTAAATCCAAGAATATATATATATTTTTTTTTAAGTTTTTTTGTAGTGATTCTCGAAAACTCTGCGGAGAGGGTGGATGCAAGAAGGCAACAGAAACAAGTTCTAAGCATCCTGCATTGTTTAGTCACTTTGTCCAAAACATATGAGATTTTGTGAGGAATCAAGGCTTAATACTTAAAAAGAAACAGTCACAAAATAATGCATGTTTTGTTATTTTTTATAGTTTTACTTTTGGTAAAACTACATGTCTGAGATACGTTCCTATGCTATTTAGTATTTTTTTATAGGATTTATTATGCATCTGCTTTCCAAAAATAGTATGTTGTCACATAAGAGCATTTTCTGTAATGTTGCTTTAAATGTTGCTTCTTGTTAAGAGACAAACAGTTACAAAACTATAATGGATATTTCTTAATATACAGTGCTGTGTACAATTTGCTGAGTCTGGTCTCTTGTCTTCACATGGGTGTGTCCCTTTAATACACTATCTTCCCTATTGTGTTTGTGTAAATCTTTTGTCCTCATATATCAGGTATGTCCCTTTAATACACAATATATTCACTATTGTGTTTGTGTTTAGCCATGTTCCATTAATTCACATTTGTCCCTTTAATACACCCACATGACACTTTTGTGTAGTGTATAGCCAATGTCCTTATAAATCACGGTAGTCCTCATAATTCTGTGTTTTGTCATAGGCGGGGCTTTTGTGTCTAATTATTCAATGTCCTCATAACGTTGCATATTTTCTGATTGTTGCATTGTAGGTTGTGTTGTGTGTAAAAACAAACTTTGAAGTGAGATCTGTGTTGTATGATTCAAAATAGATTTTTTGACATCCTCCACATCTCTGTACAACAAGTGGAAAGGGGTGTCCATCTAATACACCAAAAAACTGGTTTGGGCTGAAGTGTCCTTGTAATACACATAAACCCGCATGTGTGTGTGTGTGTGTGTGTGTGTGTGTGTGTGTGTGTGTGTGTGTGTGTGTGTGTGTGTTTGTGTGTGTGTGTGTGTGTGTGTGTGTGTGTGTGTGTGTGTGTGTGGGGAAAAGCAGAATTGAAAGTCCACTGGTTGCCTTGCACTGTGTGGTAAGTCGTGTTTCATTAAAAATGTAACTCCATTGCAATGCTAAGTCTATTTCATGACCAATAAGATGTTGGCAAAGTTAAAATGGTGTCTTACAAGCAGCATGGAGGTTCCTATTATTTATGTCTGTGGCAAGAGAAAGCTCCCTGGTCGTGTAGTTGATCATGGCAGGAATAAAAGCTTCAATAAAAGCATCTTGACTTGACTTCTAATTATCCTCTGACGTAGATAAAAAACTGATGCAAGTTTTTGCTAGGACATGGGCGATGGTCAGTAGTCTGTACTAAAACTCGAAGACTGAGACTGAAAATTCTTAAAATATTATTCAATTATTTTGGATACAAATGGGAGAATGATCTACCTCCTGGTGTGGATTAATATATGTAGTTATTAGCAAGAGCCCAAAATGTTTTGATTGAAGTGGACACAATGGATTATAAACAATTATTAAATATGACGAACAGGAGACCAATGATGAGACCAATGATGATTAGAAATGGGAGCAAGATGCAGTCACTATCCTTATCCCTGTGTCTGTACAACTTATAGATCTGCATGGAATGCAACATGAAAACATGCTGAAATCTACATTTCTACATTTATTCAGTATTCTGCAAGTCATAGCCCCTTTTCAGCTAATCCAAGAGTGTTACTTTAACAAATATAAAAAAAATATATAATTGAACTCGAGCTTGATGATCATGATTTTTGTTCTGTGGTACAATAACATGTGCACTTATGATACTTTGCAGTGGCAAAACTTGGGATGACACCTGGGAGCCTGCCAGCGAATTCCAGCATTTTTTGCCCGAGTCTCCAAATACCAACCAGCTTTCAGAATGTCAATTTTGAGGGTTTTGTCGTTGTTGTTCTTGTTGTTTTTTGTTATTGCTGTAATCATTAAAGTTTTTGTACAGTGCATACACTCTTTCAGTATTTTTTTTGTTGTCATTTTATACACCTTTTGCATGTTTTCTGAACTGCATAACAGCCAGGTGGTGTAACATGGAGAGGACATGCTACAAACATGCAGTTATAATGGTTTTCCCAACATGTTTTTAATGATTTTTGCAGAGCAGTTTTATTATGGGTAAGTTTACATGAACTGTCTCTTATGCCATGCATGAATAAATACCAAAATATAAATATAAAAATATATTTAGTGTTACATATTTCCCATTTACATATTTTTTTTCATTTAGCCTAAAATAGAATATGTTTATTAATAAGAATGGTTATTAAAATTTACATATTTTACCAAAACTGATTGCCTTATTTGCATACAATTTTATTATGAATGTATTTAAGTATCTACTTGAGAGAGGATACTTTAAGACATTTGTTGTAATAAAAAAAATAATAATAAAAAAAAAATATATATACACACTATATATATATATATATATATATATATATATATATATATATATATATATATATATATATATATATATATATATATATATATATATATATATATTCCTCATACTGTATACAGCTGTCACCGTATACAGCTGTTCATACCATGGAAATCAATAGGCCATTGTTTTAAAAAAAAAGATTTACTAATCAAAAATCTAATCTACATAAGGTTAGCTCCAGATAGAAATATATAACTGTTAAATTGTATTTTTAATGAGAAGAAATACATATATAACTGACCTGTTATAACCCACCTGAAGCTGGTAGATCCTGTAATTACTATATTTGGACAATAAAGTGGGACGTTTATTTTGACGGGGTGTGGCTGGATTAACATTTAAGCAAAAATAAAAGGTGCTTCATGTTGCAAACTGTTTTACTGTCATTATGACTTCACTAATACTGTCACTGAACAATGAGGTATCGCTACGGTACAAAAAATTCACGATTTACCGAGATCCTAACCGTAACACTACAGCACAAGTATACACTTCAATAAACTACAAAATACAGCACCATGTTTTCCCGTCCCATTGATAGAGTGACAAAGGCTTTTGGGTAATGTAGTTGTAAAAATCTAGTAATTAAATGAAGTAAACACTAAGTTTAATGAACAAATGAATATCTAAATATGTTTATTGTGCAAACCTTTGATATATTTGAGATCCAGGTTAAAATGCGGCATTTTACTTAAAACACTTTTTAAAACACTGTTTATTTTTACAAACTGTTTATATACGCTATATTCAAAAGCATTCACTCGTCTGCCTTCACATGCAAATGAACTTGCCGATTCTTAATCTATAGGATTTAATTTGATGTTGGCCCAAACTTTGCAGCTACAACAGCTTCAACTCTTCTGGGAAGGCTTTTCACAAGGTTTAAGAGTGTGTTCTTAAGAATTTTTTACCATTTCTCCAGAAGCGCATTGGTGAGGTCAGACACTGATGTTGGACAAGAAGGCCTGGATTACAGTCTCTGATCTAATTAATCTCAAATGTGTTCTATCAGGTTGAAGTCAGGACTCTTGTGCAGGACAGTCGAGTTCTTCCACACTAACTCACTCATCCATGTCTTTATGGATCTTGCTTTCTGCACTTGTGCTCAGTCATGTTGGAACAGGAACGGGCCATCCCCAATCTGTTCCAAGAAAGTAGGTAGCATTAAACTGTCCAAAATGTCCTGAAGCATTAAGTGTTTCTTTCACTGGAGCTAAGGGGCCGAGCCCAAATACTTAAAAACAACCCCACATAATAATCCCCCTCCACAAAATGGTACACTTGGCACAATGCAGTCAGACAAGTACCGTTCCCCTGGCAACCCCCAAACAGTGAAGTGTAATTAGTAACTCCAGAGAACAAGTCTTCACTGCTCTAGAGTCCAGTGGTGGCATGCTTTACACCACTGCATCCCTTCACTGCTCTAGAGTCCAGTGGTGGCATGCTTTACACCACTGCATCCCATGCTTTGCATTGCACTTGCTGATGTAAGGCTTGGATGCAGCTGCTCTACCATGAAGCTCTCTGTGCACTGTTCTTGAGCTAATCTGAAGGGCACATGATGTTTGGAGGACTGTAGCTACTGACCCTGCAGAAAGTTGATGACTTCTGTGCACTATGTGTCTCAGCATCCTTTGACCCGCTCTGTGGTTTTACATGTTCTATCACTTCGTGGCTGAGTTGCTATCATTCCCAATTGCTTCCACTTTGTTATAACACCTTTAACAGTTTACTGTGGAATATTTAGTAGTGAGGAAATTTCACGACTGAACTTATTGCACAGGTGGCATCCTGTCACGGTACCATGCTGGAATTCACTGAGCTCCTGAGAGCAACCCATTCTTTCACAAATGTTTGTAAAAGCAGTTTGCATAATTGGACCACCTGAATAGCAAAACAGCAATAAATGAACTTGCATTTAGTGTTGGGAAATAAGGATTCCTCCTTATCATAATAGATTTCTTTGTCTTGCTTGTCTATGTCCTTATTATAATCTGCCTATTCCATGTCTATAAACAGGTTTCAACTGTTATACAGTGCCCTAATCTAGAACACAGGCATGTGGCCAGTTGTTTTTCCTCAGCCCAGGGATGAAGACCTAAAATTTCATTTGAAGTTTTTAGATGCAAAAGCCTGTAAGTGGTGTTAAAATTTTTCTTCTGAAATGGCCATTTTCTCAGGCTCCTAGGTTATTTTTACTGCCATTCAAGTGAATAAACTGAAAATAAACATTGGCACCTAAGAAAAATGCTCATTTTATTAAAAACAATTCTAAATGGATTAGAGGCTTTTGCACCTGAACTCTTCATATTTCCAATATGAATAAAATTTCTCATTAAACTTATGATTATTTAGTGTTGTAGTTGGTGGAGGTCATTTTCAACTATTTTGTATAGACAACTGTATCTAAATTTTTTTTTTTTTAAAGTTACAAATCTAACGAGTTATAAATCTTTGTTGGCAAATATTTTTTTCTTTGCATATTAACTAATTCTTTTGGCTGGCTGTATTTATTCTATATGTGTAAACTACTGAGTAGTTTTATTCATACCAAAATGTCGTATTTTATAAGCTCAGTAAAAAGTATTTTGCAGCCTAATACTTTACAACTACAAAGAGCCATGAGAAGTAACAAATCATCTAGAGTACAAGTACCTGAAATCTATACTTTAGTACAGTACAGTACTTAGCCTTACAATAAAACACTTCATTTCCATCACTGACTGGTTATATTTCTATGTATGTGAAAAAAGAGACTACACTTTGGTTGTATTTATAAAATTACAAAAAAGAAGATTTTATTACACACTTTAGATTCAGGGTTAAGGTCACTGGTTCAGTGTCAAGAAAAAAAAGGTTTTTACATTACAGTTCATCATCAGAATTTTTAAAGTCACTTCCATTGTCATAGTCATCAGCTGACGATTTGTTTAAAAAGTTGATGTTCTCTGCTCCAGACAAAACATGCAGGTAACAGTCTCTTGCTTGTACCCTCATTTCTCTGATTTTACATTGCTTTCTGTGGATGATGCTCTGCAGAACTTTCAAACCTTCTTCACTTAGGCCACATTGCGAATCTTAAAAAGAAGAACAAAATAACATTAAGCCTCCATTAGAAACCTTATAAACAATCATCATTGTTGTGTATGTGTGTTAGGGCTTTTTACTTTAATGATTAGACAGGACATGTCCTATGTAGTTATAGGAATATGCACTAGTCAAAAAGACTCTTACTAATAGTAAAATAAACATACTCTGACAGTTGTGATGGCTGAAATAACTTAACTTATAACATTCTTTCTCAGCTATGGAACTGGAACTGTGTTTTGAGTTCATTTTCCAGAAAAAAAATGGGGCAGCCCTTTGTTTATGCTTATGTTTGTGCCATATGTTACAAATTCTTACTTTTCAGACTCTCGCTGGCAAACAAGCAGGACAGTTCTCGGAGGGTCTCAGCACGAGTTGAAAGATATTTCCAATGTTGATTCATCTTTGCAACAAGATCGCCTTAGTGACATAATGATGTCGAATGCCTTTCTTTTTGTCCTTAAATCAACAGTGTCTGGAATGCATGAGGAAAAACTTACGTGATATGGGGTTGCAGATTGACATTTGTGGCATTGTGGCTGATGTGTCATTATATAAAAGAATTGTCAAAAGACTAGTGTACATACCACTGTGTGGTAGCTGCCATGGCCAAGCTGTCTCACCAGACAAAATGGTTTCCAAGCACAGAGTTTCTGTTTTTGGAACCATTATGTTGTATTTCTCCACAACTGATGTCAGGATCCCCTTCTCTTCCCTGATCTTGCGGCGGATCCTGGCACGACCTTTGTTGCCATCTGTATCTTTATAGAGACGCTGGGAACGCCTCTTGATACTCGCCACCAGCACCTCAATTCTGCTGGCCAAAGCATCAACATCATTTGTGGTGGTTGTTGTTGCTGAGAAGAAATTACAACAAGAGTAACAATTAAAATTAATTACAACTAAATGTATTACCAGTAACATATATATATACACACAGTACACACACACTAGTCATTTTCTCACCGTCTGCCCACTCCTTTATACCCAGTCTTCCAATTGGCTCTCTGTCACTGTCAGTTCGACTTTCATGGACTCTAGGTTTTGCAACTGGCTTTGCAGAGCTTTCATAGTCTGAAATGACAAGAAATCACAGATAGTATAAAAACAAACAAATCTTCAATATACAGAGTTATTTAAAAATAATTAACCAATTTCATTACACAATATTTTATTAAAGAAAACTCACGGTCACGGACTCATTCCATGACGATGCTTGAGAACTGAAGCAATGAGTGATGATATCGGTTCATTCGTTTTGAATAACCCTGTACAGCTTCAAAAATGAATGAAATTTATTACTGAGCATCTAGAACTAATTCTACTGATTCTATCTTACCTTCTGATATCGGCGGCTCAGTGCGGTGGCCAAATTGTTGAACTTTTGTTGATTCCAGCGCATGGCCATGAGAGTCAGCATGTCTGTGCATCCTGCAAACACAGAAAATATCATGTTACCATATTCCCACTGTAATGATGTAACAAGTGCAGTAGAAGGTCATTTTACCTGCTTTAGACATGTGTTTTGTGGTCACTGCAATCCTGGAGAGGAAAGCATTGCACTGTTCCACCTCCTCTCCTAGTGTCAAACCAGCCCCATCCTGATATGCTCCACTCAATTTTACCTGATTAGGAATGAAAAATAATAATATAATGCTGATAAAGTTTTGATATTCATTTGAAGATTTTAATAATCTCATAGCAAAGTTCACCTACTTTGCACTTAAAATTATGGGCTTTGGCATGGAATACTGAAAGAAAGGGCTTCATGTTAAGAAGGTGCTGGAGCTCTGGGCAGCTTTTTGCAATTCTTTGGAGGTAAGGCCAATATTTGCAGGTCACATCCATACAAAAAAAAGTGATTTGCCTACTAGCCAGCCGTTTTTGCAAGTACAGGGGATAAGCAAAAATTTCCCCCCTGTACATATTTAACGCACAGAGTAGCACTCCATGCCGACACACCGCACGCTCCAGTCCCTCCTCATCTACCTTGCTTGCAGATCTTTGGGAGGTCTCTCTGGCTGCTGACCACTCCCCTCCACAAACACCTCTTCCACTGACCTATAATATAGAAAATAGTTGATGAAAATAAGACTCTCGTAAACAAAATTTGTAGTTGGAGGCAATTGTACTCCTGTATAAAGTCTAATCATCTGCGATTTTACAGTACATGTTTGGATGCCTTGTGAATGTAGTCCACAAATCTTGTCACATCTTCATCCTTAGCTATAAAGATGTCTTCAAAGATGACCTGTTCTTCAGATCTATAAAAAAGAAAAAAAACAAAAAAAAAAAAAAAAAAAAAAAACATACAGAATACACAAAATTGAATGATACATTCTAATTTAATTTAACTTTACTATACACATTAAATGGATATTTCTTCTTATTAATATTGTTTCAACAGTGTGACATTATACACAATTCTGGTATACCTAGCTGCATTCTTGAAACTGTAAAGCTTGCGGTTTCCATCTACTGAAACTGCCAGAATATCTGGGGTGCATGCAGAACAGATGAAAGGCTCTTCCTTGCAGATTTTGTCCACCTCAAAACGGCCTCCCACTCAAAAAGCTTTTCTGAAAACTGTCTGTGGAGATCTTGCCAGTCTATTAAAAGGAGGGAAACCAACAGCAAATAATGTAAAACAAATGCATTAGCATCAAACACCTTTCAACCCAGAATACAGAAAGATTACCAATACTGTAGGATAAATAAATGTAATACTCACACGACCAAAGCGGACAGTTCGCTGATCAAGCATTCTTGAAAAAGCTTGGCAGGACAGTCCTGGTGCTGCTATCTTCATTTCTTCAAATGAAAAAAAGACATCTGTGGCATAAATTGTGGCAAAGTTAAGGGTCGCAGGCCAGTAGTCTCTTCGATTTAGCTCGACCACTCCAGCAGCCCAACTGGCTTGGCGTGCCTCACAACTCAACTCAGGCATGCTTAGATCATATCGTCCTGAAAAAATCAAAAACATTTCCACTTTAATGTAAACCTTAAGTGAATAATCAGGTTTTGGATTATTTCAACCTTTTTTACATGACTTTGTATACGTGTTAAACATTACTCAAAAGTCATGTGTAGATCTTACATACAGACCTGTGCCAAACTTATGGAGGTAGAGCATGTATAGATTTTTATCTTCACACACTTACCATTCATTGTGATCACAGCAACAGTCTTCCCTGGGCTGACCCTCAATGTCGCAACAACCGCAAATTTTGTCAGGAACCTCCACAGGCACATGGCGCACTGAACAAGATCACACATAAATTAAGATCATTTGGATTGACTGAGTAATATAACATTGGAACGATTCTATGGTATTGAAGTACATTGCTGAAAAAGTATACAGAGATGCTCAAAAAGCTAACTGACACGAAGTATCCACATAAATTTAATAATCAAACAACAAAAGACAAAAAGGCATATTTAAATAGTAAAGCTTATGAGGACTAACAATTCCTAGAATAATATTTATGTTGTCCAGACACAAACAAGTACTTACCACAATGGGAAAGAGCCTTATCTACAACACAAGTTGTTGGAGGCAATGGCTGGTAGAATCCAGGAGTCATGGCATCTCGGTTATGGAGAAAATGTCTGGTGTGCATGATGACATCACATTCAGCACAAAAAAAGGGGCGTGGTCGACAGTCACAACACCGGACAGCAGCTGGATTGCTTCCACACAGTTGGCAGATGTGTGTTACCACATTTTCTCGTGCCACCGCCCTGTTCACCAGGTGGGGTCTCTCTGCCCTCCACTTCTCTGAAATAAGACTTTGTCTTGTACTCCAGTTTGAGGAAACTATGAGAGGATCTCTTGAGGTTCCAAGAGCTGATGCATCATCATCTAAAGTATCGCTCATTGAGTGCTGGAGACCTTGCATGAAACACTCTGTTAAAATAGTATGGAATATTAAACACACACATACACACATTATATATATATATTATGTAATTTACAGAATGAAGTACACACCAACAGTCTCTGGAGAAAAGGTCACCTCACAGTTAGTGTCAGGAGCATTGATGTGAGGATCAGTTTTCTGAATGTGATCAGCTATACCACATAAAAACAATAAAGAACAACATTCAGAACATTTACAACTTGTCCCACAATTTGATCTCCCTTATTACCAGTGTAAAATGGTCCAAGCTAACTGTTTAACATTTAGTCAAGAGGACTAGCAGACTTTTTATTTCCTAAAGCCAAATGTAGACAGTTCAATTGCTTGCAGTTATCTGTCTATAAGGTGTCAAATAGACGAGGAAAGCAAATAAACATGCTTGCTGTAGAAGCAGATCATAAAAAAACAAGCTGGTTGGCCACTGACAAAACCAATCATTTAGTGAATCTTATACTTCTTTACACAAATACTGTATTTTATTCAATTTATTTTCATGTTAAAAATCAGTGCTTCTGGTTTGATTGTTTACATCATATTCCTTGTTTGATACATTCATTAGTGCCTAAACAATCCAGATATTCAATATATCTTGAATGAAAAATTATACTGACCCTCGTTTGACTGATTCCTGCTTGATCTTGGTCTTGCATAGACAATGTTTCCATCACTGTCTCTTTTTCTCCAATGTACCCTTGGTTCAGGTGTTTTTACTGGTGCTGCTTCCTCCTCTCCCTGCAGCTCTTGAAGTAAGTCATCAAGACTTTGGAGCTCATCATTGATTTCTTGATGCTCAACCAGGTTATCCAGCAGCATAAACTGTTCTTGTAGTTCTGAATCACTCATGGTGAGGGGCGGAAACAGAAACAAACGGACAGATACAACAACAACAACAACAACAACAACAGATGTAAACAGTGAGAGAGAGAGAGGGAGAGGGAGAGTGAGCAAGAGAGAGAGAGGGAGAGGGAGAGTGAGTGAGAGAGAGAGAGAGAGAGAGAGAGAGGGGGGGGGGAGGGAGAGAGAGAGAGAGAGAGCAGGTTAACAAGACAGACATGGCTCTTAAAAGTGCCTTTTGTTATTTTGTGTGTGTGTGTGTGTGTGTTTGTGTGTGTGTGTGTGTGTGTGGTAAGGGGATTAAAATAAAAGAATAATGTTGGAAGCTGGCAAATCTGAAAGACCTGACGAGAGAAAAAAGAAAGATTTAGAATTCAGAATTGAACACCTTACATTTTTACCAATTTTTTCTTCATCAGTGTTGGCAGATTGGGCAGTTTGTGATGGTTTTAAATTGTACTATGTGGGATGAAATGGGATTAGACAGGTGGGATTTTGATATTTCTAATGTGCCAAATGACAGACAGAAAATGGTTTACAACGTAGTTACAACCTAACCTTCTTTAGACAAGAACACTTAATTTGCTTTATTATATTGTAAATATGTGATGCTCCACAGTATTGTTTTTTTTTTATTATTAATTAATTGTCGACATTAATTTGTATTGTTATTGCTAAGAATGGTGTATTTACTAGAGTTTTTTGTGTGGATTTGTGAACAATTACTGGAAAACACACCTATCTGACAACCCTGTTCCTCATCTATACATTTATTAATGGCTTAAGTATTAAAGTGCTACTGTCATTTTGGTAACTTAAAACACACAATTTCCAAATATCATACAATCTCCTCTATTTCTATTTGCATGATTAAATGTGGAAAAACAAATAAACAAACTTTAATGTAATTAGCTATCTTAGCCTGCCTACTACACATTTGGTGCAGCAAGTTATATTTTTATAATGTCTGCTGTGATTTACTGCATCACAAAACTGCTTCCATTCACTTCTACAACTTCTAAACACAACTTCTTCACCTGATTGAACAGTTTTTGTTCAGTTAATTGTAGGGATTGTTTCCAATTATATTAATGAACTGTTCTACTTACCAAGTGGAACATCGCAATGGAGCATGGGATCTCCTTACAATGACGTCAGCACCACTGATGAATTTATAAATAAATAAATAAATAAATAAATAAATAAATAAATAAATAAATAAATAAATAAATAAACGTGGTGAGGGAAGACACGCAGGTAGTTGGTGAGAAAGAGGCAGTTTTAGAGATAGAAAATGTGGTAAAAAGAAACCATGACCTGGATTGAGTAGCCCTGCTATAATTAATTTATAGCAAGCTATTGTTTTTTATTCTTATTTATCGTAGTCCCGATCCCGTTCATAACACAAAACGGACTGCAGTCTGATTCCCCAACACGTCAAATTTCAACGACGCAGGTTTCGGTTCAGAGATCTACAGAAGTCTATGGAAATCCCTGCACGTTGAAAAACGACGCTAAAGGGATACCCAGTGCGTCAAAATGTGACTCCAGGGGATCCTGCCCAAGCGTCCATATGTGACGAGTTGGGAGTGAAAACGTGTTGGACTACAGTGGAACCCCGTTGTAAGAGCATAATTCGTTCTTGAAAATTGCTCGTGTGTCCATTTGCTCGTATGTTCGAACTAATTTTCCCTATAGGAATTAATGTAAAAGTGATTTAATCCGTTTCGAGATCTCATACGATCGCTTATTTCTGCACTTAAAAAGTATTTGTAGCCTATTTTTAAAAACAAATACACAGCAAATGACCGTAATATAAATATAATTTAACACTTACTCATGTGGTAGTGGTTGATTGCGAGTGTGAGATGCACAAAACGCTCATTCCATGGTAATTCTATTTACTTTCGTTTTCACAGCACCATCACTGATTTTCTTGGGAGACATTTTTCAAGATTTCTAGTGAAATAAAAATATAAAACTAAAAAAAGTTACTGTGGGAGAGCGTATAAATACGAGAATAAGGAACGCCACAACAGGTCAGGTGCAAAGGCTTCACATCTACTTTTATTAGTTTTTTTTTGTGTCGGTCTGCATAGTGCCCCACGCAGCACATCTCTGGGGCACACACACACACCCGCGCACACGGTCTCCTCCTTAAATGCACCCTCCGATCACTTTAAAAGAGAGAACAATCATTAGGTCCCATTAACTTCAGGTGAGGCAATCCCCTGCCTATCTGCTCCCGGACCCGCTCTCCAATCACAAACCGCCGCTCGGCCACGCCCCCGCTGCCACAGTTACGTTTTTGCTGCACTGAACAACGAGAGCGACCGAGTGATACGTCATCAACTAAGCGACTGATGCGACCCTCCGCCGAAAACGGGGAACCGGCAGCGTGAGTTTGCTCGTGCCTTCGAAATTTGCTCGTGAAACAGGGTAACATTTTTCGAGCGAGGTTGCTCGTATCTCCGTTTGCTCGTACAATAGGTTGCTCGTACAACAAGGTTCCACTGTATAAGTAATGTTCTTTCTACAGTCTTTATAGTTATAAAACTAGGAGCTACTGAGCTCAACATTTGTGATCATAACAGATCCAGCACCAGATATAATATAAGATATATATTTAAAAAATATAAAAAAATATAAGACAGACAGACTAATATTTGAAAGGCATCAGACTTAAGGTTCAATACCTTCCAGGTTCTGGTCTCCACATGGAGACGTGGGTTGAAATCCCACTTCTGACAGTAACTTTATTTTAATTAGAATTCAAAACAAAAATATAAAATTATAATTTTTTTGTCTTTTAAACACAGAAATACAGAATAAACAAGTAGATGGTTACCTAATTGTGGGAAAGACAGACAGACAGAAAAAAACTGTTATTACAGACAAGCAGGCAGATGGTTATATAAATTAGATAAAAGAATAGATCGATAGGAAAAATGAGCAGGCATATATATATATATATATATATATATATATATATATATATATATATATATATATATATATATATATATATATATATATATTGTAGATTAAAATTTGCTTTCTAGTCCTATCTATTCAGAAAAGAGACAGAGAGTCGACATGAGAATAAAAATAGACAATTTTATTTGCCTTCTGCAGAAGCAAATAGGCGTTTATCATAGGTCTTCGGTTTAAGATTTTCCCTATTTCTTTCATTCCATAAGTTCCGTTTTACGCATAATCATCCTCCTCGCTATCATCTTCTATGATAACCTGAGTGTCGTCACTTGGTTCAAGTTAGAGTAAGGGCTAATAAGCGGGTACTTACAGATGATTATATGCACGCCCGTACCGCCGTAGTAATGCAAGGCATTATACATGGAAAAATGAAAACCAACAACAATAAAATAATAACAACTGGAGCCACAGTTGTTATGGCCCAATAAGCTCACCCCGATAATCCTTGTAACCTGGCGTCCCAAGAGGAGGACGTCATGTGGTGTTGCTATTGCGGATTTCATATGTTGTAATAAATCTGATACATTTGCTGAAACATCCGGCAAGCTGAAACAACAGGATGTTCCCAACATTTTGCATACTCCACCTTTCTCCGCAGTTAACATATCTAAAACCAACCTAATTTGAATAACTGCTTCTCTGATTGTATGTAGTTCTGCTGATATCTCAAATAGCGCTTCCTCTGTTTCGTTGGCCAACCTTAACACTTGCCAGGCAAGTCCAATCATCTTTAATAGGGCTGCCGCAGTGCCCCCTCCCAAGACTAATGACCACCCTGTCATCGCCCCACGGCTAGTCCAGGGGTCCCATAGTTTAGTACCTTGGTAAAATTTAGGCATAGTTGACAAGTCACGCTTTGCCCGTTTTTCTTCAGTTGACAGGTCTTGTGCTGCATATACAGTTGTGCCTACACTTAACAACTCCTGGTAACAGCTCCCTGCAAAATTTTCAGGGAGGGAATGATAGGCGTTTTGACCGCACACCCACACTGAGGCTGCAGTGGAGTCCATCATATCGTTCTTGTCGAATGGGCAGGTGTAGTTCTGACCGTTGGGACCTATACAAGAAATGTTATTCATTTGAATGGTTGTATGACAGGTAGACCAACCTACTTCGATAGTATCTTCGCTTATCTGCCTATAGTTCTGCCTATCAGGGGAGTGTTTTCGACAAATACATGTTTCAGCCACTTCTGGTCTCACGTGCCATTTTCGCTCTACCTTATGGGTACTATAATTGGCCATTGGGTGTGAGCTATGGGTAGTAGATGGGCACGTGTTGTTCTTCTCTAAGGTGACATTCTTTGCTATAGCATTTGCTAGTCGTAACAATTCGTGCATGGCACATATCCTGCTAATTCGTTTTCCTGAGATCGTTTCAAAGGGGCAGCCTTCATTAATCGACTAAGTTCTTAACACCACCAACATTCTTGATCTGCACAAATCCCTCATTCTCACTCTCCGATTCAGTGTCTGTGTCAGGGTTATGTTCTTTGTCGGAGTGTGGGAGTCCCAGTCCCAATCTCTATCTGGGTCTCTCCTTGGTTTCCGTCGTCTGATATTTGTTCGGTCTTTTACCAAACGGTGTTCAGATGTTGATTCTTGGCGTCTTCTGGTCAAAGATCTGGTTTCCGGCAGCGACCCTAACCCTAACCCTAACCCCTTGAGTGAAATCCACTCCTGAGTCTCTGTCTCTGTCTGTTTACTGTTGACCGTTCCCCATTTCTCCCCTTCCTGTAAATCTATTAATTCTCCACGTGGTCACCACGTATCATCGACTGATCGTCATCAGCCTATTTTTCCCTTTACTTAATCCCCTGTTGGATTAAGTCCTGACCCTTTTGAGAATATGTCCCTGATCTACTTTTACCTTTAAGGAGAGAAAAAGGAACACTCACATAGAATTTTAGTAGTATGTGCACCGTGTGCAAGTTCGTTGGATCGGGTCGCCAGGGATCCCGGATGAGCGCAACCCTCCACCCGATTTTGGGGTTCAGGAGCCAGAAGACGATTTTGTCTTGGGATGATCAGTCTGTTGCTTCCACCAGGAATCCCCAGCTAGCCGATCCCATCCTCGTCACCAGATTGTAGTTTCAAATTTGCTTTCTAGTCCTATCTATTCAGAAAAGAGACAGAGAGTCGACATGAGAATAAAAATAGACAATTTTATTTGCCTTCTGCAGAAGCAAATAGGCGTTCAGTCAGACAATGCTGCACCGAGAAGCGCGCCGATAAACGCTTCTCACCATGCTTTTAAACTTTCCCTCGACCTTCAAGACAATATTATTAATTATCTTATTACGACATTGCATACTTATAATCAATTGTTTTCTCGCGCTGTTTTAGTTCACTTCGCCCTAGTGACGCACTTTGCACACAGATGTTTTCCCATTCTGTACAAAGATAATCTTTTATCTTTCTCTGTTTTGCTTAGCTGGGAGCACAGTGCCCGGTCCAGAGCATTGTGTTCAGACATGCTGCCTTGATCACGCTCTACATTGCAAGCTTTATGGATTATTTATGGCAAGCTTTATGGCAAGCTTTATGGATTATTGCAGTTCAGCTTTGAAAAAACTTCATACATACACTGATTATAACAAAATACATATTCTTAAACAGAATTATAATATTAATGTCAAAATTTCATCTTACAATATATATATATATATATATATATATATATATATATATATATATATATATATATATATATATATATATATATATATATATATATATATATATATATATATATATATATATATATATATATATATATATATATATATATATATATATATATATATGCATTCAGACAGAAAAACAGATACGACTGATATGGATAGATAAGGAACACACAAATAAAAGGATAATTAAAATAAACAAGTAGACAGAAATTTGTAAAAATAGTTTTATCAGCCACTAAGGGGATAAAAAGACAGGCTTGTATGTCAGGATGGCCGAGCGGTCTAAGGCGCCAGACTCAAGGTTCTATACCTTCCAGAAAACTGAGTGTTCTGGTCTCCACATGGAGGCATGGGTTCAAATCCCACTTCTGACAGTGACTTTATTTTTATTAGAAATCAAAACAATAATAAAATAATTATTTCCCTTTGTATTTCAAACACAGACATAAAGAAACAAGTACATGGTTACCTATTAGTGGGAACGACAGGCAGAAAAACATGGCAGCATCAGTCGAGGATCTGTGTGTAAGTGTAACTGAGTTTCGGGAGACAAAAAGGTATCACTAAAGGATCAAATAAACAAGTCAATCTTTATCAATCTTTATCTTTATCAGATAACAGACAAGTATATATACACACTGGATAAAACCCGAGCTTAAACTGTTCCTGGTTGGGTAAGAAAACATAGTAACCAGGGATGTGTGAACCCAGACAAACTCTTTCTGTGTACCTTACATACTCACATCATAAAGATTCTATAGACACTGAACAGACAACATAGGAATGTGTTTAGAGAACCAGTGTGAGGCCCATCTTAACACTAAGAGATATGAAAAAATATACAAAAAATTTAGGAGGTTGGCCTAACACTCGAGCGCCTTGCAACCCTTGTCAGACTGTCCAAAGAACTTCAGCTCAACTAGCTCAAGAATGGGACCCCCATATTCTTCATTTGTTGCAGTTCTCAAATGCAATCGAGGGTAGCATGTCTGTTTATAAAAAACCTTTTTACCCAGAAGAAAAAGCAGCACCAGCAACTCCCCATAACTGTGTTCATCACTCGGAAGAAGACACCAGACACTACGCCTTTAGCGACAACAGAAGTTATGGACGAGGGCGAAGATACTGCAACACCTGATGAAGAGCTGTAATGCTCTTCTTGGGTATGCAGTACATTCATTTCATCACCTAATTCATCATCATCTTCATCATTCAAGTTGTACCTTCACTGGTGAGTACCCATATAGAATCTTTCTGTTAAAATGGTAAATTACGTAGGTTTAAGAATATTAAATGTTTAAAAGCAGAGAAAAGGTTCATAAGAGTGTTGATGTGGTTTATAAATTATGTATACAGTACTGTATACAGATTAGGTTGCCACTTCACGTTCTTTCGCCTTTTGGGGGGTCTGGAACGTAACCCCCAGGATAGGTGAGGGAGTACTTCATTTTCAAATCTTTTATTTACTAGAGAGGACCTTTGGCTAATCCTGAACACTTGGCTGTTGCAAGCAAGAACAGAGCAAACAGTGTACTAAGACGTCTCTGTAGCAGCAGTTTTCAGGCTACTTGGTATGTTTACTGTAAATCTTGATTTTGAGCATCTTCTTACATTATTTGTGGATTGTTCAGTTTTTTACTCATGTTCTTTGTCCATCTGAAACAGGACGACTTGGCTAACAAGGGCTTAAGGAGAAACTCCCAATGTCAGTCCAAAATCTGACAAAAAAGCATAGTTGTGTTTGGAACAGAAAAACTCAGGAAAGATATCATTAAATCTTTATTCTCTGATGTTAAGTTCTTTATCAACAGGAAAGTGCTTCAGCAAGTCCTAATTTTATAATGGCTTTTGTGTGCAGATTTGCCGTGGGAGCTGCAGCGTGCAGTGGTTTATACCACTCATGATCTGGCAGCCAGCAACCCCAAAGTCGCTGTAAAGATTTTGAAATCATGGTTGCAAAACGTCACAAAGCTTATTCCTCCAGCCGTCGCCAAGCCTCAGACTCTCTTTATGAATAATTTAATAGATTACTTTTATAGTGATTTACATCTAAATCTTTTGTTCATAAAGAAATAAAATACATTTTAGATCTGTACAGTGTTATCTGCTGTCTATTATAGTTTATGTTTATGTGGAAATAGCCTGTATGCTATAGACTCCATGATGGAGACATCAGACAGTTTGGATCAGGACCAGCAAAACCCATCACAGTGAGCACTGAGACCTCAGGGCCGTATCCTCATTCACCAGATGTTCACACTGTGATTTATGACTGTGCTGCAATGCACAGCTCAAATCATCAAGTTTACCCGTCACATGACTATGGTGTGTCTCATCATCAAGAACAAAGAGACAGCTTACAGACAGAAAATGCAGTGGATAATGGATTGGTGCAGATTTAACAATCTTGTGTTCACCTGTGGAGAAACTCACCTGGTCTCTTAAATCCTCCAGCATTGTGGATGATCAAACACACACCCTTCATACACACTTTTACCCTCTGTGGTGCCTGAGAGTCAGGAAATGATACACCAGTGGAAGTTTGAAAAGTCACACCGTAACAAGAAACATGTTGATGTGCTGAAAAAGAAGAAAAAATATTGATCATGTCAAAAAAATAGAATTAAACTGGTCTGAAAATATAAAAAGTAGGAAGTACAGATATTTATGTACAAATTTAATGAGTGAAAGAAAAAAAGGTGTCTGAAAAATAAATAGTGAAGTAAAATACTGATACCAGAAAAATCGACTTAAGTACAGTATTGAAGTATTTGTACTTCATTACTTCACACCTCTGCATTTTACAACAGTCCCAACTGTTTCGGAATTGGGGTTGTATTTCAGAGATATTGTAGAGAAACAGGAGCAAAAAGAAATAAAGAAGCCAAACTGAAATCCAGTCAGAGTTTCTTACAAACTGTTCCTGCAGGAGGCAGACCAGGCAGCCATCTCACATCTTAGCTGTTTTTCAGAACTTTCTATTGAAATATTTAAAGTTTCTCAAAGTCTGTTACACCAAACCATAAACAATCAGACAGTGCCATGTTAAGCCTTCAGGCTGGATGCTGGTTTGTGATGGTTGGATGCTGGTTTGTGATGGATGGACGCTGGTTTGTGATGGTTGGAAGCTGGTTTGTGAATATAGGAAGGAACCAAAAAAAGCATTAGATGAAAAAAATGCATAAGTGCACATGGAAATTCAGGGATATTTTATGAGGTTAATATTGAAGCTTCTGCTAGAGATGATGAATGTGTCGGTGCAGCTGTGGCTGCAGTGAAAAGAGACTTGTTGAATTGTGTTCACTGGGTTTCCTGCTTTAGTTAACGGCATTCATTCACGCTGTATGAAATGTCTGTGATGCAGCTCTCTGTTATACTGCATATCTGTATAATTTTATAGCTGTGGCATCATAATGATGTTATTAAGAGGGGGATTGGGACTGAAGACCTGCCAATGTATAAACTAATAAAATCAAATCAAATCAAATTTTATTGACATTTACATTTACATTTGGGGCATTTAGCAGACGCCCTTATCCAGAGCGACGTACAAAAGTGCTTTGAGTCTCTAGTAATGAATAAATCTACACTGGTACACAAGATTACAAACTTAATATAAATTTAACTCTTTAATTCAACAAACTTGGAAAGTGCTAATTTAAGTATTTCAGGAAGAGGTAGGTCTTCATTCGTCGCTTGAAGATAGTCAGGGACTCTGCTGTACGGACATCTAGGGGAAGTTCATTCCACCACCTCGGTGCCAGAACAGAGAAGAGCCTTGATGTGTACTTACTTATTTGTCACATACATATACATACAGAGTACAACATGCAGTGAAATGCGGTAACTAAGTAAATAAAAATATAAAATAAACAAAAAAATAGAAAACGTTACCGGAGCAGTCGTGACCGGCACCGTCTTGATGACAACGAGTAACGCTGTGCAGATCTACTGTGTATTTTATTTATTTATGTACAAAAATATACAATGTTATAAATATAATCTATAAAAAAAATGTATAAAGAGATCACATTTTTAGGCTTTATGTGATGATGGAGGAAGCTAATCTAAGGCACTTGGTGACGGCTGAGGGAACGCGCTTGAATGTGATCTTGTTCTGCTTCAGGATCAGTTGCAAAACAAAGCCCAGGTGCTCGTAAGCTCTTAGTAAATGCTTCACAGAGAAAACATGAAAATTAAAAGCACTTAAAAACATACAAAGGTTATTAAATACAACATGCTCTAAAATTTACATTTTAGTCACTTACTTTACAAAAAAGTTATATAGTTCTAAATTCTATATTGTTAATCTGGACCTTTTAACTGAAAAGCAAAGCTTGGAATAGAAGAAACTAATACTACTACTACTACTACTACTACTACTACTACTACTACTACTTCTACTACTAATAATAATAATAATAATAAAAAGAAGAAGAAAAAGTAGTGCATTAGTTAGAAACAGTGGCACTGTCTAAGTTCTCATTCGGGCGCGGATGCGAAAAAAAAAAAAAAAAAACCCACTGACGTCATTACCGGACCTTGTTGAGCGCAGGAAGTGACCACGTGACCACTGGGCAATTCATCGGCTCACTCTGGACGTTTTTTTGTTTGTGTGTATCCTAGCAACTGTAGTAAACAAACCAGCGGCTAATAATCGCGAGGTGAAAAGTTGTTATTTTGCTGCAGCGCGTCGAAAGGTACATTTCTCTCTTTTCTTCACTCTCATACTGTACATGTAATATAGTACATTTCATACTGGACATTTTAGTGTGTATCCCCTTTTCCGGATAATTTCTCTTGCCAAATTTTACAACATTGTCTGTTGTTCTTCTGTTTGTGAGAGAACGAGTGGAAGGGGGCCTGGCATTCTAAATCGTGGCAATAACACGCGGGGGAAGCCCCAAGGTGTTTAAATTCGTATCTCACGGGCCAAGCCCAGAGAGCCACCCTGTCTGGGTGAGGATGATAGATTTCTCCGTTTGCTTGGGCCAGGAGAATCGTGCGCAACGGGAGGGGCCAAGGCTCCGCATGTAGAAGAGGAATTATCTCTGCTAGCCAAGGTGCCTTGGGCCACCTGGGAGCTATGAGGATCAGAGACAACCCCTGCACTGCAACCCTGGCCAGAGTCAGGCGGGGCAAAAAATGCTTTAGAGCTTTCAACACAGTGAGGAGCTCCAGATAATTTATATGAGCTGAATGAAGTGAGTTCGGCGATACACCGTTCACTGACCTGCCCTCCTGTGTGGCTCCCTACCCGTTAAGGAGGCATCTGTCGTCACCACTTTCCGCAGCATGATCGCCCCGAGAGGGGTCCCATGCGAGTAAAATTCCGCAGCTCTCCAGTGGCGCAGCGCGGCCATGCACGCGCACGTCACCGTGACATAGCGGCAAAGATCGCACATCGGGCTGAGATGAAGGGACAAAATCCACTTCATATAAGCTCTCATTCTCAGAAGACCTAGAGGCAAAACATGGGTAGCCGAAGCCATCAGACCCTGTAATCTGAGACATGTGCGATACTGTATGCGCGCTCCTTCCCTGAACCGTGCGAGACAGTTCATGAATGAAGAAATGCGCTTCTGTGACAGGCGCATGCGCATTGTAACGGAATTCAGCTCCAAACCCAAGAAAATTACCTCCTGAGCGGGAGTGAAATTGCTCTTGTTCACATTGACTCTATAACAAAGCGCAGCGATGTGTAAGAGCACACAGGCAGTGTTTTGAATCACTTTCTCTCTCGAATCGGCTATAATAAGCCAATCGTCTATGTAAGTCAGGATCCTGAATCCTGCTGATCTCAGTGGCGCAAGCCCCGCCGAACATCCTCGGACTCAGAGCGAGACTGAATGGAAGAACTGTGAATTCGTAACACACGCCTAGGTAGGCGAAACGAAGGAATTTCATGTGAGGAGGATAGATGCTTATGTGGAAAAAAGGATCTGGGGAAAAATTCTTTCCCAGAAACAAATTCATTCGATTTGTTAGAAGTTTTTTGTGTTTCTTTGTGAAAATCAGGGGCCGTAGCCTTTATTAAGTTTGTGAGAGGAGTGTGAAGGGGGGTGTTTGGTGACACTGCTTCTGCACCTAATCTCATATCTATCCCCACTGGAACGGGGAAACGCACTTCGGACAACACGGGGAACAGTAAGGCCTGTGCGGCACAGAGAATGACCCTCGCCGGCGAGGGGGGGCTGACCTCGCTGAAAGAGAACCTGCGTCTTTTGGACGGGCGAACTTGGGGGGAAGAACAGGAATCCAGAGGGCTGGCCACCCATGCACGCGGATCGAAAGCCCCCTGTGGTCGAGCATCAAGTCGGCCGCTTTTGCATAGGACCAGAAGGAGCGGGGTTGGGGGGTTTCTTAGCCGTGGACGTGGTGAAGGACATCTTACCCCAGGGCCTAGCAGGGTTTGTAATTTTTGCCAGTGTAGTGGGGATGACGTCCCGCAGCAGAAGCGTTAGATGGCCGCACAGATGGCGTCTGGTGCTGCGCCAGCTTCCTGGGAAGACACAGTTTGAACGTCTCGTCCTCCTTCTTTTTATCATTGCATCGTTGCTGCATCAGCGTGACAGCCGGGCCAAAAAGAGCTTGACCAGGTTCAACCGGTGCTCCTGCGATGCGACGTTTCTCACTATCAGGAAGACTGGATAGATTGAGCCACAGCGCACGTTCTCCGACCACCGATAAAGCCATAGAACGTCCGCTCGCTTGTACAGCTTGATGGGCTGGGAGGACGGGAAGAAGCTGCTTCCTCGGGCCAGAAAGAGGTCGCAAAAGCTTACAGCGTGTTCACAAAGCTCCAGCAAAAACGATTTAGGTGGGGCGGAGGGAGCCTGAGGGACTGCGGAAGACGGGAAGGCTTCCTCGTCATCCGAGCCGTCGAGCAGATCCACCTCGATCTCATTCCCGGAACCTGTCGGTCCTTCGGGCAAACGGTTGTCGACCGGTAGCAAATCCTCGAACAGGGAAGGACACAGGACGGCCCAGTCAGAGGAAGTCGCACCGCGGCATCGCCTTTTTCCCCCTCCGAATCGGAGAGCTCAAATTCGACACACTGCGAAGCGGGCGTCTTGAGTCTGCGACGCAGGAGCTTTTTTGGGAGCACCAGGCAATGGCTACAGTTCTCCGGGAGGTCAAAAGCTTCTTGCGCATGCTTGAGACCCATACAGACAACGCAGAAGAGATGGGCATCCCTGGCGGCGATGAGAGCACCGCACGCGGCCGGGCAGGCTCGCGATAGGTTGTCCACCGGTGTAGCCGAAGCCGCATTAGAAAGTGCCATGAAAGAAGGTGAAAAGGCAGGCGGGCAGCCTATAAAAAAAAAGGGGGTAGCAAGCGTGGGCGGCTCGCAAAGCTAACCTGGCTGAGGACGTGCACGTCCAGCGGAGGCTGATTTCTTACAGATATTGGCTTTAATTTGAAACAAAACCTGGGTTGATTGGACAGACAGACAGACAGACAGACAGACAGACAGACAGACAGACAGATAGATAGATAGATGTTTAGTGTTAGATTTCAGTAACTGTATTTAAAAGTTTTCATGTTTTTGTATTTTTGCAGTAATAAACAGACAAATGGAATCTGTTCTTCCGTGTGGTGATGGCCCCTGGAACACTCCAGTGGAAAGGTGTGTGTGTGTGCATATGTTGAGTACGTGGGTATTATCGTAGCTAAACCAAAGTTCTCTCTCTCTATCTCTCTCTCTCTCTCTCTCTTTTAGGATACAAACAAGGACTAACAATGAAATGGGTAATGGTCCCAGAATAAACCGAGTGTATGTTGATGCAGTCATACCCAACAATATAATTGGAACGTCAACAGAATTCAGACCGAAGTAAGTTTCTATTTAAAGCAGATGCTGTTAGAGAACCACTGTGAACAAGTGTGTGAACGAGTGTGTGAACGAGTGTGTGTGAGTGAGTGTGTAAATGAACGTTTTAGAGATCACACATTAAATAAACTTGTAATCATGTTTCATTTAATCATGTTGGATTTTTCTCATGTTAAATGTGTTTTTTTTTCTTTGCAGTTAATGTTATTCGTGTCAAGGTCATTCAAAACAGACGTTAGAGTCCAGACACGTGTAAGTATCTCCTCAAAAGAAATGCTGTTACAGAACCACTCTGTGAACGAGTGTGTGAACGAGTGTGTTAAATCTCATTCAGCTACTATACATGCAATCGTGTGCTTCTTGTTCCTGCTGTTAAAGTGTGTGATCTTTTTGTTGTTTTTCAGATTCTGTGAATGATCACCTCCAAACCTTCACCACCACCTAAAGATAAAATATCACAAAAATATAATTGCTTTAATATATTTTATCATATTTAAAAACAATAACAAATGTAAATAAACCCTGAGTCTCTGATTGTATTACTCCCTATTCCACTGGATCCACAGCAGGGAGTTTACTTGGTGGCACCTGAAACTTCAGATCCCAGGTGATGCACAGGTTAAGACTCAGACACACACAGACAGGATGAAGCCTCTTCTACAGCTGGCTCACAAAAAAACCCTGCAAACAGTTCACTGAATCACTGTGGTCTGTTGAAACGAAGAGAAACTTGTCTGGCTCAGATGATGTCCAGCATGTGTGGGGACGCCCTGGTGAGAAGAATCAAGAAAATTGTGTCTTGCCTACAATCAAGCATGGTGGTGGTAGCATCATGGTCTGGTGTTGCATGAGTGCTGCTGGTACTGGGGGGCTGTTCTTCATTGAGGGAAACATGGATTCCAACATGTACTGTGACACTTTGAAGGAGAACATGATGCCCTCCTTCAGAAACTGGGCCGCAGTTTTCCAACATAATAACAACCCAAAACACACCGCCAGGATAACAACTGCCTTGCGTGATGAAGTGATGAAGTGATGAAGTGGACAAGTATGTTTTCAGACCTGAACCCCAGTTTTGATACGTTCAGTTAGGGTGTACTCACTTTTGATAACAGATATTTTGACAGATTGAAGATTGAAGTATTTTATACTGTTGAAGACGTTTGCGGAAGTATTTCTTCCCGTGATGCATTTGGGATGCATAAATTAACAAGTTCAAATAAATATAAAAAATTAAAAGAAGTAAACATGAAAAATTACAGTATTGTGATCAAAATGATGCTTTAACACTACAATGTACAATACATATATATATGTGTGTGTGTGTATATATATATATATATATATATATATATATATATATATATATATATATATATATATATATATATATATATATATATATGTGTGTGTGTGTGTGTATATATATATATATATATATATATATATATATATATATATATATATATATATATATATATATAATATAATCAAATTAAGTGAGTGAACTTTTTCATCTACCATGATAGTGTCAATTGTAAAGATCTCTTGGTATAAATACAGTGTATGAAATATTAGAGTTTGGTCTAGACAAAAATTAATTCCAGTATTTTAGCACTGTATGTTGGTGATCTGCACCATGAAGTGACAGAAAAGAAGGTAGAGCCAAATAAAGAAAATGCCCCAGCAGTAGACAAAGTTCCTGCTCTAGAAGAGCTTACAACTGTGGATGAGAAACCAGCTCCACCTCATGTTTCAGCTGTAGAACAGAGTCCAGATCCACCTCATGTTCCAGCTGTGCAGGATGTATCCATGGCTGCAGCACCTCAGAAGCGATTAACCATTTCCATGTTGGAGTCTGCAGATTTTGAAATGCAGATTCAAATCGCACGTGTTACACTCGCACACACACACAAGCAGTTTTTTAACACTCTCTCTCTCTCTCGCGTTGCATGACGGGAGTGTAGGGTGTGTGAGTGATTCACGGGTGAGAAGAGCGACTTCAATCTCAAGTTTATTTACTTAATTATTTACTCTTTTTTTTCTTTCTTTTCTCCTGTTCCTACTATTTTTCCCTCTTTAATCTGCGTGTTCTGCGTGGAGTGTTTATAGTGTTTATAGTATAAATAGTGTGTTGTGAGTGTTGTGAGCTTGGTGGCGGAGGCCATTGATGGCGTCTCACCCGAGCGGGTGTGGCGCCTTTCTCTCACTCCGCCATGGGGTCAGGTGTGTTCCCCATACTGGCGCTACGGTGGAGGACGTGTTGGTGGCAGTAGGTGAGCAGGTTGAATATATTAATAGTGTATCTGCTTCGAGAATGAATAAGGCGGTGGTGATTTTTCTGAATGGGCAGGTGATCGGGAGTGGAGTGTGGGTGAATGGAGCTTACACTACCGTCTCACCGCTCGCGTCTCAGTCCGTGAGGGTTACGGTTTCAAATGTTTCTCTGTTTATTTTCGAATTCCGACATCGAGAGGGAACTCGAGAGGTTCGGGAAAATCGCGAGCGGGATGAGAATGGTTCCCCTCAGGTGTAAAAAGGAGGCACTCAAACACGTCATGTCCTTTAGACGGCAGGTGTATATGTTTCTGTGTTCCCTGACCCTCGATATCTCCTTCCGCGTTTACCATGAGAAAAAATCCTACATGATCTACGCCAGTACCGGCAGTTTAAAATGCTTCGAGTGTGGAGAGTTAGGGCACAAAAAAAAACGCGTGTCCACATAAAATCAATGAAACCGTGAATGAAACTGAAAATGAAACTGAAAATTTGATTTCAAATGAAACTGAAAATGTGACTGCAAATGAAACTGTAAATGAAATTTCCCATGAAACTGAAAATGAGATTTCACATGAGACTGTAGATGAAACTGAAATTGAAATTGAAACTGGAAATAAAGCAGGTGGTCCAAGTGGGTCAAGTACAGGGGAGAACTGACACACACTGTGATGAATCTGCAGTTGGAGTCTGTGACAGTGGGCATGATAATGTGGAGGTGTGTGTGGACCGTGGAGCTGATGGTGGTGATGTTCAGTGTGAGGTTGAGGTCGACAGCAGTGAAGGTGTGGGAGTAACACACTCCTCTCTACACCGGGGAGAACTGGCTGATTTAAGTGATGGGATGGATGAGATGTGTGATAATGACAGTCTCACCTCAATTCAGGGAGATGAACAGCTTTACACTGCTAAGGAGATCAACGTTTTTCTAGACGAGACTTTTGGTAAAACTGTTGAGGTTCGGAATTTTTTCCTGGATGTTAATAGGTTTCTGAAGTCAGTAATTAAAATCCAAAAGTCAGTAGGGTTTGACGAACTGAGCAAAAGAAAAAGGTACAGATTAAAAATGTTTGTGACGAAATTAGGAAGAGGAAAAACAGCAGTGAAAAAAGTTCTCTGAAATGGTGCACAGGGCGAAACTCCTTTCCTGCACGTATCTGTTCTGTCTGTTAGCCGTCTTTCTTTCCTTTCTCTCTTTCCTTATGGACAACATCAAAAAATAGGGACAATAAACATCAATGGAGGAAGAGATCATAGGAAAAGGGCAGCATTACACACCCACATCCTAAATAAACACATCAACATTGTTTTTCTACAAGAAACTCACAGCAGTCAGGAGAATGAAATTGAGTGAAGAATGTGGATGGAGGGGAAAAATGTGTTTTAGTCACGGATCAAACCTCAGTGGTGGTGTCTCCATCTTTTTTTCAAATAGCCTGGGTATGAAGCACATATCTACACACGAGATAGAGAAAGGCAGGATTTTAGCCATTAAAGTGGAGTTAATGGGTTTCCCTTTTCTTCTTGTTAATGTTTATGCACCTAACAATGGGGCTGAAAGAGTGAGATCCTTTTTAAAACTGCGAGATGCACTAGATAATTTTAGTGACGTGTGCATGGTGCTTGGGGGCGACTGGAACTGTACTTTGGATCACACACTGGACAGGAATGGAGAGGAACCTTATCCCTCTTCTGCTACTTCACTCAACAATATTGTCAAGAGGTACAGCTTGTGTGACATTTGGAGAGCAGAACATCCAGGAGTGAGGCAGTACACATGGGTCAAGGCATCTCACCACCACATTAGTGCAGTCCGATTGGATCGTTTTTACATCAGCAGTAATAACAGAAACAGAGTTTTAAAAACTATCATCCTTCTCAACAGTTTTACTGACTATCACACATGCACGATAGATATAGGTCTAAAAAGTCACAGCGCACCAGCTATTACTGGCATTTTAATCTTAAACTTTTACACAATGCATCTTTCTGTGAAAAATTCGATATGTTCTGGTCGAAGTGGAAGGAGAAGGAGAGTATGATGACGTTCGATGGTGGGAAGTAGGGAAGGCACAGATTTTAGTGTTCTGTCAGGACTACACTGCTTTCTCTAACAGCCTCAACAAATCAACCATCAAAGCTCTCGAGAAGGAAATCACAGAGACTGAAGATGAACTCATCAACAAAGACTCTGGTAAAGTGGTAGAGCTTAGAGAAAAGAAAAAGGACCTGGAATCACTGTTCCATGAACAAGCAAAGGGAGCTCTAATCAGGGCTTGTTTCGCCTCACTAAGAGACATGGATGCCCCAAGTACCTTTTTCTTTAACTTGGAACACAAAGATGGAGAAAGGAAAGTCATGCTGCACCTGAAACTGCCAGATGGGACTTTAACATCCGACCCCAAAAAATAAGGAATATCGCAAATGACTTCTATACAGATCTGATCAATGCTGGTGAATGTGATCTCAACTGCATGAAGGAACTGCTGAAGGATTTACCAAGGTTAACAGGTGCACAGAGACACAGAGATTCAACTGGAGGAAATGTCTAAGGCAGTGAGTCAGCTCTCCACTGGATGGTCTCTGGGAATAGACGGAATTCCTCCTGAATTATTTTTACATTTTTGGGTTTTATTAAAAGATGACTTGCTTTTAGTTTACAGGACGTCCCACACAAAGAACGAGCTGCCAATCAGTTGCAGAAGAGCCGTTTTATCCCTATTACACAAAATGGGGGATCTCGGACTACTGAAGAACTGGAGACCTGTGTCGCGGCTGTGCACGGACTACAAGATTCTTGCGAAGTGTCTTTCAAACAGACTAAAACTGGCTTTGGAACATGTTCTTAATGACTACCAAACGTACTGTGTACCGAACAGAACAATAATTGACAACCTCTTCCTTATGCGTGACATAATTACGTTGGCCAACGACAATAATACAGATGTGGGACTGTTCTCTATTGATCAGGAAAAAGCCTTTGATAGAGTCTATCACAAATATTTATTTAAAAACCTTAAGACCTTTGGTTTGGGTGAGAATTTCATTTCATGGGTGAAACATTTATATACGGGAGCTGCTGCATTGTTAAAGGTGGGGGGGTGGGATTGAGGATCAGGCAAGGATGCCTCTGTCAGGCCAGTTGTACTCAATGGCAATTGAGCCGCTACTTCGACAACTAAAAGAGAATTTACAAGCTACCTAATAGGTGACTGGCAGGAAAAGACGTCTCCAGTACTTCCAGGTAGAGTCCAGTGGGGAAGGGACGGTCTGAAGATTCTGGGTGTACATCTCGGGAAAGAAGAATATATGCAGAAAAACTGGGTGGGTATAGTGGAGAAAATGTGTGACCGGTTGTCTCGATGGTCCTGGGTGCTACCGCAGCTTTCATACAGGGGTCGAGTATTGGTTGCAAAAAACCCGGCTGCTTCAGCACTGTGGCACAAGATAAACATTCTGGATCCTCCCAGCAGCATTGTGCAGGCATTACAGAAGATGCTTACTGACTTTTTTTGGGCCGGACAGCACTGGATACAAGCTGCAAGTCTTGTAGCTTGAAGGTCGAAGGTAGAGCTGCACTCTACCTTCCTGTCCTGGAGGGGGGTCAGGGTCTAATGGACATCAGGAATAGAATCAGGACCTTTAGACTTCAAGCTGCACAAAGACTCCTGTACTCGACACCATGCTGGGCGGACACAGCTCGCACCCTGCTGCGAACATTTTTAAATACGAAGTGGAACTGTTTTCAACCCGACTGTGCAACACGGATTTAAGAGAGTTCTCTCCTTTTTACGGTTCTGTTCTAACAGCTTGGACACACATTTTTAAAGTCCAGAGGGACCTTTCAAATCATGGACACTGGAGAGAGAATAAACCTCTCTTCAACAATCCACTAATCTAAGCACAGATACTGGAACAAAGGAGGTTTCAACTCACCATGGCAAAAGCCGGATGCACGAAGATTGCGGACCTGAGGAATGGTGCCAGCTAGAGAAGCCCAGAAGAGATGTGCAGCTTGGAAGGGATCAAGTCCAAGAGGTTAATGAAGCTCACGACGGGGAGCATCCTCTCAGCACTACCCTCTGCCTTCAAACAGGGCCTTGAGGAACATGGAGAAGACGAGCGAGAGGCAGGAAACCACAGCTACTTCCCTAAGGTGCAGGTTTCAGCCGCGGTGGAGGCGGAGCCTGAGAAAGGCTCTATCCTGAGCTTCAGGACCCCTCAACTGGAGGACTTTAAGAACACCTCGAAGAGGGCACTGTACATCAGCTGCATAAAGGTGTCACACTACAGCATGCTCAAAGACTGTAGAGAATCAAAGTGGTCAGAAGTGTTTGGGCCATTCTCGTCTCCCAAAGGCTGCTGGAGATCCCTGTACAAACATCGATAGAGAAACGCACTGCGGATCTCCATTGGAGCATTGTTCACTGGGCGGTAGCTACGAACAGACACGTGGCACACATCGACCCCACCATAGGGAGGGAAAGTGTCTTCTGTAACGTGGATGAGTCAGTAGACAACCTGTTTCTGCACTGCTGCAGGCTGAGAGGACTGTTCAGGGTGTTAGAGGGATGGGTTAGAGACCTGGGCAGTATCTTCAGTGAGGAGCTTTTTACGCCTAAATACGTGAGCACAGACAGAAAACGTGTCCGCCTAATAAACTTCCTATTAGGAGAATCAAAGCTGGCAATTTGGTTAACTAGGAAAAGGAAACTCAGAAGTGAAGGCAGAGTAGATCCTGAAGCGATGGTTAGAGCTCTAATATCTGCTAGGCTCAGGGCAGAGTTCGCCTATTTTAAACTGACAAATAATCTGAATGGTTTATTTTTTCTTTATGCGCACACCAGTATTTATTCATTAATTTTAATTTCCCCCTTTTACCTTTTTATCCATCTATTAATTTATGAAAGTGTCTATCCATCTGTGCATTTATTTTTTTTTTTTTTTTAATTAAAAAATTTTCTTTTCAAGCATGTTATCGATAGTATGGGTACTAAGGTGGAATGTTCACGAAGTAAAAAAAAAAGGAAAAATAAAGGTGTGTTAAGAGTCAAAGTCTCTCTCTCTCTCTCTCTCTCTCTCTCTCTCTCTCTCTCTCTCTCTCTCTCTTCTCTCTGCAGATGATCACCTCTGGTAGAGAAAATCCACCCAGCTGAAGCGAATAATATTTCATGGATGCTGATTGGGAGTCGAAACAAGTTTGAAATCATTAACATGATTTCAGATCCTGATCCTCTGCGAGCCAAAGTGAGCAAACAAACCTACACACACACACAAACCCACACACACAGTAATATAATATTTAGAAATTATTTGTAATTAGTGGTTGTAGTTACGAGTGTATATTCTGATAATATTTTGTGTTTTTTTGATGAACTGTTGATATTAAAATTATGATTTGGCTTTGGTCATGTGGAAACAAAACCCCACCCACCAATTCCTCATTTACATCTATTCATAATCACACACATCACTCCTCTATTCACTCTTTTATGCATGTGACACATGTGTGATAGAAGTGTATATGTGTCTGTTTGTGTGCAGGTGGATGAAATGAACATGATCCCAAAAGCAGGAGTCAAGTCAGTGAGTATCCACACACACACACACACACACACACACACACACACACACACACACACACACACACACACACACACTTACACACTTACACACTTTCAGGAAACAGTAAAGATGCCCTTTGGCACAAAGAAAAAGAGAAAGAACAAGAAGAAGGAAAGAAATGTGTATTAATAATATTAATAATGTTATTATAATTTCTTATTATTGTTTCATTAAAAATAATAATAAAATAATACTAATAATTAATATTTATATTGCATATTTTAGAATTTTTTTATGTGTTTATATATATATATGTATATATATATATATATATATATATATATATATATATATATATATATATATATATATATATTTATTTATTTTATTAATTATATAAAATATTAATAGAGACGATCTACAATGTAAATGCTTTCGAGTGTTTTAAATCTTTATTATACATTTTATAAGAACTTTAAGAGAAACTTATCAAGTGATTGTGATACACGTGCATAAAAGAAGTTATATGAATTTTAATGAATATTTTTCCTAAAACCAGCAAAAATTTACATCACAGTATTAAAACTTCATTCATAAATATTTATAAATATCAAAGCTTTTATTTGTATATTAGAAATTAAAAACTAAATACAAACCAAAAGTCTGAAACTCTTTCTGAAACTGAAATAAAACATCAAAATATATCAAAACGAAATAAAAATAAAATTTATCAATATTTTTTAAACTACCATATCTCTTTTTTAGCCAGTGAAATACAGTGCAGTATTAAAGCCTGATTATTTTCATTTATTTCATAGAGATTTTATACAAATAGTTTGTAATTCTTATTTCTAATTTTATTCTGCATGTGTGGTTGTTTTCTCTATTTGTGCACCAGCTCTCATAACAGTTCCTACTGCTGCAACTGTATAATAAAGACATTTAAAACACTATAAATTTATAAACCATTAAATAAAAACGTCCAGCAGGATCAGCATCTCCATCATGAATTCCACAAAGCAGATGTTTCATCTGCTTTAGAGCCACGTGAGCTCCACCAACACCACACTGATGTGCAGCTCACTGCCAAGTACTGTTTCATTCCACTAATTCTCCAGGGCAGACATTCGAGTAGATGTCAGAGGGGTAGAATTAAATCTGAACCTCCCAAGTGATGTTAGTGGAGTAAACATGAATAAGCCTCTACCTTTCCCCAAATCAACCTATCAATCCATTTTTAAAGGAAAGTATGTACAGTATGTACAAATAAAATCCACCCTCCTATAAAATCTACAGCTTTAAACCCACCTTGTAATCTCACTGATCTGAAGCTTTGATTCACTTAAATCCTGTCCTCCCTCCATCCTCTATCATTGCTCCACTGATCCCTCCATCTTCTAACAGTGCAACACACTCCCTCCATTCTGCAGCAGAACCAGAGCAGAAGACCAGGTAAATACACCAGTGAGGACACACGTGTAAGTAGCACACATTGCAGTAGGATGAGCAAAAGATCAGCTGAAGATCATTTATTTTCAGCAGATGGAGGACAGACACTGGAGCAGTCTGTTTAAGAATAGATTCATTCAGTGCAGATGGAAATACACTGTCTAAAGCTGAGTCTCACTCATTTTGATTCTCATTAGTAAGTTTGTAGCATTTTTAATGTACTATTAGTGCAGTTGCAGCTAAATGTATAGCTACTACAAGATGAAAAGGATTAGGGCTGATGTAGGGCTTTTGTGTGTGTTTTCAGAAGAATCCAGACTCTGGTAAAGACTATGAGGTCTGTGCTGATGATCACTAAATTGACTGAAGATCACGTTCAAGTTCTTAGTGGTTTTGATAAGGAACATAATCAGGATGGACCCGACTCTGTACAGAAAGAGTTTATAATTGTTTACATCATAAACATATACGTTAATACTTTCAACAAAAAAAGTTCAATAAACATTAATCTTAAGAGAAAAACATTAACCTTAAGAGAAAATATATTTAGAGAGGAGTTTTAACCACACACAAATAAGGCCTAGATGTAGACACATGGTGGGATTTTTATCATATTAAGAAACTGTTTGACAGAAATGTTTTTGTATTTAAAATTCAGTAACATGGAAGTGGTTCATTATAGAGAATATTGTATGCCCACAGATAAGGAACATCCCTGGACAAGAACCACCACTTGATTGGACCACCCTTGGAGGAGGACAAGCCTTAGACTGGTGAGGATGAGGTCTGAAGAAGCTCACAGAAAGGAAAGTGCACACACAAATGTTTGTGAGTAAACCAGTAAAGTTTTTACCTGTACTTCATTATATCCATGTTTTAATATTTGTCCTCATGCACATAAGGTGTAAAGTGGATGGTGGTGTCTGAGTTTAAAACATCTTATTTATCTGAATTGTTATGTACTTCCCAGTGGAAATTGCTGATGTGAATGATGCCGGTTCAGATCTCACCTCAGACACATTTAAAATCACCTAATAATCTACAAAAATACTGATGATGTGAATGTAAATAATGTGAAAATAATTTACTTGTCATTCAGGTTAATTTATATCCTTGAGACATTTTTTGACATTTTTACTGGAAATTGCAATAAAGTGCATGAAATATATAAATTTATTTCTCAATGTATTTATTTAACTTTTACACTTATTTTATCAAAAGTCTATTTTTCATTATAAAGGATACATGTTTTGCATTAATGCTTTATATTTATATTCTTAATAATAATAATAATAATAATAATAATAATAATAATAATAATGAGAATTATAATGGGTTCAGCAGGTTCCCAGAATAATTCACGAGTCACTGTTCTATGAACAATAAAACATTTTATTTTTAATTACTGAAAATGCTACAAAAATGTCAAATGATGAAATATAATTGATGCAAACATACAAAGGTACAAATAATATTTTTTAATTATGTATATAATTGTAAGGGGTATTTAAGGAAAGGGGAGAAAACAGATCTTAAGAACTACAGACCAATCACTATGCTGAATACTGATTTTAAGATTTTATTCAAAACAGACTGAAGGAAGTAATGCCAAGTGTTAAATTAAAACTAACCAAGTGTACGGTGTAAAAGGAAGAGATATAGCAGACAACAATTAGTATAAAAGATACGATAAGATACATGCATAAGCAGAATAAAGATGGTTTTATCATCAGTTTAGACTTTGAGAAAGCGTTTGACAGGGGGGTTTGTAATGCAATGGGTTTTTAACAGTGTTTTGAAATAACCAGATCAATAAGACAAGGATGCCCACTGTCAGCTCTTTTATATTCTCTAATTGCGGAAGCTTTAGGACTAGCTATAAAACAAGAGCAAGAACTAAAATGATTAGGCATCGTGGGAGAAAATAATAAAATATTTCAGTATGCGGAGGACACAACGCTATTGTTTGCATTTACAACCCCAAATCAGAAAAGGTTGGGACAGTATGGAAAACGCAAATTAAAAAAAGAAAGTAGTGATTTCTAAATTTACTTTGACTTGTATTTCATTGCAGACAATATGAATACAAAATATTTAATGTTTTGTTTGGTCAACTTCATGTCATTTGTAAATACATCCTTTCCTGTCATTCAGACCTGCAACACATTCCAAAAAAGGTTGGGACAGTGAAGAATTTACCACTTTGTAATGTTGCCATTCCTTTTCACAACACTTAAAAGACATTTAGTGACTGAAGACACCAAGTGAATAAATGTTTCAGGTGTAATTTTGTCCCATTCTTCCTTCAAACAAGTCTTAAGGTGGGCAACAGTACGGGGTCTTCGTTGTTGCATTTTGCGCTTCAAAATGCACCACACATTTTCTATTGGAGACAGGTCGGGACTGCAGGCAGGCCAGTCAAGTACCCGTACCCTCTTCCTCCGCAGCCAGGACTTTGTTAAGTGTGCAGAATGTGGTTTTGGATTGTCTTGTTGAAATATGCATGGACGTCACTGGAAAAGATGTCTTCTTGAAGGCAACAATCTCTATGTACTTTTCAGCATTAATAGTGCCATCACAGAAGTGCAAGTTACCTTTGCCAAGGGCACTGACCCAACCCCATACCATGACAGACCCTGGCTTTTGGACTTGTTGCTGGTAACAGTCTGGATGATTCCTTTCTTCTTTGGTCTGGAGCACACGGCGTCCATTCCTCCCAAAAAATACCTGAAATACTGATTCATCTGACCACAGTACACATTTCCACTGTGTGATGGTCCATCCCAGATGCCTCTGAGCCCAGAGAAGTCGATGGCGCTTCTGGACACTGTTAACATAGGGCTTCCTTTTGGCACAGTACAGTTTTAACTGGCAATTGTGGATGTAACCCACATAGCAATTTTTCTCTGGCCCAGCTCCGGCCCACAAAACCAACTTTTGCGTGGCCCACATACCGCAATGAATTAAGGTACTATTGTGGACCAGGTCTGGATTCCAAGTCTCAGCCAAGTTAAATACCCATAACTGGTCCTGAATTGGGCCAGGTCAAAATATGACATTGGAACCAAAATACAACCATAAGTAAACCATATCAACAGCAGAAAGCCCAAAACTTAGCCACACCTGAGCATAATCCATAGGTTAACTAAACCTGGCAGCCAAAATATGGGCCATAAAAGGGCCATGACAGAGCCATAGCTCACCCACCTGTATGACCATAGCTGGCCCTATTGTGGTCCTATACACTGGACCAGATAGGTTCCACATGTCAGCCTTAAAAAAACCATAACCAGGCCACTTGATGCACAACCCTCCCAAATGAATAGTCACCACAACGACAGTATTCTGAACAAATATTTTATTATATTTAACATCAAAACATTGAAACCTGACATATACACTTGTACAAACAACTCAATAAAATACCACCCCGTCAGATCAGCAATTAAAATAAAAAAAAAAAAAAAAACAATGTAGAAGTTCTCCGCTATGTTTTTGTTCATGAAGTTAAATGTAACGCTTGATCATCCCTGTTTCTGGTCAGGAACAAGAGTTACTGTACCTTTAATACTTGAATATCTATGTTTCTGGTCATTAACAAGTTTCACACCATGTATAACACTTGAACATCCATGTTTCTGGTCAGGAACAAGATTTACTCGAACTATGACGCTTAAATGTCCATGTTTCTGCTCCTTCTGGAATTGCTCCTATCATTGTACTTCCAAACTTTTTCCATACTGTGTCTTTACTGAAGCCTTTTGTTCTTCCTCCTAAAAAAAAAAAATACAGATTATTGAAAAGTTTTGAAGACTATAATGAAAATGAAATACCAGAAAAAGAGAAGAAAAGAGAAGCACTCGTTTAAGTGCATGCTGGTTTCATTTGTTTTTTTTGCCGTTGTCCATTTATTCAAACCCGTACAGGTGAATCTTTTTTATTTCACCCCCGTTTGCATTAAAGGACACCGATAGCACGTGAATGCATCGATTGATTATTAAGTCCACATGTGACCGTGGCTAAATTTAAGAAGAATATATATCAATAAACAAATATTTTATGTATGTTCTCACTTACCAACTCTGCTGACTTTCTCGGGTTCAGCGCGTGCGGCTGTTTCCGAGCAACACCGCGTCCGGCCACATTTTCAACAGACACTTCCTGGAGTATTTTCATTCACTTTTCCTCGTTGGAGATTTGTTACTTAAAGCGTTATAAGCCTTGAATCATAACAACCATCTACAACTTGAATTACAACATGTAAAATATTCGATCTGAAATACAAATATTAGAAAATTTGTCATAAAGGCAATACGAGACCGTGTGTGTGTCACGGCTATCTGGGTAAATAAAACTACAATCCCATGAAGCATTGCAAATTATAATTGCGCCTTTTGGCCAACTTTGCTCTGATAGGCCACTTTCGCATTTCGCATTTGGGTAAAAGTTATTCCTGTAAAAAAAAAAAAAAAATCGTCCTATTTATTTATTTTATTAAAGTCTTCACCTACCCCAACCCTTCACAGTATTTTTTATTTTATTTTTTGCTGAAAAGAAGAACATACAAATCAGTACAAAATAAAAAATATCAACAGTAGTGATACTTGAAAGACAACAACAAACATACAACAGTAAAAAAAAAACAATACAAAATCAATAAATAATATAAAATCCATTTCAAATACCTTTGAGTAAAATCTTAAAACTTAAGTGTTCCACTATTTCACCTTTACTATTATTATACAGTGTGACAAAAATTACGGTATACTGATGTGCGCATGCCCAGTAGTTTTTTTTTAGCTAAGGATTTAATATAATGAAAATATTTAGACTGTATCAATTAGTGGTTTATTTGTCTACAAGTTTAAATTATCGCAAAAACCTTATCAACTGAAATCAAACAATTACAGTTGATTTTCATAATTCAGAAATATAAATCTTTATTGTTGCCTGGATTAACTTGAAGGCATTAGACACAGAAAGATGGAAATATCTTTGTGAATTAAAACATTGGGATTTTACTCAAAGGTATTTGAAATGGATTTTAAATATGGGTTAAGATCGGCCATACGTATGTGGCCCACATATGTATACTTGACATCTGGGCCAAATACTACAAATTACATCTGGCCCATGTCTTGTGAGCCGCCTTAAAATCGGTACCACCTCTGCCAAACCTGGGCCATGTTTGGCCCACATGCTGTATGCCAGTGCCAGATGAATGCCAGCTGTGCCAGATGAATGCCAAGTCTGGGCCAAATTTGTTTGCTGACTGGGAACTACGTATTGTGGTACTTGACAAAGGTTTGCCAAAGTAGTCCTGAACCCATGTGGTGATATCGCTTATCGATGAATGACTATTCTTGATGCAGTGCCGCCTGAGGGATCGGAGATCACGGTTGTTCAGCTTAGGCTTGCGCCCTTGTCCTTTATGCACTGAAATTCCTCCAGATTCTTAGAATCTTTTAATTATGTTATGCACTGTTGAAGGTAAAATATCTATATCTCTTCCTATCTTTCTTTGAGGAACATTGTTTTTAAACATTTCAATAATTTTCTCACGTATTTTTTGGCAAACTGGTGATCCTTGGCCCATCTTTGCTCCTGAAGGACTAGACCTTTCTTGGTTGCTGAGCTTTTGTACCAAATCATAATAACAATCACCTGTTGACATCACCTGTTTTAAATTACATCATATTTAACCAATTTACCTCATTACTAGCCCTAAATTGCTCCTGTCCCAACTTTTTTTGGAATGTGTTACAGGTCTGAATGACAGGAAAGGATGTATATTTACAAATGACATGAAGTTGACCAAACAAAACATGAAATATTTTCTGTTTATATTGTCTGCAATGAAATACAAGTCAAATTAAATTTAGTCACTAAATCACTACTTTCTTTTTTTATTTGTAGCAAAAACAATGTCTCCAATACTTCAGTATATACTTACAGTGATAGGTGTTTCACTTTTCATCTAACGTTAATGATGCCATACAGTTTCTGATCCAAGTTGCCTAAAATAGATAATAATATTAAAAACAATAATATTTTTATTTTGCAATATATGTGCTTTGCCATGCAATATATGTAAAGCACATTATCGTTATTTTCTAATAAACAGCATTTAAACACTGTCACTTCTTACAAACAGGTTGAAGTTCAAACACCTACTTATACTAGCACTGATATTTACCGCTCTGCTCATGTCAGCTAAGTGTGTGTCTAACAGCAATAACATAAAACTATAATACCGATAACAGTAAGACAGATTTAAAAAATTCCAGGAAAAAAAAAAGAATATATATATATTTTTTCTTTTCTTTTCTTTTTTTTCCTTCTTTGGACAGCGTTGAAACCATCGATAAACCCATTTTTTGCCACAAAGTTACCTACTCCGAATTTATTCCGAAATTAAATACACAAAACTACACAAATTTAAAGTATTATTAGCACATTTATTCACATAAAGTATTAAAATTGTGTTTTAGTACGTTACTTAAAAGACCTTACCTGTCGGTTAGAGTTAAATAAAATGGCGAGTAACAGAGTAAAAGTAGATCAGAGTAAAGTTAACGATGCAGAATTGAATTATGATAATCTTCACCAACACTAGGCGCCATCTTTCACTATTTGTTGTTGAGTTAACGCCTTAAGAGTAAATATAGAATAACACTGCTTGATTAACACTGCTGATTTTACTTTGTAAAGAGCTCATTGTAGACTTTCGGAAATATCAGGAGACACTTCCCAGTCATAAGAGGTTATCAGCTGTCCAACTATAGGTCAGAATCAAACCTCCCCTTTATCTCCAAGATTTTATCTCCAAGATTCTTCTCACATCTACGTAGTAATAAATTTTTTTTAATGTATCATTCAGGATTTAGGCCTTATCATAGAACAGAGACAGCTCTGGTTAAAGTAGTAAATGACCTGTTATTGTAACCTCTGATCAGGGTTTTGTCTCTTTACTTGTTTTGCTCAACCTTAGTGCAGCTTTTGACAACACTGATTATAATATCACCCTTAATAGACTAGAGAATGTTGTTGGAATAAAGGGAGCAGCTCTCTCCTGGTTAAGGTCTTATTTGACTGATCGCTATCAGTTTGTTGATGTAAACGGTGAGAAAATATTTCATGCTTTTGTTACATCTAGATTAGATTACTGTAATACTTTACTGTCTGGGTGTTCGAGTAAGTGCATAAATAAGCTTCAGTTAGTTCAGAATGCAGCAGCAACAGTCCTCACTGGATCTAGAAAATATGACCACATCACCCCTGTTTTAATCAGTCTACACTGGCTCCCAGTTACATCTTGCACTGATGATCACAAATTGTTCTGTATTGTTGAAAGATTTATGACCAAACTCTTGATGTCACCCATATGAGGATGGGTTCCCCTTTGAGTCTGGTTCCTCTCAAGGTTTCTTCCTCATATCATCTGAGGGAGTTTTTCCTTGCCACTGTCGCCACGGCTTGCTCATCAGGGACAAACGCACACCATTCACCTTCACTGTTGTTTTCTGTAAAGCTGCTTTGAGACAATGTCTGTTGTGAAAAGCGCTATACAAATAAACTTGACTTGACTTGACTTGATTAAAAAATACTACTACTGACGTATAAGCACTTAACATGTCTCATGCTGCAGTATCTTAGATCAAAAGGTGCAGACTATTTGTTGGTACCTCAAATAATGAAGACTACAGCATGGGGCAGATCTTCTCTTATAAAGCCCCACAGTTATGGAACATACAGAGTCCCAGTGTTCAAGTTGAGGCTGAAAACATATTTATTTAGTTGTCTTTTATCAGTGGATTTTTCTTAGGTAAAGGAGCAGATTTAGAGGGATCATGGATATTAAGTGTTCGGAGAATCCCAGAGATCCCTCATGTCTGTGTTACCTTCTGGCTCTTCCTTTTAGTTCTGCTGCCATAGCAGCATAGTGGCCTTAACTTTCATATAACAATAAGGATAATTAATAATCCATATCCCTCTCTCTCTCTCTCTCTCTCTCTCTCTCTCTCTCTCTCTCTCTCTCTCTCTCTCTCTCTCTCTCTCTCTCGAGTTAAACATGCTCCTGAGGTCTGCCCACTTCATCCTGGCCTGCCTCTGGATGGTGTTCTCTACGATTAGAGGCCATGCTGTGCAGCAGGGGATGGATTCTCATCAATGCCCTGGGAATCCATGAAATTATAGAGTAAAAACATTAACTCTGAGCATTTATATTTGGACTGTAGTTAATGTTAACAGAGCTACACTGACTCAGGACTACAGTTTGCATCTGATCACCATCACCGCACACTTCAACATCGTTTATCTGTAATAAATGGACATTCGGTGCAACCCAGATGAGGATGGGTTCCCTCTTGAGTCTGGTTCCTCTCAAGGTTTCTTCCTTATGCCATCTCAGGGAGTTTTTCCTTGGCACAGTCTCCACCAGCTTGCTCATCAGCGACAAACTTACACTTATAAAGAACATTTTATGTTCATATTATCTATCTTAAGTTAAGCAAAATAGTAGTATCATAAGACTTCCTTTCACACAAATCCGCATTCACACTCTTTCAGAACTTCTCTGAAGGGACTCTTATGTTACAGTGATTTCTTTTACTCATCCACTCACCCACAGAATCTTTAATTACAAATTTTTCCAGCATTATACTACCTGGGGTGCTTTTTCTCTGAAACCAGCTTTCCTTTTACCTCCACCCTGGGCTACTGCATTCCCAGGCAGCAGAGATCTAAACAGAATTTTGATAAAAACAAGCTTCTGTTTAGCTTATTCCAGTAGTGCTGGCTTTCTGCCACCTGTGAAATGCAGCAGTCCTCACCAGAATTACGTCGGGGTGACTAATTATGTCGGAGCAAAAACTTGCCTCGAAAGCAGCTGGGCATTCTGGTACCAATAATGTCTTAAAAATTATCCTTCTAAAAAAATATTACCACAAAAAAACCACAATCAACCAAAGAGCATACTAATGACAAATCAGTGGCAAATTCTTCTACATTTATACACTGAAAATCCCTTGATTATCATTAAATCTGGATACCTCCCAAGTTACTATTATCTCAAAAATTTCCTTATTCAATATGCTATTTAGGGGTTTGTTTGATCATTCTAATTCCTTAGCTCTGTGTTTTCTGTTATGTAGCTTTATGTTGTTAAAAGTAGCACCAGGGTTCTGGAGGAACGTTGTCTCATTTTGCTGTGTACTGTGTCAGCTATATATGGTTGAAATGACAATAAAAGCTTCTTGACCTGACAAATGAACAAAATTAGTGATAAAGCATGTTATGTTTTAGCCAGGCACATTCCTGTACAGTGTAGCCATCCACAAGGCCCCATTATCTCGCTTATGTGAAGGTTTTGCCAATTTCTTCTAACGCATTTGGCTGCTGAATATGCGCTTTTTCTTAATACTCTGCTGTCTTCTACACCTATACCTGACCCAAGAATGTGGCCATAATACCGGCCGGTTCATGTCCCTCAAGTCTCTGATGCTTCTACCCAAACGGACAGATGCTTCCCTGATACCAACCTATTTCAAGATATTGATAATGACTTATTTTCTAGTGGCAGTCTTGATTCATGTATTAGTGTAGGTGGTCATAATTACAGGCCCACCTCACCTGTATGTGAGGATCTTTCTGGTCAGGACAGTGAAGATTATGCTGAAGTTTTTGCTGATCTCTCCTATTCTGGATCTCTTCTGCATGTTCCCTCAAGCAGTAGCTCTGTTGTCAGTGCAATTCTGGCTCAGAACATTTCACTCACTTACAATGACCTGGTCAAAATAAAAATTCTGTCCCTAGCAGCTGTGTTGTTTTTACTTTAAAAATTAGAGTGTGCAGTCTGTTCACTATATGAGCATGAAGTTTACATATTAACTTATCCTACAGTGCCCCAGGGGTCAATATTAGTTCCTAAATTTTTTGCACTATATCTGCTTCCTTTAGGGTCTATCTTTCGAAAACATGTCATTTTTTACCATCCCTATACAGATGATTTACAGACAGTGGCAGCAGGGGTGGGTGTTTTTTCATAAATTAGCATTTTGCCCAACCAAAGTTTGATTTTATTATTCTAGCCAAAGGGAAAATTAACAGTATATATATATTTTTTATTTCGTTCCTTTAATAAGAAATAAAATAAAACATTACAGTTTCAATAACCAGATCCTCCAATACGTCTACATACACAAACTTTGTTCCAATGAAAATATGACAATGCAGCTAAGGACAAATTAAGGTAAACAGAATGAGTAGCTCCCTTCTTATATCGTCTGCCCTGTGTCTTCAGTTCTTTTGTCACCTGACTCCCATAATTCTTGTACCAATAATGTCAAGCTTTAAAGAAAACCTGATCAATTGCATTGTGTAGTGTCTATGAGAGTCACTTCACAAAAGAACGAACGACTCAAACAGATGACTCATGAGGAACAACTCTGTTCCCTGTAGAAAATTTACAAATCCTTGTTCTTTTAAATCACCTTAAAGACTTGTTTATAAACTATTTGTACATTTTAAACATCACTACTACTTTCAGTTCAACACACCTACAAGCCTTAGATCCATACTTCGTTTTTTTTTTTTTTTCTCAATTTGTGATTGTTGTGCACCAGCTAACGTATGCCAATTTAACCGAAATTCAATTTTGTTACATCTTATTTAACTGCTGTTACAACTTGACGTGTGTGTATGAGTTGTATTAAGCCTATACGTAAGCCTAGTGCTGCATGTCTTTAGCGATGCTGCTGTTAGCACATATGAGGCTATGGCTAATTTAAGTTTACTTTCCACAAGCCTTGCTCCTCCTCATCTTCAACAAGTGCCCCAATTCAGACCCATCTCCTAGTTCAGGGGTCACCAACCTTTTTGACACCGAGAGCTACTTCTTGGGTACCGACTAATGTGAAGGGCTACCAGTTTGATTGAATTCTGAAATAACAAATATGCTCAATTTACCTTTAAATATATGTTATTATTAATAATTAATGACATTCATCTATAGGTGGTCTAGTGGTTAGGATGCGGCGCTCTTACCGCTGTGGCCCGGGTTCGATCCCCGGTCAGGGAACCAACCCCAGCCATTAGGGTTGCACAAACCTTGGTGCTGGTCCCAAGCCCGGATAAATGTGGAGGGTTGCGTTAGGAAGGGCATTCAGCGTAAAAACATGTGCCAAATCAAACATGCGGATGGTCCGCTGTGGCGACCCCTAATTGGAGAAGCCGAAAGAAAGTTTTTTAATGATATTTATCTATATCAGGGGTGTCAAACTCAATTGCACAGGGGGCCAAAATTCAAAGCACACTTTAGGTTGCGGGCTGAACAGGATAAACATTTATTGAACACACTAAAACAAATGTTTTTTGAACATAAATATGAATAAAAACAGACAGGAATATTATTCCAAAATAAATAAACGTAAACTTTAATTAAATAGCTCTCCATAAAAATATCTCATGTCAAAATTATACAAGTTAGAAATATGAACATGCTGCAAAAAAAACCCTGAACAAATAAATAAAAATTGTGCTTTTAAGTAAACTTTAAATTAACAACAAATCAAATCAGATTTCTTTGCTCTTATGCCATTTTATAAAAAATAATCTTAAACTTTAAATCACTTTAAATATTTTGCTCTCCATAAAAATATCTCCAGTCAAACACCAGACGTCTCATAGCTTCATCATGCAGCTCTTCAGAAACTCTCCCTCAGTAAATAACGGGTTAATGTGCCTCTGATTTCTCCTCTGTTTTCACACCAGCTTCACTTTGTGATTTTGCTCTGGTGAAAAACATCTGCTTAAATGTCAGATTCTTCTTTAACTCTTTTACTTTCTGTATCTTCTGCCTCAACCCCCCTGCTGCACCTGCTCATCCTCCCTGACTGCTAATGACTTTGCCTCCTTCTATGATGAGAAGATTAAGAAAATCTACCAGACCTTCACTTCCTCTCCAACAATAACTACACAACACAGCCAACAATCCACTACGTCTCTGTCAAGCTTCTCAACCTTAACAGAAGATGAGATACTGCAAGTCATCCGATCTTGCAATCCCACCACCTGTCCTCTGGATCCAATCCCTTCAACTACGCTTCAGACCATCATGCAAGATCTCCTGCCCTTCATCTCCACAATCATCAATGGGTCATTAACATCTGGCTATGTACCAACTACCTTCAAGCAAGCAAGGGTCATTCCCATCTTGAAGAAACCTGCTCTGGATCCATCAGACATCAACAACTACAGACCTGTATCACTTCTCTCCTTTCTTTCTAAATCTCTGGAATGCACTGTTTTTAACCAACTGTCTGTCTATCTCTCACAGAACAACCTCCATGAACCGAACCAGTCTGGGTTCAAAGCGGTACATTCCACAGAGACGGCCCTTTTGGCTGTTTCTGAGAAACTGCATGCTGCTCGGTCAGCCAAGCTGTCATCTGTACTTATCTTTCTGGACCTTTCAGCAGCATTTGACACAGTCAACCACAAGACACTTTTGTCAACCCTCAAGAGCCTTGGTATCTGCGGAACAGCATGGGAATGGTTTGCTTCCTACCGGGAAGGTCGCTCAAACCAGGTAACATGGAGGGGCTCCACATCTGCCCCGTGCAGACTCACCACTGGTGTCCCACAAGGCTCTGTACTTGGTCCTCTCTTTTTCTTCCCCTATACCCACTCCATTGGTGAAGTCATATCCTCACATGGGTTTTCTTATCACTGCTATGCAGATGACACTCAACTCATCTTTTCTTTCCCTCCATCAGATACCACAGCTTCTGCTCGGATCTCAGCATGCTTGTCAGACATATCTTCATGGATGAGGGCTCACCAACTAAAACTCAACCCCAGCAAAACAGAACTGCTGGTCATCCCAGGTGATTCATCTCCAGGTCAAGATCTCCAAATAACACTTCATGACTCTCTGCTCTCCCCTTCAGCCACTGCTCCTAACCTTGGGGTAACTATGGACAATGAACTGTCTTTCTTCCCACATGTCGCTAATGTTGCTCGTTCTTGTCGATTTCTTCTCTATAACATCCGACGGATTCAACCATTTCTGTCCGTACAGGCTGCCCAGGTGCTTGTTTAGTTTCTTGTCATTTCAAGACTTGACTACTGCAACTTTCTGCTGGCAGGTCTTCCCCTGAACGCTATTCGTCCACTGCAAATGATCCAAAACGCAGCTGCACGACTTGTGTTCAATCAGCCCAAGTTTTCCCACACCACCCCACTGCTGAGCTCCCTTCACTGGCTTCCAGTAGCTGCACGTATCAGATTCAAAACACTGATGCTTGCCTACAAGGCCAAAAATGGACCAGCACCATCTTACCTCAGCGACCTCATAACATCTTGCACTGCACCACGCTGTCTGAGATCCTCCAGCACTGCTCGACTGGTACCACCTTCTCTCAGAATGAGAGGTAAGTACACTTCAAGGCTCTTCTCTGTTCTCGCACCGAGGTGGTGGAATGAACTTCCCCTATATGTCCGTACAGCAGAGTCCCTGATTATCTTCAAGCGACGACTGAAGACCTACCTCTTCCTGAAATACCTAAATTAGCACTTTCCAAGTTTGTAGAATTCAAATTATATTTATATTAAGTTTGTATTTTTGCGTACCAGTGTAGATTTATTCATTACTAGAGATTTAAAGCACTTTTGTACGTTGCTCTGGATAAGAGCGTCTGCTAAATGCCGCAAATGTAAATGTAAATGTATCATCCGTCTCCATACCCCCTGTCCTCTACATCTGCCTCTTTCACCCCAAAAACATGTCTTCCCTCACCACATCCATAAACCTCCTCCATGGCCTTCCTCTTTTCCTCCTTTCTGTTGTCTCCATCCTCAGCATTCTCCTACTGATATACCCCATGTTCCTCCTCTGAACATGTCCAAACCATCTCAATCTCACCTCCATCACCTTGTCTCCAAAACATCCTACATGCGCTGTCCCTCTAATAAACTAATTTCTAATCCTGTCCATCCTCGTCAATCCCAATGTACATCTCATGTTTGTGCCATGTTTCCGTTAAACACACAGGTGGAGTTTTCCTTCGATGATGAAATCCAATAGGATCACGCCTTGTTATTCACAGACCACATGTTAAAAAGTGCCGCCTTAAGCAGATTAGATTTACATTATCCAGATGTAGATGATGATGAAAGGCATTCTGTTAATTGAATCCGTATGAAATTTAGAAGAGGTACAGTTTCTCTGGTATCACCTCATTAACCGTCCGTGTGGAAACATAATGAGTTCTTTTTTACTGAACATGTTGGAGCCCAAACTTAAACCTGAGTATCTGTACTACTTAAGTGAAGGATGTGTGTACTTTTGCCACCTCTGCTTTTTGCCTATTATATCTAAAGTCTGTATTGTTTTAGGAGGAGGGGAAATTATATCCATATCCAGTTACATGGCAATGACGTTTTACCCCATTTGACTATACAGTCAAATGGGGTAAAACGTCATTGCCATGTAACTGGATATGGATATAATTTATATATAATAAATTGGCATGTAACTGGACATGTTCAGATGAGGCAAAAATGTTCATTGGGTGATTTAGTCAGTGTGTCAATGTGAGTAATTTATAATAAAGTTATCATTTTGAACTCACTTAAGTAAACAATTTTAAGTAATTAAAAGCAATAGCAAATTATTATTTTATATTGTAGCCCAGCTAAATACATTACCATAGCCAAGGAATAATAATAAAATGTAGAACTGGTCCAGATGACCTTTCATATATTTGACTATATATTACTGATAACATGTTTTGTATAAATAAAAAAGTGCTTTTATTTTGAAAAGTGGAGGGAAGGCGACCCAATATAAATGTTACAGAGAGCCTCCAAATGTCTAGAATCATCCCTGGATTCCTTTCAAGGTTTCTCAGGAAACTGTTATCTTGACATTGTCACCATTGGCTCGCTCATTATGGACAGACTTATAGAGACATTAGATTATAGAGTCAAAATATTTGCTGGAGCTGCTTCAGTTTGTGGAACTCTATATAATTAAAATGAAAGATTTGTGTTCGATAATGTTTTTTAATGTGCAGCATTTTCTTTCTTTTACATAGAAAACTGTGTTATGATGCACCATTTTCCAAACTATGGACATGTTGAATAAGGTTCACGTAAACAACAATATAAGTCTCCTCGCGACAACCATGGCAACGAATCCATATCCATGGCAATGATTTACCAGCTAATGTACAGTCCGGGAGTGCACTCTTAGAACCCAGCCATTACGGATGCACAAGCCAGTGCACTCTTAGTGCCGGTCCCAAGCCTGGGTAAATATGGAGGGTTGCGTTAGGAAGGGCATCCAGCGTAAAACGTGCCAAATCAAATATGCGGATCACAAATGAGAATTTCATACCGGATCGGTCGAGGCCCGGGTTAACAACGACCGCCACAGGTATCTTTAGCCGACAGGGTACCGGTGGAAATTTGACTACTGTTGGCCAAAGGAGGAGGAGGAGAGGAGGAAGACGTCTACAGAGACGGCAGGGAAAGGAGAAGTATAGGAGAGTGGAGGTTCGGGTTGGTACTTTAAATGTTGGTACTATGACGGGTAAAGGAAGAGAGGTAGCTGATATGATGGAGATGAGAAAGGTAGATATGTTGTGTGTTCAGGAGACCAAGTGGAAAGGGAGTAAGGCCAGGAACATTGGAGGTGGGTTTAAACTGTTTTATCATGGTGTGGATGGAAAGAGAAATGGTGTAGGGGTGATTCTGAAGGAAGAGTACAGTAAGAGTGTAGTGGAGGTGAAGAGAGTTTCTGATAGGGTGATGATCGTGAAGGTGGAAGTTGAAGGGATGATGATAAATGTCATCAGTGCCTATGCTCCATAAGTTGGCTGTAAGATGGAGGAGAAGGAAAGATTCTGGAGTGAATTAGATGAAGTGGTAGATGGTGTACCTAGGAAAGAATGATTGGTGATTGGGGCAGACTTTAATGGGCATGTAGGTGAAAGGAACAGAGGTGATGAGGAGGTGATGGGTAGGTATGGTTTTAAGGAGAGGAATGTGGAAGGGCAGATGGTGGTAGATTTTGCTAAAAGGATGGAAATGGCAGTGGTGAATATGTATTTTAAGAAGAAGGAGGATCATAGGGTGACTTATAAGAGTGGAGGAAGGTGCACACAGGTGGACTATGTGCTATGCAGGAGATGCAACCTGAAGGAGATTGGAGACTGTAAGGTGTTGGCAGGGGACAGTGTAGCTAGACAGCATCGGATGGTGGTCTGTAGGATGGTTTTGGAGGTGAAAAAGAAAAGGAGGAGAGTGAGGACTGAAAGAAGAATAAGATGGTGGAAACTGAAGTTGGAAGAGTGTAGTGTGAGGTTCAGGGAAGAGGTCAGACAGGGGCTCGGTGGTGGTGAAGAGGTGCTGGATGATTGGGCAACTACTGCAGGAGTGATGAGGGAGGCAGCTAGAAAAGTACTTGGTGTGACATCTGGAAATAGAAAGCAAGACAAGGAGACGTGGTGATGGAATGAGGAAGTGCAGGAGAGCATAAGGAGAAAGAGGTTGGCAAAACAGGAGTGGGATAGACAGAGTGATGTGAAAAGTAGGCAGGAGTACAAGGAGATGCGGCAGCCGGTAAAAAGGGATGTGGCGAAAGCCAAGGAAAAGGCATATCCTTTAGCTGTATGAGAGGTTGAACACTAAGGAAGGAGAAAAGGATTTATACCGATTGGCCAGGCAGAGGGACAGAGCTGGGAAGGATGTGCTGCAAGTTAGAGCAATAAAGGATGGAGAGGGAAATGTGTTGACTAGTGAGGAGAGTGTCTTGAGAAGATGGAGGGAGTATTTTGAGCAGCTGATGAATGAGGAAAATCAGAGAGAGAGAAGGTTGGATAATGTGGAGTTGGTAAAGCAGGATGTAGATAGGATTAGTAAGGAGGAAGTAAGAGCAGCGATTAAGAGGATGAAGAGTGGAAAGTCGGTTGGACCAAGAGAATGAGTTGCATTGTGTGTTTGTGGATTTAGAGAAAGCGTACGACAGCGTGCCAAGAGAGGAGTTGTGGTATTGTATGAGGAAGTCAGGTGTGTCAGAGAAGTATGTGATGGTGGTGCAGGACATGTATGAGAACAGTGTGACGGCAGTGAAGTGTGCAGTAGGTACGACAGACTGGTTCAGGGTGAAGGTTGGACTGCATCAAGGATCAGCCCTGAGCCCTTTCCTGCTTGCAGTGGTGATGGACAGGTTGACGGACAAGGTCAGACAGGAGTCTCCGTGGACTATGATGTTTGCGGATGATATTGTGATTTGTGGTGAGAGTAGGGAGCAGGTCGAGAAGAGCCTGGAGAGGTGGAGGTATGCGCTGGAGAGAAGGGGAATGAAAGTCAGTAGGAGTAAGACAGAGTACATGTGTGTGAATGAGAGGGAGGGCAGTGGAGTGATGCGGTTGCAGGGAGAAGAGGTGGAGAAGGTGGAGGAGTTTAGGTACCTGGGGTCAACAGTGCAAAGTAATGGGGAGTGTGTTAGAGAATTAAAGAAAAGAGTGCAGGCAGGGTGGAGTGGGTGGAAAAGAGTGACAGAAGTGATTTGTGATAGTAGGGTATCTGCAAGAATGCAAGGGAAAGTTTATAGGTCTGTGGTGAGACCTGCGATGTTGTATGGATTAGAGACAATGGCATTGAGTAAAAGACAGGAGGTGGAGCTGGAGGTAGCAGAGCTGAAGATGTTAAGGTTTTCGTTGGGAGTGACGAGGATGGACAAGATTAGAAATGAGTTTATTAGAGGGACAGCCCATGTAGGATGTTTTGGTGAGGGAGGCGAGATTGAGATGGTTTGGACATGTGCAAAGGAGGGACATGAATTATATTGGTAGAAGAATGCTGAGGATGGAGCCACCAGGTAGGAGGAAAAGAGGAAGGCCAAGGAGGAGGTTAATGGATGTGGTGAGGGAAGACATGCAGGTAGTTGGTGTGAAAGAGGCAGATGTAGAGGACAGGGGGGTATGGAGACGGATGATCCGCTGTGGTGACCCCTAATGGGAGCAGCCGAAAGAAGAAGAAGAAGTACAGCCCAAGAGGTCCTTTTGTGAATATGCCAAAACGACCCCAGGATGACCTTGAAGATGAAACTCCTGTCAGTGTGCCACCTGCAGAAACAACAAGGATCAATTCTTCAAATGTCAAACATCCTGCAATTGTTTCAGGGGTCAGTGGTGATATGTCTAAAACTGTTACTAACCAGCCGATGTCCAGCGTTAGTACAGAGCACCGTAAATGTAAGCGCAAGTCTCCTTGTCATAGCGACAACGATGACAACAACTTCGAAACCATGGCGCAGATTCGCCAGCAAATGTACGGCCCGGGAGGTCCTTATTATAATATGGCACATCGTAAACGAACTCAGGATGACCTTGATCATAAAGATGAAAGTCCTGTCAATCAACCACCTGCAAAAATAAGGTCTGATTCATCATATGTTGAAAATCCTGCAGTTTCGCAGCTCACTGTTGATACATCTGAGCCAAAGTTGTCTACCAGCCAACTAAAGTCCAGCGTTACAGAGGTCCCATGTACCGAACAACGCAAGTCTCCTTATTATGCTGATGACACCAGTACCATCCATATAACTATGATTATGAATCGCCTGAAACTGGATGGTCTTTGTTATACAATGGCAAATCATGAACGACTCCAGGATGACCTTCAGGATAAAGATGAAAGTCCCTTCAGCCCGGGAGGTCGTTATTTTAATATGGCACATCGTAAACGACCCCACGATGACCTTGAGGATAACGATGAAAGTCCTGTCAGTCAGCCGCCTGCAAAAACAGTGATGATAGACTCATCATATGTCAAACATCCTCTTGTGTCAGGGGTCAGTGTTGATACGTCTGAGACTGTTACAAACCAGCCGATGTCCAGCGTTAGAACAGAGCACCGTAAATGTAAGCGCAAGTCTACTCGTCATGGCGACAACGATGACGACCACTTCGAAACCATGGCACAGATTCACCAGCAAATGTACAGCCCGGGAGGTCCTTATTATAATATGGCACATCGTGAACGACCTCAGGATGACTTTGATCATAAAGATGAAAGTCCTGTCAATCAACGACCTGCAAAAACAGAGTATGATAAACTCATCACATGTTGATCATCCTCTGGTGTCAGGGGTCAGTGGTGATACGTCTGATGCTGTTACTAACCAGCCGATGTCCAGCATTAGAACAGAGCAGCGGAAATGTAAGCACAAGTCTCCTCATCATGGCGACAATGATGACAACATTATTGTTGAATATGGCACATCATGAACGACCCCACGATGACCTTGAGGATAAAGATAAAAGTCCTGTCAGTCAGCCGCCTGCAAAAATAAGGTCTGATTCATCATATGTTGAAAATCCTGCAGTTTCGAAGCTCACTGTTGATACGTCTGGGCCACAGCCGTCTAACAGCCAACTAAAGTCCAGCGTCACAGAGGTCCCATGTACCGAACAACGCAAGTCTCCTTGTGATGCTGATGATGCCTGTAACGTCCATAAAACCACGATTATGATTTGCCAGAAACTGGATGGTCTTTATTATACAGTGGCAAATCATGAACGACTCAAGGATGACCTTGATCATTAAAATGAAAGTTCAATTCAATGCAATTTATTTTTATTTGTATAGCACTTTTAACAATGAACATTATCTCAAAGCAGCTTTACACAGACATTGTGGTTATTAAAAGTGAATATGTCCCTGATGAGCGAGCCGGTGGCGACTGTGGCAAGGAAAAACTCCCCGAGATGGCATAAGGAAGAAACCTTGAGAGGAACCACACTCAAGAGGGAACCCATCCTCATCTGGGTTGCACCGAATGTCCATTTGTAGCAGATATACAATGTTGCGGGGTACAGTGTTGATGACCAGAAGCGAACTGTAGTCCTGTGTCAGTGTAGCAGACTGTTGACATTAACTACAGTCCAATCCATCCTCAAAGCACTCGTTCCTACTCCGGAATTTCATGGAACCACCCAAGGCGTTGATGAGAAACCGTCCCAAGCTGCACAGAGTGGCCTCCAGTCAAAGAGAACACTATCCAGAGGCAGGCCTGGACAAAGTGGGAAGATTCACGGAGGGGAGAGGGGCAGGAACAATGGTCACTGGAGCCTCAGGAGCAAGTTTAACTCAACCTAGAGAGAGAGAGAGAGAGAGAGAGAGAGAGAGAGAGAGAGAGAGAGAGAGAGAAAAGGGTGACAGGAGGAGAAGGATATGGATTATTAAGTGTCCTTATTGTTGTAAGAAAGTTAATGTCACTGTGCAGTTTGGACTCCGGCAAGACTCGCTATGGCAGCATAACTAAAAGGGAGAACCAGAAGGTAATACAGACATGAGGGATCTCTGGGATAAAAGACGACCCACCACACCACCATCAACAAACCTGAGTGAACGAGTGAATGTGAGGGGACGACAGCATACAAATATCCCAGTTCACCAAACACTCTATATCCATGTTCCCTCCGGACTGAGCCTTTACCTAAGAAAAAATCTACTGATCAAAGGTTAGACTGAATAAATATGTTTTCAACCTCGACTTGAACACTGAGACTGTGTCTGAGTCCCAAACACTGATTGGAAGGCTGTTCCATAACTGTGGGGCTTTATAAGAGAAAGATCTGCCCCCTACTGTACTCTTCATTATTTGAGGAACCAACAGATAGCCAGCACCTTTTTATCTAAGTAGGCGTGGAGGATCATACTGGTACAGAAGTTCACTCAGATACTGAGACCCGTAAAGTGCTTTATACGTCAGTAGTAGTATTTTATAATCAATGCGAGATTTGATTGGGAGCAGTGTAGATGATTAAAACAGGGGTGATGTGGTCATATTTCCTAGATCTAGTGAGGACTCTTGTTGCTGCATTCTGAACTAACTGAAGCCTATTTATGCACCTATTTGCACACCCAGACAGTAAAGCGTTACAGTAGTCTAATCTAGAAGTAACAAAAGCATGAACAAATTTTTCTGCATCCTGTAGCGACATCATATTTCTAATTTTAGCAATACTTCTAAGGTGAAAGAAGGCGATCCTGGTGATAATATTCACATGAGCCTCAAAGGAAAGACTAGGGTCAATAATCACACAAAGGTCTTTGACAGCCGTACACGCTGAAACAGAAACACCATCCAGAGATGCTACGTAATCGGAAAGTTTGCTTCTAGCTACACGTGGTCCTAGTAAAAGTACTTCCGTCTTATCTGAGTTGAGCAGAAGAAAGTTATCAAGCATCCACTGTCTAATGTCCTTTACACACTCCTCAACATTGTTAAGCTGATCTCTCTCATCTGGCTTTGCTGAAATAAACAGGTGTGTATCATCAGCAAAGCAATGGAAGCAAATACCATGTTTATGAATAATTTCACCAAGAGGCAGCAGATATAAAGAGAAAAGCAGAGGGCAGATCCTTGAGGAACACCAAACTTTACCTCAGAGAGTGTGGAGAACTCACCATTTACATCAACAAACTGATAGCGATCAGTCAAATAAGACCTGAGCCAAGAGAGAGCTGTTCCCTTTATTCCAACAACGTTCTCAAGTCTAGTAAGTAGTATAGTGTGATCAATGGTGTCAAAAGCTGCACTAAGGTCGAGCAAAACAAGTAAGGAGACAAAACCCTGATCAGAGGCTTATAACAGGTCATTTACCACCTTAACTAGCGCCGTCTCTGTGCTATGATGAGGCCAAAATCCTGACTGATACATTTAAAAAATGTTATTCATAAGTAGGTGTGAGCATAACTGCTGTGCTACAACCTTTTCTAAAATTTGGGATATAAAGGGTAGATTTGATATTGGTCTGTAGTTGGACAGCTGACCTTAACTGTGAGCACAAGTCTCCCCGTCATGGTGAAAACGGCGACAACAACTTCAAAACCATGGCGATAATTCGCCGGCAAATGTACAGCCCGGGAGGTCCTTATTATAATATGGCACATCATAAACGACCCCACGATGACCTTGAGGATAAAGATAAAAGTCCTGTCAGTCAGCCGCCTGCAAAAATAAGGTCTGACTCATCATATGTTGAAAATCCTGCACTTTTGAAGCTCACTGTTGATACGTCTAAGCCAAAGCCCTCTAACAGCCAACTAAAGTCCAGCGTTACAGAGGTCCCATGTCGTGAACAACGCAAGTCTCCTTGTGATGCTGATGATGTCAGTAACATCCATATAACCACGATTATAATTCGCCAGAAACTGGATGGTCTTTATTATACAGTGGCAAATCGTGAACGACCCCAGGATGACCTTGATCATGAAGATGAAAGTCCTGTCAATCATTCACCTGCAAAAACTTCATTGATGATAGACTCATCACATGTTGATAATCCTCTGGTGTCAGGGGTCAGTGGTGATACGTCTAAGACTGTTACTAACCAGCCTAAACCTAGCGTTAGTACAGAGCACTAAGTGTGAGCACAACTTCACCTCGTCATGGTGAAAACGACGACAACAACTTCAAAACCAGAGGCGGACAGAGTACACAGCTTCAGTACGTGAGTAAAAGTAAAAGTACCCCTTGCTAAATTTTACTTAAGTACAAGTAAAAGTACTTCAGTCAGATGTCTACTTAAGTAAAAGTACATAAGTACTTGTTTTTAAAAGTACTTGAGTATAAAGAGTACAAGAGTAAATTTTCTAAATATTGCATTACTACTGCCACAGTGCTTACATTTATGTACAGAAACGTCCTACATGGAGTTATGAAAAATGGTAATGTTAATACCTTGGAGAATGTAAAAGGAATTCAAACAAAGTCATTTTCATCTTTTGAACATGTTGCTTTATTTAACATTTCTCACTTGCACACAAGGCAATAGAACAATGGCAACACTGCGACAAACCTCGGCTAGAGTTTTAATGGATTTTTTGCACCCACATTTGAACCTGACTGTGTAAAACCGACCGCTTACTCAAGAACATCAAAGCAAATGCTCAGCTTACATTAATGTGTAATATCAGAAAAGAAAATGTGAGTTTCTCTGATGAAAAAACAATCAAATCAATAAACCTAAACCAGCAAAGAAGGCAATATAGCAATGTTGTAACACACCTCTGAACCTGACCGTGTTATACACGGAGCATAGAGCAAAGAAGAGAAAATAATGATGATTAAAGAAAATCAGCTAATTAGCTGTGTTTAGGTCAACAAACAAAGAAGGAAAAATTAAATTCAGCTTATTTGAGTGACAGTATTAAGCCCCTTCCTCTTGTTGACTTACAGGCAAAGGCAGGAGAAAAGACTTTCAGCTGAATAACACCATTCTCACACACACAATCTATGTGTGACAACTCTCTTTGTGTGTGTGTGTACTGTACTTCAATTCAATCAAATATCATGAAGTCCTTGTTCAACTTGAGGAGAAGTTGGTTCAAAATTCTGTGAATGAATTGATCCCCTTCTTCTTCTTCTTCTTCTTCTTCTTTCGGCTGCTCCCATTAGGGGTCGCCACAGCGGATCATCCGTCTCCATACCACCCTGTCCTCTATATCTGCCTCTTTTACACCAACTACCTGCATGTCTTCCCTCACCACATCCATGAACCTCCTCCTTGGCCTTCCTCTTTTCCTCCTACCTGGTGGCTCCAACTTCAGCATTTTTCTACCAATATAATTCATGTCCCTTCTCTGCACATGTCCAAACCATCTCAATCTCGCCTCCCTCACCTTGTCACCAAAACATCCTACATGTGCTGTCCCTCTAATAAACTCATTTCTAATCTTGTCCATCCTCGTCACTCCCAACGAAAACCTCAACATCTTCAGCTCTGCTACCTCCAGCTCCACCTCCTGTTTTTTACTCAATGCCACTGTCTCTAATCCATACAACATCGCAGGTCTCACCACAGTCCTATAAACTTTCCCTTTCATTCTTGCAGATACTCTTCTATCACAAATCACTCCTGTCACTCTTCTCCACCCACTCCACCCTGCCTGCACTCTTTTCTTTACTTCCCTAACACACTCTCCATTACTTTGCACTGTTGACCCCAGGTACCTGAACTCCTCCACCTTCTCCACCTCTTCTCCCTGCAACCGCATCACTCCACTGCCCTCCCTCTCATTCACACACATGTACTCTGTCTTACTCCTACTGACTTTCATTCCCCTTCTCTCCAGCGCATATCTCCACCTCTCCAGGCTCTTCTCAACCTGCTCTCTACTCTCACCACAAATCACAATATCATCTGCAAACATCATAGTCCAGGGAGACTCCTGTCTGACCTCGTCCGTCAACCTGTCCATCACCACTGCAAACAGGAAAGGGCTCAGGGCCGATCCTTGATGCAGTCCAACCTTCACCCTGAACCAGTCTGTCGTACCTACTGCACACTTTACTGCCGTCACACTGTCCTCATACATGTCCTGCACCACCCTCACATACTTCTCTGACACACCTGACTTCCTCATACAATACCACAACTCCTCTCTCGGCACCCTGTCGTACGCTTTCTCTAAATCCACAAATACACAATGCAGCTCCTTCTGTCCTTCTCTATACTTCTCCATCAACATCCTCAAAGCAAATAAGGCATCTGTGGTGCTCTTCCTCGGCATGAAACCATACTGTTGCTCACAGATGGTCACCTCTTCTCTCAGCCTGGCTTCCACTACTCTTTCCCATAACTTCATGGTGTGACTGATCAACTTAATTCCCCTGTAGTTACTGCAGGTCTGCACATCTCCCTTATGCTTAAAGATCGGTACCAGCACACTCCTTCTCCATTCCTCAGGCATCCTCTCCCCTTCCAGAATCCTGTTAAACAATCTGGTTAAAAACTCCACTGCCATCTCTCCTAAACATCTCCACGCTTCTACCGGTATGTCATCTGGTCCAACCGACTTTCCATTCTTTATCCTCTTAATCGCTGCTCTCACTTCCTCCTTACTAATCCTATCTACATCCTGCTTCACCAACTCCACATCCTCCAACCTTCTCGCTCTCTGATTTTCCTCATTCATCAGCTGCTCAAAATACTCCCTCTATCTTCTCAACACACTCTCCTCACTAGTCAACACATTTCCCTCTCCATCCTTTATTGCTCTAACTTGCAGTACATCCTTCCCAGCTCGGTCCCTCTGCTTGGCCAATCGATATAAATCCTTTTCTCCTTCCTTAGTGTCCAACCTCTTATACAGTTCCTCATATGCCTTTTCCTTGGCTTTCGCCACATCCCTTTTAACCTGCTGCCGCATCTCCTGGTACTCCTGCCTACTCTTCTCATCACTCTGTCGATCCCACTTCTGTTTTGCCAATCTCTTTCCCCTAATGCTCTCCTGCACTTCCTCATTCCACCACCACGTCTCCTTGTCTTGCTTTCTATTTCCAGATGTCACACCAAGTACTTTTCTAGCTGCCTCCCTCATCACTCCTGCAGTAGTTGCCCAATCATCCGGCACCTCTTCACCACCACCAAGCCCCTGTCTGACCTCTTCCCTGAACCTCACACTACACTCTTCCTCCTTCAGTTTCCACCATCTTATTCTTCTTTCAAACCTTACTTTCCTCCTCTTCTTCTTCGCCTCCAAAACCATCCTACAGACCACCATCCGATGCTGTCTAGCTACACTGTCCCCCGCCAACACCTTACAGTCTCCAATCTCCTTCAGGTTGCATCTCCTACACAGAAGATAATCCACCTGTGTGCACCTTCCTCCACTCTTATACGTCACCCTATGATCCTCCTTCTTCTTAAAATACGTGTTCACCACTGCCATTTCCATCCTTTTAGCAAAATCTACCACCATCTGCCCTTCCACATTCCTCTCCTTAAAACCATACCTACCCATCACCTCCTCATCACCTCTGTTCCCTTCACCTACATGCCCATTAAAGTCTGCCCCAATCACCAATCGTTCTTTCCTAGGTACACCATCTACCACTTCATCTAATTCACTCCAGAATCTTTCTTTCTCCTCCATCTCACAGCCAACTTGTGGAGCATAGGCACTGATGACATTTATCATCATCCCTTCAACTTCCACCTTCACGATCATCACCCTATCAGAAACTCTCTTCACCTCCACTACACTCTTACTGTACGCTTCCTTCAGAATCACCCCTACACCATTTCTCTTCCCATCCACACCATGATAAAACAGTTTAAACCCACCTCCAATGTTCCTGGCCTTACTCCCTTTCCACTTGGTCTCCTGAACACACAACACATCTACCTTTCTCCTCTCCATCATATCAGCTATCTCTCTCCCTTTACCCGTCATAGTTCCAACATTTAAAGTACCAACCCGAACCTCTACTCTCCTACACTGCTCCTTTTTCTGCCGTCTCTGTAGACGCCTTCCTCCTCTCCTTCTCCTCCTTCGGCCAACAGTAGCCCAATTTCCACCGGTACCCTGTCGGCTAACGATACCTGTGGCGGTCGTTGTTAACCCGGGCCTCGACCGATCCGGTATGAAATTCTCATTTGTGATCCGCATATTTGATTTGGCACATGTTTTACGCTGGATGCCCTTCCTAACGCAACCCTCCCCATTTACCCGGGCTTGGGACCGGCACTAAGAGTACACTGGCTTGTGTCCCCCTAATGGCTGGGTTGAATGAATTGATCCCCTTATTGGGGTGAAAAGCAAACCTGCTATGCTAAAAAGCCTTTCACATGCTGCTGAAGCTGGCAGGGCTGTGTTGAGCTTTAGTGAGAGGTTACGCACAGCTGGATAGGGGGCCAGTGTATTCACTCCTTCAGCTGTAGTGGCTAGGTATCCATCAAGTTGTTTACTTATCTCATGGGAATGCGTCTGCTTGACATAAACCGGAGAAGACGAGAATTAATATTTTATGAGTGATGATTTCTATTTAAAATAACGAACGTTACAGATTAATTATTTCGCACTCCTGGCATACATTTAGAAATTAATGTCACTGCAAACCAGTTTAATCATAAACGGTGGTCAAATATCGAAGCTGGAGTCTTAAACCTTTCTTGTGGTGCTGAGTTTGTCCAGATCAAGTAAGAGTGTGATGTTTTGACGAGTAATACATTTTGATCAACAATAATCCGGGATCACCAGTGATCCCTGCCGCTCAAGGGGTTAAGCCTCAACAAACACTATTGTAATCCTGTCTAGGCCAGCTGAACTGTTATTTTTTTTAAAAGCCAAATAGGGCTAGCTCTAGTTATTCGCTCTGGTGAAATAAGTGAACTGAAAATGCCCTGCTTGCAACTAGCATAGAACTAATTAGGCTTTAACATTTTTGTATGGTAAAAAAGACGTTTCGTACTCGAGCTCAGACTAGAAAAGATATGCTCTCTCTATTTGTCAGGGGCATGTCAAAATATGAATCTGAAAGGACTTCAGTTGATTTGATTATTATCTATGTTACACCACGATTAGCTTGCCTCGGCTTACAGTATGTTAATTTTAGTCAGGCCAAAGTTAGCCATCTGAATGGCAAATTGGCGGGTGCATGTGGCTCCGACTACTTAAACGTAACCGAGAATGTAAAAAGCTGCATTATCGCAGCTAGCCAATCATTTAGTGCACTTTTCTGTAGCTAGACTCTAGCTTAGAAGAAATGTAAGGAAGTTTATTTCAATGTTACGTACTTTAACATGCTTCCGCAAGTTGGAGGATGAATTCTTGTAGGCATTGATAAAATTCTGTTTTGGTAAACACAGCAAACACTTGAAGCGAAAATTATCATTAATTTCTTCAGAAAATTCAAATAGTCTGGCGAGGTGTGGCCACGGGTTGGCACATTCCCGGGATGGACCTGCTGCGTCTTCATCCACTGTTGTTTCGTCCATGGTTTCGTCTCATCTAAATCTGATCATGCAGTTGACTTTGGCGCAAAGCTGAAGGTGATTACTGATAGGCTGTCCCAAGCATTGGTGCCTGCACAATCCAATCACGTTTGAGAGGGAAACAACAAATTGAGGGTTTTTGAATTTTTTCTTTTTTCCTTTTTTTTTTAGAAGTAACGCGTACTTACGGTTATGGGAAGAAATGTAGCGGAGTAAAGAGTACAATATTTGCCTCTCAAATGTACTTGAGTAAAGTCATGAGTACGCCCCAAAAATGATACTCGAGTAAAGTACAGATCCCTCAAAATTGTACTTAAGTACTGTACTCAAGTAAATTTACTCCGTTACTGTCCGGCTCTGTTAAAAACCATAGCGATGGTCCTTTTTATAATATGGAACATCGTAAATGACGGCACGATGACCTTGAGCATAAAGAGGAAAGTTCTGTTAGTCAGCCACCTGCAAAAACAGCAAGGACTGACTCATGATATTTTAAAAACCCTGCCATTTTTAAGTTTTTTGGTGATACGTCTGAGCTGAAGCCTTCTACCAGCCAACTAAAGTCCAGCTTTACAAATTTCTCATGTAAAGAACAACATGTCTCCTTATGCTGATGATGCCAGTAACGTCCATAAAACCACGATTATGATTCGGCAGAAACTGGATGGTCTTTGTTATACAATGGCAAATCATGAACGACTCCAGGATGACCTTCTGTATAAAGATGAAAGACCCTTCGGCCCAGGAGGTCGTTATTATAATATGGCACATCGTAAACGACCCCACGATGACCTTAAGGATTAGGAGGAAAGTCCTGTCGGTGCGCTGCCTTAAAAAAACATGTATTGATCTATCATATGTTGAACATCCTGCGATGTCAGAGCCCAACAACCTTGAAACGACCTTTAGTCAGCCACCTGAGGAAAAAACAAACTTTACTTCTTGGATATTTACTGTTTGTCAATATTATTTGATATGTTTAAGCCTAATATAGAGTAAATAGCTGAAGCCTAGCATTAGCGTTGATGCTGATGATGCCAGTAATGTCCACAAAACCCTTGCAATGATGATTTACAATACACTTAACGGCCCGAATGGTCATTATTATAATACACCAAATCATTAATAACCCCGTGACGACTATAAGGACAAGAAAGAAGTTTATTTTAGATCTGATGGAACCCAATGCTTACAGAAGCTTCAACACAACACACACACACACACACACACACACACACACACACACACACCACACACACACACACACACACACACACACACACACACATTAATCATTATTTCTGGGTTTTGTTCATTAAAGGTTTACTGACAAAATCAAGTTTGACACACAGGTTCTGTTCCAAGCTTATTATTGTCAACAAATAAAACTATTAAACTATAGTGATAATATGATTATACAAACTATCAAGTCCACCTGCAATTATATTTCTCTTTAGTTGTGTCTTGAGTTTGAACTGAGTGAATATATGAATGTAGAATGCAGAATCATAAATGACCTGTATTTGGCACTGTAATGTGTATTAGAGTTCGTTGTAGCAGCGCAGTGGAGCTCTAACGGCCATCAACATAACATTCAATTCATTCATTCAGCTGAAACATGAAACATGAAACGCGAAGGCCTCTTGTAAAACTCGCCAAAGATGTTCTTCACTAGTTGGAGACTTCATCTCAGAGCAGTTCAGTAGGATTGAGGGTTGGGAATGTGCAGGTCAGTCTATAATAGATAAATAAGACTTCTGATCATCGTCTTGTTGTATGGTGAAGTCGATTCTGATGAGCCGCAGTCCAGACGGAACTGTATGGTGTTGAAGTGTGGAATGGGAGCCATGTAAATTTGGAACGTTCACTGCTCCAAAACAACCCCAAACCAAAGTTCTTCTGGTAGAGACACAAATGTCCCATTCACTCGTTCACTGTTTAATTCTTGTTTTTTTGTTTAGTTTTGCCTTTTACCCAAAGTTTGTTTTATAGAAACAACCTGCATGTGTCTCAAAATTCATAAATGACTCTCTGCATTTTGTATTCTGCACCTTATAAGGTGTGATTTTATCAATAAATGTAAATGTAAATAATGTACGTTTAAAGCATCGATATTTGATGAATTCCTCATATTACACTCATGAATTTATGTTCCACAAGTGGGATGTGAGATGGAGGAGAAGAAAAAATTCTGGTGTAATTAGATGAAGTGGTAGAAGGTGTAGCTAGAAATTAATGGCATGTAGGTGAAGGGAACAGAGGTGATGAGGAGGTTATGGTAGGTATGGCTTTAAGGAGAGGAATGTGGAAGGTCAAATGGTGGTAGATTTTGCTAAAAGGATAGAAATGGCAGTGGTGAATACTTATTTTAAGAAGGAGGATCATAGGGTGACGTATAAGAGTGGAGGAAGGTGCACCGGCAAACTATGTTCTATGCAGGAGATGCAACCTGAAGGAGACTGGAGACTGTAAGGTGTTGGCGGGGGACAGTGTAGCTAAACAGCATCGGATGGTGGTCTGTAGGATGGTTTTGGAGGTGAAGAAGAAGAGGAGGAGAGTGAGGACTGAAAGAAGAATAAGATGGTGGAAACTGAAGGAGGAAGACTGTAGTGTGAGATTCAGGGAAGAGGTCAGACAGGGGCTTGGTGGTGGCAAAGAAGTGCTGGATGATTGGGCAACTACTGCAGAAGTAATAAAGGAGACAGCTAGAAAGGTACTTGGTGTGACATCTGGAAATAGAAAGAAAGATAAAGAGACGTGGTGGTGGAATGAGGAAGTGCAGGAGAGCATAAGGAGATAGAGGTTGGAGAAACAGAATTGCAATCGACAGAGAGATGAGAAAAGTAGGCAGGAGAACAAGGAGATGCGGCAGCAGGTGAAGAGGGATGTGGCGAAAGCTAAGGAAAAGGCATATGAGGAGCTGGAGGAGAAGTTGTACACTAATGTAACGGTATCTATTTATATAGTAATTATTTTTGAGAGACTTTTATTTTGACGAGCAGACTGATTTTCGCGCGAGTGGTGAGAGTGCATGAAGATCGCGCGCAGGAGAGAAAAAGGTGAAAAAGTTAGCAGAAGTGAGTGTCGTGTCACGTCTGAGAAGCTGTTCTATAAAGTTTCTTTAAGAGAACTAACTTAGATCGGAGCTTTAGTCGGATAAAGGACAGCACTGTTTTGTGGACTTTAAGTGTTTCACAGTTGGAGACTGCGTTTTGTGTCGATCGGTTCCTGAGAAGCTCAGCCGTTGCTGGAGTGAAGCAGTAACTTTATGCTAGCTGCAAGCACACTCGTGGGTGCTTAATATCAGCTGCTGTATATAATCGTGATGTAAATCACTGTTTTGAAAAGATTTAAGTTTGAGTTTATCCTGCCATCCAAACGACATCTCAGCTGATTCGTCTCAAGAGTGATTCGTTTATTATCCACTCCTATGTGATTCATTTGATTGATTCATCATGACACTGCAACTGAAAGAGACAATTAAATTATATCTCTCGAGTTAATTTCAACGCACACTACGTCAAGACAACGTATTTTCACTCATCATTCTACAAACTGGTATTTCCTATTTGTTCTTTTGGGATATCGTGGTTTGATGGACGGTACAGTTGAGTTATAGAACGTAAAGTGAACTGTGGTTGAACATGTCACAAGTGTTTTATGTGTGAAGTTGTGAATGCTTATTGAAAACTGTTATTTTCTCACTGTTTTTCACTGTTTTGAATGTGATTGTGTTCCAAAAGGTTAATTCAAGTGTGGAAATTTAATTCTAAGTGAAGTTCTAAGTGAATTTAGAATTTGAAGGAAAATAAGAGGTTTTCTTTACTAATATGTTTGACTCTATACTAAATATATTGAAAGTGATTGTGTTTGGGTGACAGTACAAAGAACTGTAATACACGCAGTATATTTGTTTATGTAACTTTTTTTAAATTTATTTTCCTTTGTTGTTTTCATTCTTTTGAGTAATTGAGACTAATTCTTGTTTAAGAAATTATATATAGAAAATAAACAAGGTTTATATTTCTTTATACTTACCTGAAGTGTAGTCTCTAAGTGAAGCCTGTCAGGGAGTAAGGGCGTCTCACCTACCTTAATAGACTTGGGGAGGGAGGAGTATGTGAACTTTTTATATATAATTCTGTCTCACATATATTTTTACTTCAGAAGGCTTTCTCGTGACGTTAAACTAACTGAAGCCTACCCTTGTCAGTCTGTAGGGCCATTTACCCATAAGGTAGGAAACAACATACATAATCTATTGTGTACAGAGACTAAAAGCACTGGGGGCGGGGACGAAGATCCTTTCGTTACTCAGTCTTCCAGGGCAGCATTAATTCATTCCCTTACTATACGAGAATAATTGTACCCGTTACACTAAGGAAGGAGAATTAGATTTATACCGATTGGCCAGGCAGATGGACCGAGCTGGGAAGGATGTGCTGCAAGCTAGAGCAATAAAGGGTGGAGATGGAAATGGTGAAGCAGAAAGTAGATAGGATTAGTAAGGAGGAAGTGAGAGCAGCTATTAAGAGGATTTTTAAGAATAAGGGAGATGTGCAGACTTGCAGTAACTACAGGGGAATTAAGTTAATCAGTCACACCATGAAGTTATGGAAAAGAGTAGTGAGAGCCAGGCTGGGAGAAGAGGTGACCATCTGTGAGCAACAGTATGGTTTTATGCTGAGGAAGAGCACCACAGATGCCTTATTTGCTTTGAGAATATTGATGGAGAAGCATAGAGAAGGTCAGAAGGAGTTGCATTGTGTGTTTGTGGATTTATAGGCCGTAAGGTGAAGCCATTTTTCGTTTCATCCCGTTCCTATATATGGGGCACTAAATTCTTTTCATTCCAATAAAAAGAGCTATTGGTTTTGAGCGAGAAAAGAAAAGTTATCTATGTATAATCCTGCAGTTTATTTTTTATTAGTGTTTAAAGTGGGCAATAGTTCCTTTATCGCGTAATCATATTTTGATCATGAGTGATTCGGGTTCGCGTCATGTGTAGGAAGCGCAACCATTTAATTATGGTCAAACCTCATTCTAAGGAGACATAAGCTCCAGATTTTGCACTCTAATGCTCGATTAGTTTATTATTTGGTTCTACACCGTACAGACAAATTAGCATTACTTTTCAAGAGCCTATTAAAAGAGCATGATTTCTGTGATGACATTTTTTTCATCTTCATTCTTGTTGAAATTAAAACATTCGCGTTTATGTTATATGTACAGTTTTTTTGTTTGGTGGGTGAATCTAACAATAATTAGGCTACGTTAATAACTAAGGGAAATTAGTGTTCCAAACGCGGAGGTAGTTTGAGAGGTTCCTCTGAATGAGGTGTTACTATAGAAACAACACCTTTCGCCCGCTGTGTGGTCCTGAACCTAATTTAAAATCCAGAAAGATACCTTCTAAAACAGAGTTGCCCAAACTAGAGATGTTTAAAAAGCACAGATGCTCAGGTGTCTACAGACTCTGATATAGTGCAATATCAGAGTTTGCTCATTAGGGACAGACTTACACTTCTAAAGAACAATCTTAATCATTTTTTATCACCACATTATCTGTGGAAAGCTGCGTTGTGTCCATTGTTAAAAGCGCAATACAAATAAACATGAATTGAGTTGAAGAGTAAAAGTGTCAGTGTTTTCACCTGGAGATGTGGTCCGTGAGCTGTTGCACTTCAGAGAGCAGGTGCGTGTGAGCGTGATCGTTGCACAGCTCCACTCGGTCTAATATCTTTGAAAGTGTTGCAGCGATACCAAAAACAAACCTCAATAAGAGAGCACATACAAATCACCAACAGAAAATAACACAGAGAAAACCGCATACCACATGCAAGAACTGTGGTGGCCCTTTCCGGCATCCTGGAGGACAGTAAACATGCCCGGCTAAGGGAACGTCATGCAAATCATGTGGTAAACCAAATCACTTTGCTCGTTGTTGTTTCAGCAGACCACGGATGGAGCAGGACAACAGAAGATACACAAAGCCAAGACAAAGACAGGACATCACACAAAAGGTGAGAGCATTAAAGCTAAGTGAAAACAGCCCACCAACAAAAACACTGGAGTCAGATACAACTTCAAGCACAGATGATGAATATGTCTAAATCACACAAGAACCTGCAAATGTCAAACGACCAATGAAAAAAGTGTGGATAGCTTAACAACCTCTAGATATACTAATAGACACAGGTGCTACAGTCAACCTGCTAGACAAAAACGCACACGACAAAATCAAAATGTCAACAAAACTACAACCAACCAACAAGAAAATACTGCCATATGGTAAACAACAACCACTTCCATTACTAGGAAAGCTAACTACAAACATCTCAGCTCATGGAAAAACCACTTAGGCAACTTTCTATGTAGTTAAAGGAGAACATGGATCTCTGCTCAGTCACAAAATGGCTTCTGAACTTGAACTTATTCACATTGTCCTTTCTACGGACATAATTCAGCCTACACCTTCGGTCAAAGCTCTTGTCAAAGTACCCAAAAATCACAAATGGCATAGGAAAGCTAAAAAATGTTCAAGTCAAAAACCTTACAGCAAAGAGCACTTGAACTTGCCCATGAAGGCCATCAAGGCCTAGTGAAAAGAAAACAACTACTCAGGGAAAAAGTTTGGTTTCCGGGAAAATCCACAAACAAGCAGAACATTTACTTTCAAACTGTATACCATGCCAAGCATCCTCAACACAGGTCAAACACTCACCACTTCTGAACTACCTGAAGGTCCATGGCAAAATGTTTCTGTGGATTTTTGCGTCCATTCCCACCAGGTGACCATCTTTTAGTTATCTTGGAGGAATACTCCAGATTTCCTTTTGTAGAGATAACACCATCAACATCAGCAAACAAAGTCATTCCATTGCTAGACAAAGTCTCCATCGCAGGGAATACCAAAATAATGAAATCTGACAATGGCCCCCCCTTTCTTCAGCCAAGAAATGGCTAACTTCACAACACACCTGGGTATACACCATCGCAAGATCACTCCGTACTGGCCTCAAGCCAATGGTGAAGTTGAGAGATTCATGAGAACGATGAAAAAAAGCCATGTCAACAGCTTTTGCTGAAGGAAAACCTTGGAAACAAGAATTGTACAAGTTTATGAGGAACTACAGAGCAACCCCCCATCAGACCACTGGAATATCCCCAGCCGATTTGTTGTTCGGTAGACCTGTACACATCAAATTACTGACAGTGCACAGCCTAGTACACAACAATGCACTTAGGCAAGCTGATAGCCACAAAAAGGAGAGAATGAAACAATACTCGGACAAGAGAAAAAGAGTTTCAACATCTGAACTCACAACGGGAGATTTTGTACTCATCCGTGAACAGACAAAAGGAAAACTCAAAACTCGATATAGTCCAAAACCTTACAAAGTGATAAAAACAAAAGGCACAATGATAACAGCGCAAAGAGGACAACACATCCTTACAAAAAACACCTCACACTTTAAACCCCTGAAACAAAGAGTACATGTACCACTAAGTGATCTCTCTGATGATGAAATGGATGAACTTGATTATGGAGACAGACCTCAAGAACAAAGACAACATCCAAATGTTTCTGAGATATCCTGAGCAACGAAAACGACGTTATCCTAGAAGAGAGAATAGGAAAAGACCTCGAAAGCCAAGCTTCCCCACCATCCGGCAGCCCGATGGCTCTCCCGCCATCTTTTTCCGGAAACGAAGCGGAATGTCACGGCTTCCTGCTCAAGGTATCCCTCTATATTGAGATGCAACCCCAAAGTTTTCCCACCGAGTGGGCAAAGGTCGCATTCCTAAACTCGCTACTCACCGGAAGAGCGCTAGCATGGGCAAGAGCGCTCTGGAGCGCGGCGAGACACTTCACCGAGGTATTTAGCACCGCCCCCGGGGACACCTCAACCGCCGATCAGCTGCTCAACCTCCGCCAGGGAACAGACAGGGTGTCGAATTACAGCCTCCGTTTCCACACTCTGGCGGCATCTGCTGTTTGGAACGAGAAAGTGCTGCTTGCAATATATTGCATGGGATTAAATCAGGAGCTCCGGCTGGCAATGGCCAGGTATGATGACTCTCTGGGGTTGGAAGCTTACATCCAGAGATCCATCCGGGTTTCTCAACACCTGGCAGCCTGCAGGACTCCAGAGGCCGAACCAGCTCAAGCAGTGGCAGTGTCACCAGCTCCTGAACCTGAACCCATGTTCGGGTCACAGCGGCTGTCTCAGCCGGAAAGGGAGCGCCAGTGGGCGGCCAGAGCTTGTCTCTACTGTGGAGAGAGGGGACATCGCATGGCCCAATGTTTTGTTTGGCCTCCTCGTCGGACGGTGAGTACTGTTACGCTTTCCTCCGAAATTACTCATCTGTCTACGCTCACCGTCACCTTGGTAACCCCCGCTCTCTCTCTGTCTGCCGTGGCCTTAGTCGACTCTGGCTCCGCAGGGGAACTTCATCTCCCAGGCCTGTCTAGAACGCCTCCAGCTACGCCGGCAGCAGGGATCTCAGGAATTGGCTCCAGGGAAGACCTTTAGGAAAAGGCAAGATTAAGTATTGTACTCCACTCATCATCCTCCAAGTGGGGGTGCTACATACAACTTCTCGTGCTGGAGGATTCTACAGTGGACGTGATCCTGGGTCATCCCTGGCTAGCCAAGCACTCCCCCGTGTGTTCCTGGGACCCGTGTGACATCTTAGAGTGGAGAAATGTTTACATCCACTCCCAACTCCCATCCAAACAACCTTGACCCTGGCAGCAACTCAGGTGGAAGGAGCTCCCCAGCCCGTTTGGGTGGAGATCCCACAGGAATATCACGTCTTCTCTGACGTCTTCAGTGAGGAGGCCGCCACTCAGTTACCCGTGGGACACACACCGGCCGTGGGACTGTGCCATCGACCTGATACCGGGGGCCAAGCTGCCGAAGGGTCGGGTCTATCCCCTGTCAGACCCGAAACATCAAACAATGGAGGGTTACATCCAACAGGCCCTCCAACAGGGCTTTATCACCCAGTTTTCCTCCCCGGCAGCGTCTAGCTTCTTTTTTGTGGAAAAGAAGGACGGGGGATTGCGGCCTTGCATCGACTACAGGGGCCTGAATGCACAATTGCTCCGGCGGTCTTTCAGAACTTCATGAACGAGGTTTTCCGTCCCTTCCTCCACCGGTTTGTGATCGTATACATTGCCGACATCCTGATCTATTCCAGGACGCTGCGAGAACATCACAATCATGTCACCCAAGTCCCAAAACTGCTGCGGGAACACCGGCTGTATCTCATCTCCCCAAATGTGAGTTCCATCACTCGGAGGTACAGTTCCTGGGATACATCATGGACGCAGTAGGTATCAGGATGGACGTGAGGAAGGTGACGGAAGTACAGGACTGGCCGGTTCCCACTTCGATCAAGGAGCTCCATAGGTTTCTAGGGTTCGCCAACTTTTACCGCCTGTTCATAGGGGGCTTCAGCCAGGTTACTGCTCCACTCACGTCCCTCCTGCGGGGAAAAGACAAGACTCTCTCCTGGACCCCAGAGGCCCAGAGGGCCTTCGAGGAGTTACGCAAAAGGTTTTGTGCCGCTCCACTTCTCCATCATCCTGACCCCCAGCTCCCATTTGTTGTTAGAAGTAGACGCGTCGTCCACAGGCGTAGGGGCCACGCTCTCCCAGCAGTCGGGGAATCCCCCTCGGCTCCACCTCTGCACCTATTTCTCAAAGAAGCTGTCCTCGGCGGAACAGAACTATGATATTGGGACCGAGAGCTCCTAGCCATCAAGCTGGCCCTGGAGGAGTGGAGACATTGGTGGAGGGGGCCATTCATCCATTCACTGTCATCACGGATCACAAGAACCTCCAGTACCTCTGTGAGGCCAAGTGCTTAACCCGGTTTAAGTTTAGTATCACCTACCGGCCAGGGTCGAAGAATGGTAAGGCCGATGCGCTCTCCAGGGTTTATGGGCCTGAAGAACCCGCTAAGCGAGGGCCCATTTTGCCGCCTACACTCATCCTGAGCCCAATTATATGGGACGAGATCAGCCGCATGGCCACACGTAGAGAACCTGCGCCCCCTGGTTGCCCTGGGAACTGTACCTTTGTTCCTCAAGAGTGAATATTTTCTATGTAGATCAAATTTTATTGAACAAATAGAATTCCGGTTGTATTGAATTGATTTGAAATCAGATCACACTGAATATTAATAGGGGTGAATCGTGTAGGTATCTTCATTGGGGAGTGATAGCGCAGAGGTTAAGGTATTGGGTTACTGATCTGGTGGTCCAAGCCCTGGTATCGCCAAGATGCCAATCTTAGGCCCTTGATAAAGGCCCTTAACTCTCTGTGCTCGAGGGGTGCTGTATCATGGCTGACCCTGACCCTTGTGTGTGTACATATATATATATATATATATATATATATATATATATATATATATATATATATATATATACACACACACACACAGTGGTACCCCGCTTATCGACCTTAATCCGATCCTTAAAACCGGTCAAAATGCGAAAAGGTCGAAGAGCGAATATACACGCTATATACAATATACACGCACTAAATTGTTATATTGACCGCTAAATAACACTTTATTGTTCACAAACCGAAGTATAATTTACGATAGATGCTCTCTCCACGAAGGCTGTGGCGAGACTGGGAAGATCCTTTCCCTCGCTCCACGTGGGTCGGGAAAAAAAGGTCGATTAACGGGCATTTGGTCGTTCAGCGGGCGCAAATTTCGGTCGAAAAACTGTTCGCTAAGCGCATAGGTCGATGTCCGAGCCGGTATCACAGTGGTATAAATATAAGGTAACACAATGGCCAAATTCTCTTATTCATTTATTACTGTGTGTACGAAAATAGAATATGTTGCGATATGCAGCAAAAAGATAGAGTTTTACAAAAAATTGCAAAAGAAATAAAAATAGAATAAGAAATGCCCGTTTCCACCAACAGGGCAATGATGAAGAAGGTAAAGTGTACTAAAAATGTTTAAAATCAACCTCAATTGCCTCAATATTATGAAGAGGATTCATTGGTTCAAGTGGTCAAAATTCTCAAAGGATCACAGCTGGAGAATTGCAGAAAATATTTGGGGCCCAAATTGTCTCCAAAACTACAATCTGTCTCCTGGATCACCACTACAGGTTGTTTGGAAGGGTTGTAAGAAAAATGCTGTACTCTCATCCAAACTACAAACTCTTCAGCTTCGGCAGACACCGTGGACACTCAAAAGAGATTTTTTTGGAAATAAAACCAGATGTGGGTTTGGTGGACACACACAGAGGAAGCCTTGTGAAAAAAGTACCTCATCCATATGGTTTAATATGGTGGTGGCTCTTTAATGTTTTAGGGCTCTTTTTCTGCCAGATGCCAATATTAGTGGGGAGGCATTGTATACGGTGTGTGTACGGAGTGTAAGGATTACAGATTGCCATATTATTAAGACGGAGAAGTAGCATGTGTTTAAATGGAATGATTTGTCACCATTCAAGGGCAAGTGCAGGATTTTTGAAGGTCTGAAACGGGTTAGTGGGGCAAATGTGAAGAAGTAAGGGGAAAAAAACTGTAAACAGTGAGTTTCATTCATTTATTATTATTATATTTGTTGGTAAATGATTACTACCATTTTTGTTATTATTATTGATTAATTATTGTTAGTATTATTTATTTATTTATTTTCACACCTTGACCGCCTACAAGAACACAAGTGCCGACATCAGAGCTGATTTCAAAAGTTTTCACTTCTCAAAAACACAAATATTATATTTATAATATTATATATGATTTGCTTTCATTTGCTTTATTACATTGGAGGAATTTTGCCAAATATAAAATTAGATGGATAGATGGATGGATGGATGGATGGATGGATGGATGGATGGATGGATGGATGGATAGGATTGATTGATTGATTGATTAATTGGTCATTAATATGATCATTTTCGCCATCGATGTGAATTTGCTGTTAAAATCTCTAGCAGTCACTAAAGAAGATTCCATGCTGACGTTTTCCACGCCGGAAAACGACTCGAAGTGCAGAGGACACTGGGACTTCTGTCTTATTCAGTTCAGGAAGATCTGAATGGCTTGGGAGAGACTGTTTGTAAAAGAAATGTGTAAAAATACATTGGTAGTAAAAGTAATGACATTATAGTTAAATAAAAATGTTGGGAGATTAAAATTGTATCAGCATCATAAAATGTTTCATATAGAATTGGGATCAGCAGAGTAAAAGAAAAGTAGGCAGGAGTACAAGGAGATGCGGCAGCAGGTATGACAGGGTGGAGAGAGGAGTTGTGGTATTGTATGAGGAAGTCTGGTGTGTCAGAGAAGTATGTGAGGGTGGTGCAGGACATGTATGAGTACAATGTGACAGCAGTAAAGTGTGCAGTAGGAACGACAGACTGGTTGGAGGTTGAACTGCATCAAGGATCGGCTCTGAGCCCTTTCCTGTTTGCAGTGGTGATGGACAGGTTGAAGGACGAGGTCAGACAGGAGTCTCCGTGGACTATGATGTTTGCGGATGATATTGTGATTTGTGGTGAGAGTAGGGAGCAGGTTGAGAAGAGCCTGGAGAGGTGGAGGTACGTGCTGGAGAGAAGAGGAATGAAAGTCAGTAGGAGTAAGACAGAGTACATGTGTGTGAATGAGAGGGAGGGCAGTGGAGTGGTGCGGTTGCAGGGAGAAGAGGTGAAGAAGGTGGAGGAGTTCAGGTACCTGGTGTCAAAAGTGCAAATTAATGGAGAGTTTGTTAGAGAAGTAAAGAAAAGAGTGCAGGCAGGGTGAAGTGGGTGGAGAATAGTGATAGCAGAAGTGATTTGTGATAGAAGAGTATCTGTGAGAGTGAAAGGGAAAGTTTATAAGACTGTGGTGAGACCTGAGATGTTGTATGGTTTAGAAACAGTGGCATTGAGTTAAAGACAGGAGGCGGAGCTCTGCTGGGGCGACCCCTAACGGGAGAGGAAGTCATCAAATGTTTCAGAAATTCGAACCACCTACTCATTCATGATTTTCCTCTATCAGCATGCACTCTGCTGCTGCTTTTCTTTTTTTCTTCAATTCCTACAGGATTTTAATTGAGGTGTGTTTGTGCCACTACCTGTTCTCTGTTCTCTGTTCCACTACAATGACACCAATGCCAGGCTGATATCAATACAATGGTTCTCAACATAAAGGAACCAGAGCACCAAATAAAAAGCCTGATGAAGCTATAAAACATTAGGAGGATCTGAACTTTACCTCCGTCCAAAAATGTACCGACAGCTATTTGTTGAACTTCTCCTTTCAGACTGATTCCAACTTTGCTGTTTAAATAAGCTCCACTCTTCTGAGAAGGCTTTGCAGTAGATTCTGGAGCGTGGCTGTGGGAATATGGGATCCTTCAGCTCCAAGAGCAGGAGTGTTGTGGGCTTGAGGAGCTTTAGGTCTGATCCCGTCAGTGAGTCGAGCATGTGAAATGGTTGATTGCGCTTCACTCTTCAGTTTTTCTCCTCCTGCCCGAAAATTGTAAAATCAAAATGCTAAATTAATGAAGGGCCTATTAATATACATGCTTTCAGCGGGATCACATTATTTACCGGGAGATGTTTAAATAGGAAAACCTAAATATTATATCCAATAAACAAACCGTTGCAAACTGTACACCTTAATGTGAATTATTCCTAACAGAGATGGAGTCTTTAAGTAAATCCTTTGTGTTCATTAATAACTTAATAATATCACCGCTATGCTTTTTAAATTAAGTTTATTTTGAAGATATTTGGAAAAAAAGAAAGAAAGAAAGAAAGAAAGAAAGAAAGAAAGAAAGAAAGCATTTTTTCCCCTCATTATTATTATTATTATTATTATTTATTTATTTATTTTTAATTGATTGATTGATTGATTTTCTCTCTTTTCATGATCTCAACCTGGATCCACCTCTAGCAACACACACTCCTCCTGATCCCAACATGAGCTGCTATTGAATCTGTAAAATATGCTCCTGTTTGTGTCGTTTACATGAGAATTTGTGGCGCTTCGGAGAATGCCCTGCTCCTTCTCGCGTGTGCGCCCCGCCCACAAGGAGCTTCTCGCCTTCGCACTAACAACACACACCTGACTTTCACCTACACGCTAATCTCACCGCCTATAAGAACACTCACTGCACACACTCGCGGTCCTTTATTACCCGGTCATGTGTGTTCATATCGGTGATAGGTTGTGTGCGCGTGTATGTTCCTGCGTGTTCATGCCGGTGTGCGCGTACTCACGGCTTACTGTGAGCTCGCGTATGCCTTCCCGCTCCACACACCGTACAACTCAGACACTCACTCTCTCACTGCGCGTGGACCGCGCCGCAATCCAGGTGCGCCTTGGATCTAACTTTTCGGGCTCGCGTTCCGACCCGGACTTTGCGGACCGCGTCTCTTTCCAGATGCACCGTGGATATTACTTTCCTTTTTTTTCCCCGGATTCCTCCGTTTGGGTCATTCCTCCAAACTCCGGACCTAGTGGATTTCCACTAGTGGATTTCCACCTCTTTCCAGACGCACCTGGGATTATACCGTCCTCTTTTCCCGGACTCGGTTATTTGGGTTATTCCGCAGACTCTGAACTGTTGTGGGCCGCGCTGTTAGCACACCACCGGATTAACCCCTTTTGCAGCAGGTATTTGTGTTTTGAGTTTGAATAAACTTTCTTTTCGGCTTCTCCCGTTAGGGGTCGCCACAGCGGATCCTCCGCACGTTTGATTTGGCACATGTTTTATGCTGGATGCCCTTCCTAACGCAACCCTCCCCAATTTATCCGGGATTGGGACCGGCACTAAGAGTGGCTGGGGATGGTTCCCTGACCGGGAATCGAACCCGGGTCGCAGCGGTGGGAGCGCTGCATCTTAACCACTAGACCACCAGGGGACCTTGTTTTGAGTTTGAATAAAACTTTATTTTTTTGCTGCTACTTCGGCTTCCGCCTCCGTTACCGCATGACAACACCAGGAGCCTAAACATCATCAGTGCTTCTAGTGAATTCAGGTTGGCGCCCATGTTTCTGTTCTCCGCGTGGCTCCTCATTTTTCTTTCTTTTCTTTTCTTTATTCCCCCTGTCACTCCCGCGCTCTAGAAGATGTAGCGGGTCGGAGTGATGTCACAGTGGGGTATCCAGTATTAAAGAGCCGCAGGGGCGCAGGAGAGCAGACCGACTTTTAGAGATCATGTGTAGGACATCTCTCTCCTTGAGACATTACATCTTACATCATGACTGTCAAGATTTTATCCATCCATCCATCCATCCATCTTCTCCCGCTTATCCGATGCCGGGTCGTGGGGGCAGCAGTCTAAGCAAAGATGCCCAGACTTCCCTCTCCCTAGACACTTCTTCCAGCTCTTCCGGGGGGACACCAAGGCGTTCCCAGGCCAGCCGGGAGACATAGTGTCTCCAGCGTGTCCTAGGTCTTCCCCGGGGTCTCCTCCCAGTGGGACGCGCCCGGAACACCTTCCCAGGAAGGCGTCCAGGAGGCATCCGGAACAGATGCCCGAGCCACCTCAGCTGACCCCTCTCGATGTGGAGGAGCAGCGGATCTACTCCGAGCTCCTCCCGAGTGACTAAGCTTCTCACCCTATCTCTAAGGGATCGCCCAGCCACCCTGCGGAGGAAGCACATTTCGGCCGCCTGTATCCGGGATCTTGTCCTTTCGGTCATGACCCAGAGCTCATGACCATAGGTGAGAGTAGGAACGTAGATTGACCGGTAAATCGAAAGTTTCGCCTTGCGGCTCAGCTCCTTCTTCACCACGACAGACCGGTACATCGACCGCATTACTGCAGAAGCTGCACCGATCCGTCTGTCAATCTCCCGTTCCACCCTTCCCTCACTCGTGAACAAAACCCCAAGATACTTAAACTCCTCCACTTGCGGCAGGAACTCCCCACCAACCTGAAGTGGGCAAGCCACCCTTTTCCGACTGAGGACCATGGCCTCGGATTTGGAGGTGCTGATTCTCATCCCAGCCGCTTCACACTCGGCTGCAAACCGTCCCAGTGCATGCTGAAGGTCCTGGTCTGATGAAGCCAACACGACAACATCATCTGCAAAGAGCAAAGACGAAATCGTGTCGTCACCAAACCGGACACCCTCCGACCCCTGGCTGCGCCTAGAAATTCTGTCCATAAAAATTATGAACAGAACCGGTGACAAAGGGCAGCCCTGCCGGAGTCCAACATGCACCGGGAACAAGTCTGACTTACTGCCGGCAATGCGAACCAAGCTCCTGCTTCGGTCATACAGGGACCGGACAGCCCTTAGTAAAGGGCCCCCGACCCCATACTCCCGGAGCACCCTCCACAGGCCGCCGCGAGGGACACAGTCGAATGCCTTTTCCAAATCCACAAAGCACATGTGGACTGGTTGGGCAAACTCCCATGAACCCTCCAGCACCCTGTAGAGGGTATAGAGCTGGTCCAGTGTTCCACGGCCTGGACGAAAACCACATTGTTCCTCCTGAATCCGAGGTTCTACTATCGGCCGTATTCTCCTCTCCAGTACCCTGGCATAGACTTTCCCAGGTAGGCTGAGAAGTGTGATCCCCCTATAGTTGGAACACACCCTCCGGTCCCCCTTCTTAAAAAGAGGGACCACCACCCCGGTCTGCCATTCCAGAGGCACTGTCCCCGACCGCCACGCGATGCTGCAGAGGCGTGTCAGCCAAGACAGCCCCACAACATCCAGAGACTTGAGGTACTCAGGGCGGATCTCATCCACCCCCGGTGCCCTGCCACCGAGGAGTTTCTTTACTACCTCGGTGACTTCAGCTTGGGTGATGGACGAGTCCGCCTCTGAGCCCTCAGCCTCTGCTTCCTCAATGGAAGATGTGACGGCGGGATTGAGGAGATCCTCGAAGTATTCCTTCCACCGTCCAACGACATCCCCAGTTGAGGTCAACAGCTCCCCACCTCTACTGTAAACAGCATTGGTGGGGCACTGCTTTCCCCTCCTGAGGCGCCGGACGGTTTGCCAGAATCTCTTCGAGGCCAGCCGATAGTCCTTCTCCATGGCCTCACCGAGCTCCTCCCAGGCCCGAGTTTTTGCCTCGATAACCACCCGGGCTGCAGTTCGCTTGGCCTGCCGGTACCCGTCAGCTGCCTCAGGAGTCCCACAAGCCAACCAGGCCAGGTAGGACTCCTTCTTCAGCTTGACGGCATCCCTTACTTCCGGTTTCCACCACCGGGTTCGGGGATTGCCGCCTCGACAGGCACCGGAGACCTTACTGCCACAGCTCCGAGCGGCCGCTTCGACAATGGAGGTGGAGAACATGGTCCACTCGGACTCAATATCTCCGGCCTCCCTCGGGATCTGGTCAAAGCTCCGCCGGAGGTGGGAGTTGAAGATCTCGCTGACAGGAGGCTCGGCCAAACGTTCCCAGCAGACCCTCACAGTACGCTTGGGTCTGCCGAGTCTGTCCAGCTTCCTCCCCCGCCATCGGATCCAACTCACCACCAGGTGGTGATCAGTTGACAGCTCCGCCCCTCTCTTTACCCGAGTGTCCAAGACATACGGCCGCAGGTCAGATGAAACGACCACAAAGTCGATCATCGACCTGCGGCCTAGGGTGTCCTGGTGCCACGTGTACTGATGGACACCCTTATGCTTGAACATGGTGTTCGTTATGGACAAACTGTAACTAGCACAGAAGTCCAATAACTGAACACCGCTCGGGTTCAGATCAGGGGGGCCGTTCCTCCCAATCACGCCCCTCCAGGTGTCACTGTCGCTGCCCACGTGTGCATTGAAGTCTCCTAGTAGAACGACGGAGTCCCCAGTCGGAGCACTGTCCAGCACCCCTCCCAGAGACCCCAAGAAGGCCGGGTACTCTATACTGCCGTTTGGCCCGTAGGCACACACGACAGTGAGAGACCTATCCCCGACCCGTAGGCGCAGGGAAACGACCCTCTCGTTCACCGGGGTAAACTCCAACACATGGCGGCTGAGCTGGGGGGCTATAAGCAAACCCACACCAGCCCGACGCCTTTCACCATGGGCAGCTCCAGAGTTGTAAAGAGTCCATCCTCTCTCGAGGAGTGTGGTTCCAGAGCCCAGGCCGTGCGTAGAGGTGATCCCGACTATCTCTAGTCGGAACCTCTCAACCTCACGCACAATCTCAGGCTCCTTCCCCGCCAGCGAGGTGACATTCCACGTCCCTAGAGCTAGCTTCCGTGTCCAGGGATCGGGTTGTCGAGGCCTCCACCTTCGACTGCTGCCCGATCCTCTTAGCACCGGCCCCTTACGGTCCCTCCTGCAGGTGGTGAGCCCACTGGAAGGCGGCCCCACGTCGCTCCTTCGGGCTGAGCCCGGCCGGACCCTGTGGGGGAAGGCCCGGCCACCAGGCGCTCGCATACGAGCCCCAACCCCGGGCCTGGCTCCAGGGTGGGGCCCCGGCTGCGCCATACCGGGCGACGTCACGGTCCCTGATGTAGTATCTCTCATAAGGGGTTTTGAACCGCTCTTAGTCTGTCAAGATTTTAGATAACGAAAAATCTGATGATGAAGGCAGAAATTCGAGTTCTGCACACACACACACACACACACACACACACACACACTCACTCACTCACTCACTCACTCACTCACTTTATTTTAACGGCAATAATTTTATTAATGCAGCGCGCATTTCTGTTTGACCCTTTTTTTTTTATTTTTTTTTTTTATAGAAATAAATAAATACATGTAAAAGTGGCGAAATTAAAACCATTTAAAAACCGCAACAGACGTTTATTCACAGAGGTGGAATAGGAAAAGTCCACACATCCATGGGCGTAAATTTAATTTAACAGAAGTTAAATAACTTAAATATAAAATTTCTCATGAGCAATTTTTGAAGGGGACACAAATAATAGTCAAATTGGACTTATAAAGACACAGTGTCCCCACAGTGAAAAACTTTGCTTTTATCATTATTTTTGTAGCATGGAGACTGCGTCATTATGGTTGTGTTCAAAGTTTCTCTCAGGTTCAATGACGAAGCAAAACAAGGAATAAAAAAAGGTTTACATTATTATATAAAATTAATTAAGACACTTAAGAACAGAATAGAAATTGATTATAAAAAATACAGTGGGGTCAGTTCAGACGTAGCACAGTGCTCATTTAGTAAATGCACAGATAAACAATATGCTAATTGTGGCCGTTAATGTTAACATTATACCAAGTCCTCCCAAATAAAACACTGCATGTGAAACGGCTTTGGTGCGTTAGTGTCAGTGCACTATGCTACAAGCTATTGTGAACAAGCTAACGTTCACTAGATAAGTCATATTTTAATCGCTAATAGAGCAGATTCATGCTCATCAGCAATCAGCATTTTTGCCGCAACTAATTTATGAATGAGTAACTACATTAAAGAGAATCGCTTTATTTAAAGTGAATAAAATACCCTAGTTAATGAAGTTGAACATTAATTGAGCCACAGCCACACACCTGACTCGTGTGTGTAGAGTAGGTGAGATGAACTGGGAAAGCAGGCAGTGGGTCAAACCACTGTGAGGAAGGGGAGGGGGAACTCAACTGTTTCTAAATGCATTTTTTGCATTTGTTTTTTTTTTCTACTTACACAATTATTTAGGTATACATACATATATTTTTCACAATAGAGAGTGCGATATTATTTGTATAATTTTTTGGGGAATTTTTTCGGGATTCACGCCCATGCTCGCGGGCCGGATATAATTGTACGTCGGGCCGGATTTGACACGGAGTTTGACACCCCTGATCTATGTGAAGACACTGATCATGTTAATGATTTCTCACAATAATTATCAACAAGGATTTAACAAGGTAGGAAACAGCTATTTTTAGAAAAGGCTCGGGGGCGACTCATGTGGTCCTTGCGGGCGACCTGGTTGGTGACCCCTGTCCTAGTTGTTTCAGCTCCAGTTCAGGCGGTTATCATTTTAAATAACCACAAGCAATACCAGCTAGGGAATTTATGTCTTCAGCATCATGTGCGAGTTCCTTCTCCACACTGTCAAGAATCCTAACCCCTATTGCCGCACCAGGTTACATAAAAAATCTTGGTCCATGAGAAATCCATAACAAACACTAACATGGATGAATTTGTAAGGGTTTTTCTTAAGGGAAACAGGACACTAATGCCATAGATGGATGGATGGACAGAATAGCTAGACAGAACAAGATTAGTATTAAAATGATTAACAATACTGTAACCGAGCGTTCGTGTAGGGTTCGCCTAAACACTTTATATTAAATAAAACAATATATTAAATAAAACGATATTAATCAAACTCTTCACAACTTTATTACACACCATAAACTTTAGCCAGAAGTCACCGACACTTTTAGCACCCCCAAGTGCGCATGTCCCTTACCTATCTATGGCAAGCCCCGAGGGGAAAAATTGATTATACACACAATGAGTACCAGTCGATCCAGAATTAGTACAGCATAACAAATTAAATAAAGTCTGTTACATACGTCCCCCCCTCACAAAATAACCGTCCCTGTTTATATGCAAAAGCAAAAAAAAAAACATCAAGGAGAATACGTAAAAAAAAAGAAAAATTCACAGACCATGTATGACACCACCAATGTATGATGAACATAAAACTAAGCACAGAACCATATGACAACATCCCACTTAAACCGAGGAAAACAGACATATCAATACAGAACAAAATCCTGCAAATGGCCAGGAGGTCTACAAACTCTCCCAGTCCTACTAAAGCTAGGTTCTAGCCTCCCACACTGTGAGTCTGCCAAAGCATCCAGATCTTTTGGGAAGGAACACAGTCCTTCCTACCAGAGACATCAGATCCCATGGGAAATGGTCCAGGCTGTGACAAGGGGTAAATGGGCAATGTGTACGGCCGTACCCTGTCATAATGCACTACTTGAGCCCTCTCAGCATTGTTAAAGGGGTTTACAATCCGGCAAGTCAGTCCAGGTTCACCATATAAATCCATGACTTGCACAACTTTATACGGTCCCTTCCATGGTGCCAGCTTTATGCGACTCTTCACCGGGTTGTGGAGCCACACGATTGCACCTACATCATAAGGTTGGTGATGCAAGGAAACGTCATGGTACAGTTTCTGATGGTCATAAGCTGCCTCACTATGCATCCGCGCACTGCTAAAGGCAGAGTTCAGTTTCATCAGCAGTGAAAGAACAAACTCGCCATGTGACACTGCCATCTGAGAGTCAAGAGCACGGGTGGGTAACAGTACATTGACAGGAACTAATGCTTCCCGACTGTGGGTCAAGAAGATAGGAGTGAAATGAGTGCTGGAGTGAGCCGTGGTATTGTAAGCAAAAGCCACATGTTTCACATAATCGTCCCACTCCCCTCCATAAGTCAAAAATGTCTTAGCCAGTCGATCAATCAGAGTCCGATTAAAGCGCTGTTAGTGTTAAAACTGTTTTCACACTATCTCACACACATTCCTTTGTCCGTTCAGTGTCTATAGGATGTTAGTCTGTAAGGTAAACAGAGAGTCTTATCTGGGCTCATAAATCTCTGACTGGTATATCCTCTTGTCTAAACAGGAAACACTTAAGGTCAGCTTTCTCCCCAATATGTGTGTGCGTGTGCGTGTTCGTGTGTGTGCGCGTGGACTGTATCATCCTGTGTGTATAAATACGTGTCTGCCACCTGCAATAAACTGAAGAGAGGAAACATTGCTACATTCTGTGTCCTGTGTATTTCTTCTTCCCTGATATCAGAAAGGCACTACGGAGCATCACAGGTCGTATGGAAAATCTCTCCATGAATTAAGTTTCGTTTTGGGCATGATAAAAATCTAACAAGCGCTTCAACCATGCCGTCTGATTTCGGGTGGTAAGGTGTGGTGCGAGTCTTTTAAATGTTCAAAAGACGGCAGAGTGTCTGAACCACTTCCGCCTCTAACTGACGACCTTGATCTGAGTGCAAAGTCCCTGGTACGCCATGAAGCAGAACATAGTCTTTAAACAGACATTGTGCCACCGTCTGTGCAGACTGGTTAGGTAAAGCATACAAATTGACAAATTTGGTGAAATAGTCCTTGACGACCAGCACATACCGGTTACCTTTCGAAGTGGCAGGCAGCTCCAAGATGTCCATAGCCACTCTTTCAAATGGTCGCACTGACTGAGCACCACCCATCGGCGCACGGTGGGCTGGAAGAGGACTACGCCGCGTCTGACACGCCTTGCACTGCTCACACCATGCTTTGATATCCCTGTACATGGAAGGCCTTTAACAAAATTGTCTCGCCCGTTCCCACACCCGCTCAGAAGAGAAATGGGCAGAAGCTGGTGCCCCATGCAGCTGTAAAAGAATGTCAGATACCAGAGCAGAGGGAACAACCATTTGGACCACCAGATTACCCGTGAGTGGGCAGAAAACTGAACGGCATAACAGTCCATCAACAATAGAAAGATGATTAAATTCAGTCCAGAACTTATGTAAGCGCCAAGAAGCTACCTGTAACCTCCGCCTGGGCGGTCTTATGGATTGAGACACCCAGCCTAACACAGTCAAAATATCAGGATCGGCGTGCTGCATAGCCCTAATGTCCGATACAGAGTATGACAAAGTATTAATATGAGACCCGCTGTCCGAATTGCTTAGTGAGCCCATGGCAGCCCCATCACCAGTAGAATCAGAGAAATCAGAGGAACATGGAATGTCAGTGTCCGTTCGAGCAGAACTCACCACATTCACATCCAGTACTCCCTTACCACTTGGCCATGCCTTACTCAAGCTGAGCGACTCAGGGCGGCGAGAAAGCGCATTCGCGTTCCCATAACATTGTCCATCTTTGTGTACAATGACCCAATTCAAAGGGTCTAGCTCCAGGATTCATCTACCCCTTCTGCCTGTTGGATCGTCATCAATAGACATACGCCAAAGCGCTAAGAACGGACGGTGGTCTGTGATAATAGTAAATGCAGTAAGTCCAATGTAATGCTTAAACTCCCGTACTGCCCACACAACAGCCCACAACTCATGATCAAAGGTGGACCAACGCCCCTGCGTGGAAGTCAATGTCCGGCTGGCATATGCGACCACATGTTCCAGTCCATCTTTGTCCTGGTCAAGAACTGCACCGACTGCTAAGTTGGACCCATCGGTGTAAATTTTAAAAGGTACACGGAAGTCAGGCAATATCACTACAGGGTCAGAAGACAACACACTTTTCAAAAGGTTAAATGATGTGTCACATTCAGGAGTCCACACAAAGGGGACATTCTTCCCAACAAGTTGGTTCAGCGGGGCAGCAAGTTTAGAAAAGCCCTTAACAAAGCGGCTGTAATAGGAACAAAGTCCCACAAAGGCTCTCGCCTCAAAAGGAGAATGGGGAACTGGCCAGTTCAGAACTTTCTCAGTGTTCTTAGGGTCAGGCTGGAGACCCTTTCGAGAGACTACATGGCCCAGAAAACCACATGATCTCTGGGAAGGTGGTATTTGCCTGGATTCACTCTCAACCCAGCAGACTGGATTCTTGAAAACACATCCTTGAAGCTCAGCAGATGTTTTGCAAATGTTTTGTTATAAATCAAAATGTCATCGAGATATACCATGCAGCTGTGCCACGGGAGCCTCTGAGAACTAGCTTCATCAAACGTTGAAATGTGGCAGGAGCGTTGCAAAGACCCATTGGCATGGACCGCCACTGATAGAGCCCTTGTCCCGTAGTAAAGGCTATCTTCTCTCGATCCTCCTCTGCAACTTCCACCTGCCAGTAACCGTTAGAGAAATCCAGCGTGCTAAACCACATAGCATCTGCTAATGTGTCCAAGATGTCATCCACATGAGGCAGGGGATGCGAGTCTTTAATAGTCACACTGTTTAAGCGTCTATAGTCCACACAAAAATGCCAGGCGCCACACTTCTTCTTCACTAAAACAACTGGTGATGCCCATGGGCTACAGCTTTCCTCAATAACGATATCTGCTAGCAGGCCAGCCACTTGTTTCTCTGTCTCAACCCGTTTTCCTGAAGCTGCACGGTACGCACGCTGCTTAATAGGTGCTTGCTCACCCGTTCTGATGTGATGTTTTACAAGTTTATATTTACTGCCATCCCGTCTGGACAAGCTGAAGATATCGTTGTACTCCAACAGTAATGACGAAAGTGAAGCTTTCTCAGACTCAGAAATAGGTGACTCATCCAGCGACACAGGAGGGATATCACTGGGAAAGGACACTGTTGCTATATCCACTGGAACATGGAATGGCGGAAACATCGGAGTCATCAACTGGGTAAAATTCACCCAGGTGTGCATGTCCTCTTTCGAGAAAATTTACTGCCCGGTAGGGTTTAAGATCCGAGCTTTAGTAAGTCCATTGTGAACTGTGCCTACTGTGTGAGCAACAACTAGGCTGGAACAATCCGCCACATTGGGGTCCAGATATCCAACAAAGTTGTTAAGCGAGCTGTATTTGGCAAGCATACTTTAACAGGCACCACAGATTCACTGAGTGGAGGTAAGGTCATAGCAGTGGCCAGCGAAACATTGCAGCAACTGGGAACAAAGTCTTTGCTGGTAAGGAGAGGAACTGAGATGTCCCGCAGTTGTAGCTTAGCACAGCTGAGGTCCAACAAAGCATGATTCCTCAATAGAAAGTCCCAGCCTAGCAATACAGTTTGTGTGGTCTCTCTAAGCACATGAAACACATGCTGCCATAACTCAGTGCCCAGCTGAAACATTATTATGATAGAACCTAATGTATCTAGCAATTTTCCATTTACCGCACGAGCCGACACATAGTCCCTTTTCAGCGGCCGATTACGAAGTGTTGAAATTGACATACGAAAGTCAGCGCTCATGAGAGAAACACTGGAACCAGAATCCACTAACATATGTACTTCAACACCTTTAACAACTCCTCACATATGACATTAGCAGCTCCTGACCAGTGTTGAAAATAACATTCACGTCTTCAGGGACTGAGTAGCCATCGTTAACACTGCCCACTGAGAGCCCTCAGGTAGTACAGCTGGTGTTTGGGCCGCAACATCAGCTACTGTCCGTTTCCCGGCACACTGCGACGTTCTGCTCTGCCAGGAAACATGAATCGCATGCCTCTTTTCCTTGAATCATCCTCATGACTGGTCCATCTACGAGTGGGGCTGCGTCTAGCAGGGGAGCGAGCAGCGTATGAGTTGTTATAATCACGAACATACATGATGTATGTTCATCACTGCGTTGGAACATTTTATTCTCAGTCTCCATGCGCTGTCAAAAACATGTAACTGGCATCCACAGCCACAGACACACTGGCACATACCATTAGACCGAGAGCGGTCTCCACTCCACTCATTCATCGCTCTCGGATTTCAGTCTTTGGCAATTATCACAGCTTCCTCCAAGTCTGTTGCTTCTTGGTCGTGGCATTAAGCTCTGAGCACAGGATCCAGACCAGCCACGAAACGGCGAAACTTTTCCTCTTTCTGCGCCTTGTCCCCATATTCTGGAAAAGCCAGACCTGCTGATCTCCACCGCATACACCTCCAAACGCGGAGCACGAGGGCAAGCTGATAGGCTGGCTCTGAAACGATCCATGAACTGTCGCTGCCCGAAAGCTTCCTTGAGTCTCTCTTTCACCGCTGTATAATCCGCTTGAACAGCCGCAGGAAGACTGTCCCACAGGAGAAATGGCGCGTTGCTCAAGCGTGTCGGCAGAATTCTTACCAGTTCATAATTATAGGACACAGCGTCATCTCCCTCAGTTAGCGCTCGGACCGCGACCTCGAACTGCCGCGCCCAACATAGAAAGCTCTGCTTCTCGTCACCGGAGAACGGCGGTGGTAACTCAATTCTCACGTGTCTGTTGATCCTGTCGCGGTCCCGACTTGGGTAGAAATCATCCTCGTCTTTACACCACATGATGGCCGCGCCCACGCTGAACCCGCACATGCTAACTCAGCTAAGCACTTTTCAACTATAAACTAACTAGTTAAACACCCACGGTAACACTGAACCAGGTAAACGACAAAAACAAAACAAAACCGCTGCCACCAATGTAACCGAGCGTTCGTGTACTTTATAATAAATAAAACAAAAAAACGATATTATCCAAACTCTTCACAACTTTATTACACACCATAAACTTTAGCCAGAAGTCACCGACACTTTTAGCACCCCCAAGTGCGCATGTCCCTTACCGATCTATGGCAAGCCCCGAGGGGAAAAATGGATTATATACACAATGAGCACCAGTCGATCCGGAATTAGTACAGCATAACAAAATTAAATAAAGTCTGTTACAATACAAACAAAGTTTGTCCGTGATGCCAGATAATCGGAGGCCAGATTATCTTACCGGCTCCTTAGCCCCTGAGATGACTCTTGCCACCCTGCCTGCTCCTGCTTCTGTTCCAGACTCCTGGTCTGCTCTGCCTCCATAGTTACCTGGTTTGAACTCTGGACTGTTTTTCGGGTTTTGTTTCTGCTCTGCCCATCATGGTTCTGTTTGCCGGCTTTTGATATTTTGGACTGTTTTTTCGGTTTTGGATTTGTCTCCCTGCATTGCCCTGTTTGCCTTTTTTGACCCTGGACTGTTTTTGGACTTTGTTTTTGCTTTGCCCCAATGCTCTGCTTACTTTTATTAAAGCAATAATTGTAACTGTAACTGTAATTTCCTGGATCAATTTCCTGTACTCTTCTTCCTGTTTCCTCCTGATACAGCCTACAATAGCAGTGTCGTCCACGAACTTCTGCATGTGGCAGGATTGAGTTATTTCGAAAATCCCACATGTACAGGGTGAACAGAGGTTTGCTCTGCTGCCCTCCATTAGGCTGCACAGTGCATTTCTTTATGATGATGACATGCTTAATGTTTTTTAGCCCAGTCTACCTCAGTGGTCTAAGCTGCGTGCGAGACTAGCTAAATGTTTGAGGCAGGGGCGTAGATTACACGGGGGATATGTCCCACACACTTTTTATAAAAAGTAAATTCCTCCCCCTCACTTTTTTAGTGGAGAGTTGCGTTCACGACATGTTGAGGTTTTAATGGAGCAATTTATATAAATGCAGTGTGATTTAAAATTCAAAGAGACAAGATAGTCTATACATGACGTTCCGTAACCATGGCAATCAGTCACTCACTTGTTACGTCATCATCACACGCCCTAATACTGTAGCTCGAGTCGCATCCACGGTCCCACGCGTGATCCAACATTCGGTTGTGATGAGCTCAAAGCGGCAAAAAACGCTTTTTTTTACAAAAAAGTCAAGCAGTGTAAGTTGGCATATGGTATCCGAATTGTGTTGCACAATGTTTAGTAACTCTGCCTGTTGCTCTTGTTGAATAATTAGCAAGTTTTAAAGGATTTAAAGGATTATAAGGAAAAATAGCTGCTTGGACAAACGTTCACTTTTTTCTGTGTATTTTTCTTAACTCTTTTATAGATGGGAAGGAACATCACAGAAACACTTTTGGCAGTTTTAAGTAGCTTTATGTATTAATATATATATGTTAGCTTAAACACTGTGTAAAAAGCTACTACTTTTAAACAAACCAGCCAGAAAGCTTAAACGAAGTGACACTAAATGTTTATTTCATCTCATTGTATAATTGATCTAGGGTCTTGACATGTTTGTCAGTTGAGTTCAATACATATTTTCTTTTAATAGTTTGTTTTGAATTACTTGTTTTATTCCTGAAACATGGATTGTAGAATAGAACAAAATGAAGTATTATTTAAATGTGAAAGTATCCATTACTGTGTGCCATGTACTGTGTGTAGCAGTGTGGTCTGATATCATCTAGTTAGCTAAGGGCGTGTTCTGATTATGCTCATTTACCTGCCTATAAAATCGTTTTTAAAAATTATTTCATTTAAGGGTGGACTGAGGAGGTTTGTGGGGAAGCCACTAATTGCTTATTAAACGTCTGCATCCGTGCCTCGTGAGTCGCCGTACAGGTATGTCTTGACGCTGACTTTATTATTAACGTTATATGGGCTTTAACAATCAGCTGATTAAAGTGTGTTTTCCCTATTTAAGGTGCGGGTCAATGTGCAAAGGACGTTACAGTGGGCTGCTGTAGTGGGCTTTTCGCCTGCTGTGTGGCTTTCCTGCGCATCGCTTGCACCGCTTTGATGTTGGCTTGACTGTTTGCTTTATCCGACTGCAGCGGCTCCGCGCTACATCATCCATGCTCTGCTTTTCCTGCTTCGCTCTGCGTTGTCTGCTTCGCTGGGTTCACCTGGGCATTTTAATCTATGTTTCTGTTCTCTGGGGCTCCGTGTTACTTCCATTTGGCACCAGTTGATTAACATTTTGCTGCTCCCATATGCTAACAGTTAATCGTTGCAGCATTTAAATACCCGCAGGATCACCTGGACCGGGGGCATGGTGCTTATTTCCAACGGTAGTGCGAGTAATTAATTTAGAAGTGGCATGTGACAGGGTAGTCATTACCTGACTGTCACTAGCATTGCTGTTTATTCTTTGTTTTCGGGTTACTTTTTGTGTTGTGATTTAATTATTTATTTTTGCATTATCTTTATTCTTTTTTTATTATTATTTACACAACCTTGTTGGGTTGAGGTTTTCTTACTTTAATGGTAATCAATTTCTTTTGGTTTCTATTTCTTTATTGGTTTGAATTTGTGGTATAATTTCTTTTCTGTTTTCTTATTACTCAAGTGTAGTTATTTTCTAATTTATTTTGTTATGTGAAGTGCCTCTCCTATGTTCATGCGCCTCTATAAGGATTTTTACTGGTTTTCTGCCTATTTCAGCCTGCTTGTAATCTGGTAGCTGGGCTGATCGGACACGGCGCCCTAAGTAACACGCAGTTTTTGGGCAGTTGCCTGTGTTGAGAGCCAGGCTGTTGTATGTGATGCTTGTTTCAATTTATGTGTTTTAAATGACTTTTCTGTCTTTTCTTTTACCTTCAGGAGTGGGGTGGCCAGTGGCAGCAGATTAGCATGTGGTGGTGGGTGCCCTACCTGATTGCAGTGCAGTGTTCACAGTGAGGTGTGGCGTGTTGTGGTGCGTGTGTGCACGTGTGAGTGTTCTCTCTGCTTAGGACATCAGGCCTTCTTTCCCCTGAGGTGTTATGTTTGTCTTTTTCTGCTTTTACTATTTGATGTAGTGAATAAATTTGAATTCATTTTAAATAAAGTTGTTCTTATTCACTCAACTCTGGTCTGATACCTGACCCAGTCTTGACGAACCTGTGTGCTTTAAGGTTGAGGGTAGTCCCGGAAATAGCCCCCGGGTGGCGTAGTCGGTACAAATTAATAGTTGGTAATGCCGCATTTGGCGTAGTTAGTACAAATTACAAGTTGGCATCGCCACATGTGCATACACAAAATACAATTTAAAATATGTAAACAATATACTCTTAGTACCATTATAAGGACATCTTTGTACTTTATACTTAGAAAGGTACACATTACTACCTTAGAGTACCAATGTGTACCTTCATGTACAACTATACATTTTTGGGGTAAATAAGGTACAAAGATGTCCTTTTAACGGTACTGTCCCAGTGGCAAGCTGTTGTATTTCTTTCTGTTTTATAATCATAAAGCATATAAAGCAAAAAAATTGATTAAAAAGAAAACCTGTCAATTACACAACGGTTAACTGGGGGGGACAGTAGACATTGGAACAGTAGACATTTCGTCCCCCCACTTTTGAAATGATGGCTACGCCCCTGGTTTGGGGTGATCAATCAAATGGATTTAGGTGGGATTTACTGTTCACATACTGCTCACTGCTCCTGCTCACTATGTCTGTGAGTTAAGATGTAAGCCAAGTATCTAAAGTGTAATATTTGACATGTGTTACAATATAAATGTGGCAGCATTGTGGTTTGTGAATGGAGGGCGGGGCAGGGAGCAGGTAGACACGGGAATGACACACCTGAAAGGGGATTATGATTGTGTTCTCTCTCTTGCAGTGATCAGAGGGAGCATATAAGGAGGAGCGGGAGGATGTGTGTGGGAGTGTGTGCCTGGGAATGTAAGGCGCGGCCCTGAGCACAGATCTTATAAAAATAAACGATCTCTTGATTTTGAACCTGTCCTGTCGTGGTCTTCCTTTCCCCGAACCATTCGCTCTCCCACAGTAAACAAACATTTGACTTATTCAAAGCTGCAAACATTTACAAGATTTATGTAATACAATGTTATTTTCAATGTGACAAGACAAGAAACATTAAGGGAGCCATTAAGACATGCTGTTTATTATATTGTCAAAATAAATCAAAGACTGTTTCCTTGCTTTCTTGAGAAGTCAGTAAATTCACTTGTGTTAAAAAAAGCAGAAAAGTTATCATCCTCAGATTTTATTTAGAACATGGGTCATTTTGTGTAGATCATGTTTAAAGTTTTGTTTTAGACAGCATTTTATAGCAATAAAAATATTTGCAATTCTAGTTCAGATTTAAAATGCTGATACTTGCCTGGACCAAACTGGACCTTCAGCCTTCTTCCTCACAGCACCATGCTACCTCCAAACCTCTAGAAATGCTCGAAAGGTCTGACCATCTCACAAGGTACAAGGAAGTAATGCAATAAGACTCCTCGGTTCAGGCATGTGGGTAGGTGATTGTCTTGATATCAGAGCAGCCGAGTTTCTGGCAGTTGTAAAACAATGACTAAAGACCCCCTTCTTTAATCATTTAGTTTCTTTGACTATTGGTATTTCTAATTCATGATCTATACCACCAGAGGGCTACCTTAAATTTTACTAAATGAGAATGTACGCAAACAAAATATGAAAAGAAAACACAAAAATTAGAAAAACTAAAATCAAGGATTGGAAAAAGACATTGTAAATTTAAAATGAACACAAAAGGCCACATTGCAAAAACAACAACAAACAATACATTCAGCAACTAAAAAAGGGAAACAGAAATTGAATAGGGTAATTCATTAAGGGCTCATAAAACACAGGAAGTGAAATTAAGGCAGTCCCTTGGTGGTCTTGGGGAGGATTGTTCATGGTGTCTGCTATATAATAAAATTAAGAAAATCTGAACATTGGACAAGACTATTTGCATATAAAAAAATTAGCCAAACATGTAGTAATGTGCCTTTAGATACATGTATGTAAACTGGCTGAACAAAAATGGCCCCATCTTCTTCAGTGTCCAACAAATATATTTGTCAAATTATGTCCATTACTACAAACTAAAACAAAACGGTACAATAAATGAGCTATAGAAAGAAAAGAAAAAAAAAGAGATATGTCTGTGTACATTCTTCTATTTTATATATATTTTATATTTAACATAGTAAAAAACATTTAAGCTTTGTAATAAAAGGTCAATTACCTGGTTTTACTAATTGGATTTGTCTATTTTAAAGACAGATGGAATCAAATAAATAAATCCTATAAATAGTACTTTTTATTTTATTTTTACTTTTAGCTTCTTAAACAACCATGTTGGAAAACATATCCTGTGCTTGTGGACCTCAACCCAATTGAAAATCTATGGGATGTGCCGGATAAGACTTTATGCAGCAGCCATTTTCTCCCATTATCAGTACAAGATCTTCCAGAGAACTGAATGCAACTCTGGATGGAAATAAATGCTTTGACATTACATATGTTTATCAAAATGATTGCCATAGTGAATATGTGCCTCAATCAAAGCAAAAGGTGGTCAAACAAAATATCAAGAGTGTGTGATCTTTTTTCCCCCAGGCGGTGTACATTATAAAAAAAAACATTTTGAAGGTACTAAAAATACAAAATCTTTAATTTATTATATTTAATGATATTTAGGTCTATTATAGAAAAAACATTTTTGGTGTATAATAAAATTGACGTTTCATTTACATTTCTTGCTTATATGCATACATTAGCACCCAATAACAAATTAAACTCTGTTCTCTTGAATATAAACAAAAAAACAATAAGTTATGAATTTTTGTACTCAAATGAAATAAAAATTACTTTAGAATGTGGACACCTTATGTAAAATGCTAACATGCTATGTTGTTTTACCCAACACCAGGTTGGGACAATTCGTTGTGCACGACTTTGCAATGACAAGTCATATAAAACCAAAGCAAAGCATAAGGCTGTTTCAACAAAATGTGTGTAAATTTCTGATAAAAAAAAAAAATCTAATGCAGTCTGGATAGTAGATACTCCTGATACATTTAGATTGTGTTAAACATTCACAACAAAACTGGCCCTTTAGTAAGTTATGACAAATATGTTAATTATTTATAATTCCAGTTCTGTATTGACAAAGTTTAATAAAAAAAAAATAAAAACATGTTTTCCTTTAGACATAAAAATGTTTAACTTAAATAACACTGAAACACATGCAACATATGTACAATTAACTATTTCCATGTTGAACAGGATATTAAAAAAATGGCAATACAAAAAATATGTATACTACATTTATGATGAATAAAATCTTAATATTAAGGAGAAAATATAGGTCATTGAGAATGCCTATTTTAATGTTTGGAGGTATTTGTGCCATCACTGTCTGTCCTAACCGGCTACTGAAAAAACCTTAGTCCAGCTACCAGGAAGAACTTCTCCAGGAATATTTCAGAATCCAGAACAGCAATATGGGCTGCCCGGCCTATTAAAGAGTTGGCTGTGTTGGGCAGTGCATGCACGACATTGTAGCGCACCAGGTTACAGTCTTTGTTCTGGAGCACAGGTACTAGTAAGTTCTCAATCATCTCAGTATAGACTGGTCCTGGGGATTAAGATTTATTAATAGAAGAATGTAGCTTGAATTGTCTTATGCACAACAAGGAACAGCATTTATTTTTAGACACCAATCAAACGTTCTTAAAATATGAGAGAAATGCTGGCCTCACCCATCTGCTTGTCTTTTAAGGCTGTTTTGCACATCTCAATGCGAGCAGAGTGATAGGGCACGTAACGGTCCTGCAGAGAGCCTACAAGCACCACATTTCTGAAAAATTGAAGACCTGTACAATAAAGATTTCAAAGAATCCAGTCAGTTAAAAACAAAAACAATAGAAAACAAGCTGTACATGTGACTAGGAAACAACAAGCAATATTTACCAGCTTTCTTGCTTAGTTTGTAGAGAAACGTTTGCCTGGGATCTGAGTGATCACGGCAAGTCAGCTGCAAAAGAGAGCCAGACTTCTTCCATTTTTGCATGAACCACAGTCCTAAAGAAAGAAGTAGTTGTCACTCATCAAATTTAGAGTAAGCCTTAGACTGTAAACGTTACAATTAATTTGAGAAAGAGAAACTTTTTCATAATATTCTTTTGATAATTCTAACTGATGAAATGTCATTTTCTGTTTTCTGCTGTGTTCAGTGCACTGGTGTACTGAAGGTTAACTTGTACCAGTATTGACAAGGGCTGAGCTGTTATAGAGGGTTCCAAGATGTGGTCCAGACAGTGAAAGGAAGGTATGAAGTCTGTTAAGATAACACTTAAACCTGGGCCTTGTCAACACAGAGCGTACGATTAGATTTCCCAGAGAATGACCCACAAAGCTGAAAAACAGAAGAAATCACAGATAATGTGAGTTATTATTAAAATGTAATCGTTACTGTAAAACCCCGTTGTACGAGCAACCTATAGTACGAGCAAACTCGCGCGCAAACTTTTACCCTGTTTCACGAGTAAATTTCGAAGGCACGAGCAAACCGGTTCCCCGTTTTCGGCAGGGGGAAGCATCAGTCGCTTAGTTGACGTATCGCTCGGTCGCTCTCGTTGTTCAGTGCAGCAAAAACTTAACTTTTTTTTGTTTTATATTTTTATTTCACTAGAAATCTTGAAAAATGTCTCCCAAAAAAAAATCAGTGATGGTGCTGTGAAAACGAAAGTAAATAGAATTACCATGGAAACCGAGAAGGTTACGAGAGTGGTGTGCGTCTCACACTCGCAAATCAACCACTACCACATGAGTAAGTGTTAAATTATGTTTACATTACGGTAATTTGCGGTGTATTTGTTTGTTAAAATAGGCTACAAATACTTTTTAAGTACAGAAATAAGCAATCGAACGAGATCTCGGAACGGATTAAATCACCTTTACATTCATTCTTATGGGGAAAATCAGTTCGAACGTACAAGCAAATGGACCTACGAGCAATTTTCAAGAACGAATTATGCTCTTACAACATGGTTTTACTGTATTATTATAACTGTTTTGAAAGACATACGTTGACAGCAGGACTAACAGTAAATAATATAAGAATTAACCTAAACATTTATCCACAAAATGCTGAACAGACCTAGGAAAGTGAACCATACTCTTTTAACAACAAAATATTCGTAAATGTAACCAAATGTATGTATGTGAATATCTTTGCATCTTTTAAAAAACTTTACCTTATTTTAGAAACGCTGAGATTGTAGATTTGTATATATTGTACAATTTCATCCAAAAGTCGATCAGTCATAGAATCAAAGTCAGCAAAAGTGTCATTCTGAGATGGTAAAAGCCAGAAAGACAGGACATGTAAGTGTAAAATTTTTTTGCAAAACAAAAAAGACATTTAAACTCTTGGTGAGAAATAATCAGTCACCTGGTTGCGCTCCGACATTAAGAAATCTATGCGAGCTCCAGGCAATCCCAGCTCCAGGTAGGTCTTCACCAGCCTTAAATCTGCACTGTTACCTGTTGTTTGAGTGGAGGAAAGTATTGTTAAGTTATACATGTGTGTGTGTGTGTGTGTGTGTGTGTGTGTGTGTGTGTGTAAGCACAGTGCCAGTCAAAAATATATTGAATACACCTTCTCCTTCAGTGTTTTTTTTTTTTTTTTTTTAGTTTCAAGATAATACTAAAGACATCAAAACTATGAAAGAACACACATGGAATAAAAATAAACAGAATAGTAAACAAAATGTGTTAAAAAACCCAGTAAACCCAAAACTTTTAGCCACTTTTAATATACCCCCAAGTGCAGTCTCCAAAACCATCAAATGCTATGATGAATTGCTATCATCATTTTTTGTTCTAACTGTTGTGTCTTTGATAGGGTGAACGGAACATTCCTGAATCTGTGGTTCCCACTGTAAAGCATGGAGGACATGTGATGGTGTGCAGCTGCTTTGCTGTTGTCATTTGGTAATTTAGTAAAACTAAATTAGGGCACACAACCAACATGGTTACTACAGAATTTTTCGATGTCATTCCATCACAGAGGAAGGAAAGGGGGATAGCAAGAAAAGCAGGAACTTGAAATTTCGCTCCGAGATGAAAGCAAACCCCTGTCTGTAGATAGCAAAAACTTCTCTTTTGCATTTAACCTTACGTCCACCCCATTAACCTGCTGTTACTACCGGTTTCGAACACGCCGTGTGGGCAGGTAGTTTGGGCGCGCCTCTACAAATACCCATGTAAAGATTTTCTGTTTAGGCAGAAAATCTAGGGTTAGAGGTGAGTTTTGTTCTTTGTTTTGGCACCGTCACTGAGTCCTACATGATTCACCACGGCACTGTTTAAGCTCATTGAGCCTGGTTGTTTGTTTGTCTTTTGGTTGTATATAGTCCTGTCTCTAACTCGTATATTTGTATTATACATGGGATAGTAAAGCGAAACTAAAACTAAAACTGGGTCTCGTTTATGTGCTTTCTTCCATAACATAATCATATCATATCTCATATCATATCATATACTTTTATTTAATGCCATGCCATGCATCTTCATGGCAAAAACAGTTTATAAGAACAAAATACCATAAAATCACAAACAAATAATTACAGCACAAGACAGTTTAAATAAAACTTTTTACGTTGATATATAATAAAAAATTCTAAAACTTTTCCTGATTTGTTAAACAGCTCATTAAATGAATTGACTTCATAAAACAACTTTCTGTGGTCATTATAAGCAGGACAGTCCAACAAAATATGTTTGACAGTGAGAGGAATGCTGCAGTACAAGACCCTATGTCTTCACCTTTCAGCAAGTAATCATGTGTCAGTCTTGTACGCCCGATTCGACATCTGGTTAAGATCACTTGATCAAATCTCGTCTTCAAAGGTATTAAAACCCTGTTAGTAATTTCACGGTGTATTTCATACAGTTTGTTATTCGTCCATGTATTCCATTCTTCTTGGCACTTATTTAGTATATAGCCATTGATAATAGGTTTATACTCTAAGGGAGGAATTTGGCATCCAGTCACATTCTGCTTTAAAGCTTTCTTAACGGCTGCATCAGCTCGCTCATTTCCTGAAAGTAGACATGTCCTGGAATCCAACATTTCTGCAGATGATTCTGCAGATGATCAACTTTGGGTAAAATATACTATCAAAGGATGGTTATGTTCCAAAGATTCCATTGCTTGAAGGCATGATGATTTAGAATCCGTAAAAATCAGTGTTATTTTGTTGGAAATTTTCAATATTTTCCAAAGCCAAAAGCAAAGCACGGGCTTTAGCTGTGAAAATTGAGCATTCTTTTGGAATTCGGATTCTATACTGTTGCTGACCAGTCACCATCACTGCAGCTACGCCATTGTCCGCCTTTGATCCACCGGTGAATATAAAGTGTAAGAAGTACTGACTTCTAATGTCCATATACTGCTGTCTATAAACATTCGGATGAGTCACACCTTTTTTCTGATGTCCTAAATCCATATTGATTACAGGCTCCTTTAATATTCAAGGAGGCAAGGAACTGAAGTGTGTTTGACGTAAATTATCCAGATTTATGTTTAAATTTTGTAAGTCCGGATTAATACGCACACCGAAAGGTCTGATGGCTCTTGGTTTGCTCTCATACAACTGATCAAACTGGGGATTAAAAACTGAAGAATATGCTGGGTTATTTTTATTTGCGTTTAGTTTATTAGCATATTGAAGTGACAGCTTTAACCGTCTGTTTTAGAGCGAAGGTTCATTGGCTTCAATATATAAACTCTGCACTGGAGAAGTTCTAAATGCACCCAAAGCTAGTCGCAATCCTTGATGATGCACCGTGTCAATTATTTGTTTATATGATTTCCTAGCAGAGTCATAAATTATACTGCAATAGTCCAAACGAGACTGAATGAGAACTTTATAAAGTCTCAAAAGAAGGATGTAAGCTGCACCCCATTTCATTTTGGCCAAGACTTTAATAATATTCATAGTTTTTAGGCACTTATTTTTAAGCAATTTTAAATGAGGGATAAAAGTCATTTTGTTATCAAGAAGAAGACCTAAATACTTAATTTCCTTAACAACTTTAAATCAGTTCTCCCTTGATGAAAAGTCCTGGGTCATGATGCAGAGATCACTGAAGGCAGAAATGAATACAAAGAGTTTTTGTTTTAGAATACTTAAAACCATTTTCAAGGTCCACTGTTAATACCTAATTGTAAATGTCTTTCGATTATACTCATATTCCTCCCTCTATAACAGATGCTCAGATCATCTACATAAAGACTGCGGAATATGTTTGATCCAATAATTTCCACAATGCTATTTATTTTGATACTAAAGAGAGTAACCGAGAGAATCCTTCCTTAAGAAACTCCAAGTTCGTGTTTGTGAATATTTGATAGATAGTTTCCTACTTGGACTTTAAAGTATCTACTAGTTAGAAAGTTTACAATGAAGATAGGTAATTTTCCTCTAAAGCCCATTTGATGAAGATCTTTCAAAATCCCATACCTCCATGCTGTATCATATGCTTTTTCTAGATAAAAAAAACAGCAACAACATGTTCTTTCCAGATGAAATTCTCTGATGTACGTTTCCAGTCAAATTAGTCGGTCCAGTGTGCACTTACCATGTCTAAATCCACACTGGTAGTCAGTTAATTGTTTCCTTGATTCCAGTATCCAAACAAGGCGGTTGTTAATCATTCTCTCCATGGTTTTACACAAGCAACTAGTCAGGGCAATGGGTCTAGAGTTATTTGGATCAGTGTGATCTTTCTCTGGTTTAGGTATAGGAATTACTGCTGCTTCTTTCCAAGAATCCAGTATTTTTCCAGAAATCCATACAGAGTTAAAATTATCCAATAAAAGAGACGTAAGTGCTTTAAAAACTGGTAATGGATTTTATCTGGGCCAACAGCAGTATCATGTGAACATTTTGAAGAGTTTATTAATTCTTCCATTTTGAAGGGTTGATTATATACTTCCTTGTTATCAGAACAAAAACTCAGTTCTTTATATTCTTGCTGTGCTCGTCTTAATTGAAACTCAGGGAGGCAATTCTCTATCGATGGGTTCTTTTCAAAGTACTCAGCTAATGTATTCGCTATATCCATTTCCCTTGTCTGAAGTGTCTCGTTTTTTTAATATGCTGTATATAAGATTCACTTTCCATGCCCTTTATTTTACGCATCATGTTTTCCAAACCCTCTTCGTGGGAGTATAACAGGTTAAACTTGACACAAATTGTCTCCAACTTTGTTTCTTTGCTTGATTTATAACTCTACGAGCTTGAGCGCTGCAAATTTTTAAACGCATCAAGTTAGTATTTGATGGGTGTTTATTAAAAAAACGGTTAGCCTTTTTCCGTGTTTTAATAGCTTTTTTTTACATTGTTCATTGACCCTTGGATTAGCTTTATTGTGAAGTTTTGTTGATGTCTTCGAAACCGTTTCATTTGCAATATCAATTAACTGCTTTTCCAGTTTGTCTGAATTGTCGTTGTCTTTTCGGATTTGTTAACGTGTTTCTGTATTTGTTATTTGTTGTCGGATTAGTTTTTTTTTTTTTTCAGATTTGTTAATGTGTTTGGCACAGACTGCAATGATTTGCAAATCTCATAAACTCATATTATTTACAGTAGCACAGTAACACTGAGAAAACATACTATTTTAAGTGAAAAATAGTCATTTTTAATTTGATGTCTGCAGCGCGTCTTAACAAATTTGGGACAGGGCTATGTTTACCACTGTGTAGCTTGCCATCTTTTAACAACAGTCTATAAACATCTGGACAAAAGGAACAGAATAAACTTCCACTTTGCCTTTTTTTTTAAATGATTTTTAGCACAGAGTAGACAGCAGGGTTTCTGCGCCAAGTTTCGAGGTTGATATGGGTTTTTTTGATAGAATGGGATGATATTTAGAAATCACTGCAGCCAATGGCGATAAATGATGAAGATTTTTTTTGGCCAATGTGTTTGAATGATTTATTTAACCTTCATCTCATAAAATCTAACAGTTAATTAATATGTGATACAGAAAACTGTTCAAATTAAATGTTTATTGAAAAACACAAGCCTCTCCAATCAGTGCGCTTGTAAGCAGGTTTTGGTACCCGAGCCTACCTGCAGCCTAAACTACAGCTGGTTGATGGAGCTCTAACAATACAGTTCCAAAATGATACTCATTCTTTCTCTAAAAGTTCAAAAATATTTATCTAATTAAATATATAAGGCAAATAATTAGAACTTATAGCCAGGGACACACCAAGCTAACGGGCGGCTTTCAGGAAAATGTCGGCTGGTTTTTTAGTGTTGGTCAGCTTTAGTTTTATCCACACAATTGGCTCTGGTTGGACGGCGTCTGTCGTGCTTTTGGCTGATTTTGTGAGTCGAATCAGTGGCGGACCACGATTGGCTATTCAGCTTAGCGAATGAGCACACAAGACTAAAAACGGAACACGATTGTTGTCATTTTTTCGCTCGTCTTTACAGCTTAGCAGAGATGATTGAAAAAAGCTAGATGAATCTGTAATTAATGGCAGGTGTTAATGCTGCTTGTTTAATATATTTACAGTCTTAGCTCTTCCGGTTTCCCTATTTTGATGGCGAATACACACTACTGTCACCTGAATGTATGGGAGAGTTATGTTGTCTTACGCAAGCACAGAAAGCAGACGCGCGGTTCGGTGTGTCAGCTGCGTCTGCCTAATAATGGGCTGCATTTGTAGCACAATTGGCCAATGCCGATTAATAAAAAATGCCCAAAAAAGATTTTCCGACCTCTTGTCAAGTTATAAAAATATCTAACAAATAATATTATATAATAAATATCAATAATAGCTTTTTTTTTTGCATGATAGAGCTTTAATTTGCATTTGAGAATGACACAGTGAACTGTGTTTTTCGGGGGGGTTTCTAAGCCCATGCAGTGAATTCTTTTATAGAATCATGCTTGTTTTTAATGCAGTGCCACCTGAGGCCCCAGAAGATCACAGATATTCAATTTTGCTCTTTGCCCTTGGTTTCTGAGCACAGAGATGTATATGCATATACATTTATGAGTCTAGCTTACCATCCAGGCCATGGACACACACAATAAGGTGAACACCCTCATCAAAGCTCTCATCCTCATCCAGACTAAAATATGGCACCGCTGAAGCCAATTCAGCCACTTCACTATAGAGGATTCCTGGCAGCTTAAACTTCTTCAGCTCCTCTTTTGCCTGGGCAAATCTACAAAACGGCAATTTCACACAGTAACAATGAATGAACAGATATGACTTAAATGAAACTTGACTTAAATGATGACTTTAAAGCATGTTTGAGACTTTTAACCATTAAATTGAAATAAACAAATGTGCTAGAAACCAGCCACTTATTCATTAAGCATAACTGCACATCATGAAAGAAATAATTCTATTTGAGAATTGGTCTAAAAACAACAACCTGCATTTTATATATAAATGGCTTAAATGAAAAAAGCATGCTAAGAAAAAACATTAAAATGGAATATCAAATTGCTAAAACTCACAATTGTATTTGAGCGGGAGGTGAGCTTTCATACCAGTGTAGAATTGTATTGGTCTGAAGTGGCTTGGTGGTTTGAGCTTGTAAGTAGGTCCAGGGGAATTGAATATTCCTGATCTGCTCCAAATTCATGTAGAAAGAGCTACTAGCTTCTGGGGTCCCACTGCCATTCCCCTCTCCACTTCCTCCCTTCACTTCTGACAAGCCATTGACATAGACTGGCACATCTGCCTCTTCATAGTAGCCATTTTCTATCATCTCAAGGTTTGGCTTTTCTTCTTCGTCATCATTTTCTTCTTCTTCAGTGGGCTGAACATCTGTCTGAATGTTCTGCATAATGGCTGGTGTTTCCTCTGGGCTTATCTCAGAAATATCAGTGCTGGAGTATGAACCAAAATAATTCTCCACTAATCCTTTCTTTACCAAGTCTGTGCTACTAGTGGCTGATGTACTAGATTGTGCTGCAGTCTGCATATCAACACCAACTTCCAGTCCTATATCTTCCTCCACAGGGGGTCCCAGTTTGGCAGGCTCAAATACCTCATGAGAAGCAAAATCTTTGCAAAGGGACAGAAGGACAGAAGCTTCATCCTTGTGAAACACTGCACCATCAGCATGACAGTTGGAGGCTTCTTGGTGTAGTAAGGCATTGGTTGGTTGGGTGGCATTGAAAGGTATGTTGATATCAGATCGATCAGAGAAAACCAAGGCCTGCTCCTGCACAATGACACTGGATAATATGCATGGAACCTCAGCCTCCATTTCATCATCTAATGGAAGTGAGTTAATAGAGGTTAGAGAAGACTGTATGCCACTTACACCACTAGTACTCTCAGGGTTTGGCCCCTCTAGTCTGTTGGACCCCTTTGAAGCATAGCTGAGGTGAGATTGCTTGAGGGCAAGACTCGGACACTTAGTAGTGGACTGCTTAACTTGTAGAGAGACCCAGTCTATATTCACTTCAGAAACATTCGACACCCTAGGAGGACCTGCTACTAACAATGTAGCAGAACTAGGCTCACTCTCAATTCCTGAATCTGAGAGTCTTGTTGCTGCAGTTTGTATACAGTTACTCCTCAGTGTGATCGCACAATCTGGCCCCATATCCACAAGCTCTCGGTTACCACAATTCTCTCTGTGTTGAATCGTGGACTCACAGCAATCTTTTGGTGTAGTACCTGGAATGCCTCCCCTTGTATGTATTGGATCAGTGAGGCTTGAAAATAGGACAGTGACTTTATCTCCCGGGTAGGGATTCTTGTCTTGAGGATTGACCTCAATATGTTGGATACCTGGAGGTATGACCACAATATTGTCTCCCTCAGTTGCTTTCCTCTCTGTGGCAACAGTTTCAGTCCCTTCCTGTGCTTGTGAACCCATTAGGTTTGTAAAACTGTCACTTATAATGCTAGTGTTAGTCTGACTGTTATTCATAAGATGTTCTATAGTTAAAGTTCTAGTGTCATTATGAGTCATGTATTTAGACATGGATCTTAACCTGGTCCGGGGATCTCCAAGCAAATATTCTTGTTTTTCTTGCTGACTGCACTGTAAGTCTTTTTTGGACTTTTCATCTGGTTCATCATTAAGGACTTTCAGATTCTTGAAGCCTGTCAAAATCACAGTCTCTTTTGAACACTGACTGATTAGCTTTTTAGAGTTGTCAGTCTTCGTGTTCTTCCTCAGTTTGATGGACTTGGCCTTGGATTTTATAGAAGGCTCATTCTCCTTGTGCCAGTTAGTGACTAAAGCAGCTTGATGAAGTTCTGGATAATGACTAGGCTTATCTGGTTTAGAAGGTCCAGATCCATTCCTGGGATTGGGTAGACCAAGCCATGGAACATGATGATCTTTGGGGAAAGACAATAAAAAACATTTAAATTTCATATTAGCTAGTACATGAACAATTATTCAACAAGGCCAATTGTGTAAGTTTGTGTTAAACACCTTAGAATCTGCATCTTTTGCTTGAACTCATTTATTTGATCAAACAGAACATGTGTATAATAGGTGTTTATTGTCCCCCACATGTGCCCTATTAGGCTAATTGTGCTGATTGTTTAATACATTAATTTATCCTATTGTCTGCTCTTGGTTTGGCCAGAAGCCCTGGGTTTTGTCTGTAAAAACTGTATTTGTTGATCTGTCTTTGAGAGAAAACCAAGCCATTTTTAAGCTAAGACATGAGTGAAAATCAATCAGAGGCATTAAGCATGCATTTAGAATAGCAAATGAAACTATTTAAAAAGAAACAAAGCTATGGTGTACTAAGAACCAGACGTCAAACAGGTCGGCAAAAAAATTCAAAATAAAAAACCGACAGCATCTGGTAAACATACTTTGTAAATCTGTGAAACCCTTCTGAAAAACCAAATTAATGAAATCAACAATCTCCACAGGAAGGGATGATCATCACATTGGAATTCAGAAAAAAAAAAAAAAAAAGAGAGATGAGCCAAAAAAGATTAACAAGAAGTTAATTCAAAGATTAAATGAATATTATATTTTACTATAGTGACAAAAAAGAGTAAAGTATGGAAAATAAATAGATTAGCTCAAGATCCAGAAGATACAAGCTCAACAGTCATGCACGGATGGTAATGCCATGTCTTATGTGTCAAGCCATTTTAAAGCTGCTTCTGTAACAGGCTCAATCTTTGTTGATGATAAAACATGGGTTTGTAACATTGTATAACTTTATTATAAAAAATAATAATAATAATAATAAAATAAAAAAAATAAAAAAAACATACCCTCTTTAACAGATTCCAGATATCGATCCTCAAATATTATTGGTAGAGAGCTGGCATCTCCATCTAGTTCAGCACATTCCACAGGAAGTGGTGGTAAGGAAAGAAAGTATGATGAGCTCCTAATGACTCCAGTCATCTGTTGGTGGCTATGTGCACTATTCATAAGTAACAAATGTCACTGTGAGTCATTCTGTATAAATGGTATTCCCAATATTTAGCAAATGGCATCTAGATACTTACTGCATCTCCTGGAAGGCCAGTGCAGCCTGCCTTGGGTGTTCGAAGCAAAAGAAAGCTTCAGAAAATCTCTGTACCTAAAGCAAAGCACAAACATTATTTTTCACCTCAGAATACCTGGGACCAAAAAAAAAAGAACGGAGCACTTTTTCGAGTTTGTAATTTAATTCTCACTTGCACTGAATTTTTCACAACCCACTAACCTGAATTCATATTATAATAAAATAATTACATATAATATAGATTATATGCCTACCATATGGATACAGAAGGATTGTTTAAAATTTTGAGGACATACCCTTAGGATGTGATGTTCTTGGGCCAAAAGTGTCATGACACTGTCATTTAGGGAGACTGTTTCTAGGAACTGGCCCCACAAAGCCATCAGCAAAGAGCACAACTGTGCAAGATTCATATTAATTAGTTCAGCAAGCTCATCTGGGCTCTCTGCCTTCTGCTGCAACATAAGTAAAATAAGTTAGCCAGTACTAGGCAACACCAAGGTTAAAATAAAGGTTCAATAAAAACAAAGGATATATTCGGATATTTCTTATTTTAGGAATAGGATCTAATTTAGGAAATCTGTCATTAAGAACACACCACCATATGCAGACCTTGCATGCAAATAAATTTATTAACCAGAACACAGTGGGATCTCTAAAAAAAATGACCTTAAACCTACCCATACCATGAAACCTGTGCCAGTCTATTGCAATACATGAACACAATTAGTATCATTGTTATTAACATTGTAATTTCTTAATTATTCTTTTTTAACAGACGCACATAGTCATTAAAGACACCTAATATGAAGTGGGATTAATGATTAATGATTATTGAATTATATTATAAGTATTAGGATAGTTCCAGAAGCATGATCCCTGCACAAACTAGTGTTTTACTGTACATCTTAAAGCTACAATCCTAGAGACGCAAGAAACTTAAGAGGTAGAAAGAATGTTATATTCAGTATTTATTCATTAATACAGTCAGGCAAAGAAAGACAGGCATGTCATAGACTCTGGCAGCATGTACTAACTTAAGTTTGCATATATAGCGCTGTCCTTTACGCCAGTGTGTAGCAGCGTGCGTGCAAAGTCCATTTTAACATATTCCTACCTAAAAAAAACTGCACATAAACAAAACACACTGCCTCAATGCAAGTCAGTCAATGCTGCTACTACTTCTGGTGAAAATTACAACCCTACGGCAGACATTTCCATAGTCTCTGAGATTGCTAGAGTGCAGTGAAATGGAGTTTTTTGGTTCTTGGAATAAAAAACCTTAGTGCAACTGAGAAACTTGAAGTTCTTGACTTTTGGACCTCTAACTAATGATTCCCACACTACACGCCAAAAAAAAAAAAAAAAAAAAGGCCAAGCCACAAAAAGCTTAAAAAAAATTCATACATTGATGTTGTGGGTTGAATAGACTTATAAGGTCTTTACTCATCTTCTAATGTTACCAATTTTAATTGGTAATGAATAGCTGACATGCATTAAGTCTGGAATGCAATCCTTAGAGAGATTAAAATCAAATACGGGTTTCACTGGTACTGTAAGACACTATATGCAAGACTGAGCTGAAATTTTAAACATCGCTGTGCAAAATATCATCCACAACCTTACTAATCCAATCAGTTTGCAAACACAATGATCTACTGTTACAAATCATTAGCAATGTGCTAATCTATGTATGCTCTCAGGGTTTAAACCGCAAATTGCTGCTAGAATTATTATTAGTAGTAGTTGTACTGACATACCTTGATATGTTCGCAAAGCTCATGGAGACGAGCTTCCACATCCAGTTTTTCTAAAAAAAATAAACCAAAAACAAAAAACAAAAAAACAAACAAAAAAAAAAGGTAAAAAAAAAAAAAAAAAGGTAAAAAAAAATATTACAATCAATATGGATTTCTCAGCACTATATGAAAGAAATTAGTCTCTCTGAAGAATGAGAGCTATAAGAAAGAATTAGCACAGGCGTATAGAGGATAATTAAGAGCAGCATTCCTGCAAAGGAATAAAGAAGTGAATGGTTTGCTGTTAGTGGTTTTGAATAGGACAGTCCACAGCTCTCGGCCCACACAAGGAAAAGATCAACTGGCCATTCAAAGAAAAGAACACAAAAATGAAAGGCATGTTGAGGTTGACAGTCAACTGACATACCTATGTGGATGTGCCTTTGGCCCCTGGGAAAAGGTCTTCTTAGAACTCGCTCATAAAGGACTTGCATGCTGGGCTTGGCTAGTGGTGGGATTGCACATATAGGCAGGTTTAAAATGGGTCCTCTCCCTTATACTAGAAGACCTGAATTTGATCTTTTATATAGTTCAATGACCCAGTCAAAAGACACATTAGGCAGTAGAGAGCGGACGTTGATTATATTTGAAGTAAGTTTAGTATAGGGTGATGTTCGAGGGTAAAAGTCTTCATAGAGGTTCTTAGGAGCTGGACAAACTGAAATACACTGGTATGTTTGAAGATAATGTGCATTAAAAATTAAGATTTATTAAGGATTATCTATCAGACATGTTAATGGGTATATAATTTAAAATAAATGTAGATTGCATTTGGTTTAGTTTTATGATTCTTCACATCTTAATAGATGAAAACTGCATGTAAATAAACATGGAAAGAAACATAAAAATGTGTAACTAAAATGTAATTACTGTTGTCTTCTGTAGCTATATTATTATATATGTAGAAATGTAATTGTTATTAGACATTTTCTTTTGATTATTAACACAAAAATATAACAATAATGTCAACAATACATGTGTTTTAATGCTCCTTGTAGCGGTGCCTAATTCTTATTACACTACCCAGCATTAACATACCAAGCTCCATACGATGAGAGAAAGGGAGGCTCTTGGTAAGAGCCATGAAGTACTCAAAAAGGCCCTGGTAGGCCAGCAGCAAGCTGGCGCAGAGGCTACGGTGCAAGCTGAAGGCATGCTGTAGACACTGATCCGATACCAGGAACGTTTTGCCCTGTGGCAAACAAAGTAAGCATGACTGACAGAACATTTTCTAAATTCATCATAGCCATTAAACTGTGCATTTTATGATTTTGTACAGAACAGCAATTTACAGAGTTTTGATCATTAAACAGTTTCAATATTTCCCTCAGAGAACAGTGATGAAATATAACTACCAGAGAGGGGGCCATAATTAGCATAAACACAACTTTATATGATAAATGTGACTGAAAAACTTTTACTACTTCTACATTTACTAAATAAAGAGTAATTTTGTAGCAAACTTATTGTGATCACATCGTGATGATCACTGAATAGCCAGGAATTATCAAGTTTATGTTCCTACAAGCTTGTTTTCAGTTATTTTGTTTAACCCTTGATACAACAGAAAAAGTGACTATCGGCTGGTAAAAATGACAAAGACTGATAAAACACTATTTCTCTAAAAAAACAAAACAAAAAAAAAAACACTAACTGTATTTGTGACCGTGTGTGAATATGCTTACATCTGGAGACAGTTGCTTGACATAGGTGCAGCCAAATACCACAGTCTCTAGGGTTGGGATCAGAAGATCTTTGCCCTGTGTTGGTACACTGCGGTTCAGCCAGGTGCTTTTCCCAAGCCGGGGGAAGCTGCATTTAAATATGTAGTGTTAACACATATTCTGGTCAGTGAAAAACCCTTAAAACCAGTTGAATTCCCTTCTCATAAAGTAACTGTAAGTCACAGTAATTTCAGTGTATACATTTCTTAAATATGCTGTATATTATGTTTTTCCCACAATCAATTTTTTTCCCTCTGAAATAAACTTTGTCACTGAGGTGCCATTACAGTGCTATATTACACATTTAATAATGTAGATACTATAAAGCAGTGGTCCCCAACCCCCGGCTGTGGACCGCACCGGTCTGTGGGTCAATTGTGGGTTCTTGGTAAGAGCCATGAAGTACTCAAAAAGGCCCTGGTAGTCCAGCAGCAAGCTGGCGCAGAGGCTACGGTGCAAGCTGAAGGCATGCTGTAGACCCTGATCCGATACCAGGAACGTTTTGCCCTGTGGCAAACAAAGTAAGCATGAATTTAAACATGTTTAAACAACTCTTACCAACTGTGGGTCAAGTGGGCCACACAGCAAGAATACATAACCTACATTATTTCCGTTTTATTTATTATCTGATTCTGAACGATGTTTTATTTTGGAAAATGACCGGATTCTCTCCTCCACATTTGTCTATGACTCACTCTTGATGTGTGTCATGATGCCTCGGTCACATGTCTTACCTCCATCCACTACCTTCTTAAAGGGGCTCCGGCCGCTAACACATAATACATTACAGCTAAATTCAAACCAAAGTGGATTCACATTTATATATATATATATATAAAAAAAAAAAAAAGTTTTTATGTCGGCTGTATAATTTTATTTTGTTGTATTTATCTGTCACAACTTAAAGGCCGGTCCATGAATATTGTCTGACATTAAACCGTGGCTCAAAAAAGGTTGGGGACCACTGCTATAAACGGCATATAGAAAAGTATAGAACCTGCAAACACAATGGCAAAAACCTGAACATAATAGGAAAAAACACTTAGAAGGCCAAATCACTCAAGACAGAGACAAAGTTATTTTATGTAGTATAACAATTTCAATCCAACTGGATGAAAACTGACCGAAGGCATATGTCCTGCAATTTAAACTATTTTGTACGAGTTCTTGTGTGTAGTCTCACAGCTCAGAGGTAGAAACTGTTTGCAAATCTAAATGTAAGGCAGCACATGCTACTGTAACATTTATGTACAATGATTTATTCCTCTTTAACTCCTTTATCAGCTCTTTAGCCTTGCAGACATGGTTATTGTGGGGCTGGGCGATAAATCGAATAAAAAATCGATTTTTTAATAAAAATCGGGTTTCTCTTTAATGTCCGCCGACGTTCCCCTCTGGGCTTCCATAGTTTCGAACAAACTCAGATTCCCCCCCCCGCATTTGCCATAGAGATACACAAACAACATGGCAGCGAACAAGCAAAGGTAGCAGTACCACCAATTTACTGCAGCACCTCGAACAGAGGCATGCTGTCGAGTGGGAGAGATGTAGGGCCCTACGAAATGAACAAGACAGCGGCAGCACAAGACTGCGGTTAACCAGCCGCATCCTGAAAATACACGGTTAAGCAGCCGCACTTTGTTTAGTGTTGCGCGTCTAATCGTACACTTCCGGTATGGGTGGTGGGAGCGGTCAAAATACATGTAAAGAAGCTTCAGAACAGCGTTTCCGTTAAGAAACAGAAAAATCTGAGCATTTGAATCACCATGTTCAAACACTCATAAAACATTTTTTTGAGGTTTGCTCATTCTTTCAAATAATTCTTATTTAGAATCTCGCTGTCTATTATATTCTTATTTCAAATTTCAACTTATTTTACGAAAAAGAGTTTTTAAGAAAAGTAAAGGCAAAATCACTCTAAGCATCACTGCATTTTTAACCATGTTCCACATTCAAACACTCATAAAACATTTTTTTTTATAGGTTTGCTCAATCTTTCAAATACTTCTTATTTGCAGTGTCTCTGTCTATTACTCTTAAATTTTATCTCATTTTACTGTGGAGTTTTGGAGAAAAGTAAAGGCAAAATCACTCCAAACCTCAGGTGCATTTTCAATCAAGTTCCACATTTAAACACTCATAAAACATTTTTCTCTGTAGGTTTGCTCAGTCCCTATTAAATGGAAATAATACATTTCAGTGGAGTGAAATCCACAGCAGGGGATCGATTTACTACATGATTGTTTGGGTAAGGGAGATCCTGCTGAAGACTTTTGTATATATTTACACACACGTGCGCACGCACACACAGACTGAGGGGTTTGGGGAATCCTGTTTTGGGGAATCCATTATTACAATATTATAATATTTTTATATCAAACATGACACACTAGAGAACACTATTGTACACAAGATTGATTGTGCTTCATTTTTTGCACACTCGAAAATCGGAACTGTTTGTAACCAGCTTTACATAATTGAGAGCGAGTGTTTTGATGATAGCTAATATACAGTGGGTACGGAAAGTATTCAGACCCCCTTAAATTTTTCACTTTTTGTTATATTGCAGCCATTTGCTAAAATCATTTAAGTTCATTTATTTTCCTCATGAATGTACACATAGCACCCCATACTGACAGAAAAACACAGAATTGTTGACCTTTTTGCAGATTTATTAAAAAAGAAAAACTGAAATATCACATGGTCCTAAGTATTCAGACCCTTTGCTGTGACACTCATATATTTAACTCAGGTGCTCTCCATTTCTTCTGATCATCCTTGAGATGGTTCTACACCTTCATTTGAGTCCAGAGATTTTTGATTATACTGATTGGACTTGATTAGGAAAGCCACACACCTGTTTATATAAGACCTTACAGATCACAATGCATGTCAGAGCAAATGAGAATCATTAAGGTCAAAGGAACTGCCTGAAGAGCTCAGAGACAGAATTGTGGCAAGGCACAGATCTGGCCACGGTTCCAAAAAAATTTTTGCTGCACTTAAGGTTCCTAAGAGCACAGTGGCCTCCATAATCCTCAAATGGAAGACGTTTGGGACGACCAGAACCATTCCTAGAGCTGGCCGACCAGCCAAACTGAGCTATCGGGGGAGAAGAGCCTTGGTGAGAGAGGTAAAGAAGAACCCAAAGATCACTGTGGCTGAGCTCCAGAGATGCAGTCGGGAGATGGGAGAAAGTTGTAGAAAGTCAACCATCACTGCAGCCCTCCACCAGTCGGGGCTTTATGGCAGAGTGGCCCGACGGAAGCCTCTCCTCAGTGTAAGACACATGAAAGCCCGCATGGAGTTCTCCAAGATGGTGAGAAATAAGATTCTCTGGTCTGATGAGACCAAGATAGAACTTTTTGGCCTTAATTCTAAGCGGTATGTGTGGAGAAAACCAGGCACTTCTCATCACCTGTTCAGTACAGTCTCAACAATGAAGCATGGTGGTGGCAGCATCATGCTGTAGGGGTGTTTTTCAGCTGCAGGGACAGGACGACTGGTTGCAATCAAGGGAAAGATGAATGCGGCCAAGCACAGGGATATCCTGGACGAAAACCTTCTCCAGAGTGCTTTGGACCTCAGACTGGGCTGAAGGTTTACCTTCCAACAAGACAATGACCCTAAGCACACAGCTAAAATAACGATGGAGTGGCTTCACAACAACTCTGTGACTGTTCTTGAATGGCCCAGCCAGAGCCCTGACTTAAACCCAATTGAGCATCTCTGGAGAGACCTAAAAATAGCTGTCCACCAACGTTTACCGTCCAACCTGACAGAACTGGAGAGGACCTGCAAGGAGGAATGGCAGAGGATCCCCAAATCCAGGTGTGAAAGACTTGTTGCATCTTTCCCAAAAAGACTCCTGGCTGTATTAGATCAAAAGGGGGCTTCTACTAAATACTGAGCAAAGGGTCTAAATACTTAGGACCATGTGATATTTTAGTTTTTCTTTTTTAATAAATCTGCAACAGTGTCAACAATTCTGTGTTTTTCTGTCAATATAGGGTGCTATGTGTACATTAATGAGAAAAATAAATGAACTTAAATGATTTTAGCAAATGGCTGCAAAATAAAAAAGAGTGAAAAATTTAAGGGGGTCTGAATACTTTCCGTACCCACTGTATGCTTACTGCATGGTGAGTCAGGCTCCCAAGCGGTGTCATACCTTGTGGATGCATTTGATTTGGTTTGGCTGTTTCTTCTACAAGGTTCTACAAAAAAGTTGTTTTTTACTTTAATCCTCATTGAATCTCAGCAAAGACTGGGAAAGTTTTCGTTTTTAGTATTTCTTGCTTGATGAAACTGTTCCTGAATCAATGACTAGGCTAGAACAAACATTTCAAGATTACTGCATCTTTAAAACCCAAAAAGCATCTCAGCACATATCAATGATGATATTTGCGGTAATAACAGATATGCTCATGGAGAGCGTGATCCCCTGGACAGACTGTGAAATTAACTACGATACATTTAAGATACACTAGGGGAAAAATTACATTTCACCTTTACACACACACACACACACACACACACACACACACACACACACACACACACACACACACACACACACACACACACACACAGATACTCTTCTAATTCAGTCTCTTTCAATTTCAGAAGCAAAAAGACAATATGTTAAGCATGTGTGTTCTGGCATGTCTTTAAAACCAACAAAGCATGTCAGCTGAACTCACACATAAAAAAACAATAATTATCGCATTATTTAACATTAACAGACTCCTCAATGGGAAGCATCATGGAAACTAACATCTGCAGAATTGGTGCACAATAGATCTTACAGTGCACCTGCACACTAAATTGTCAACCAGAAACAATGTGGTTTTCACTTTACAGTAATTTGCAAGATTTCCTCTAAACTTTTTGTTTAATTTTGTTAAAAAGTTTTAAATACCGTAATTTCCCCACTATAAAGCGCACCCAAATATAAGCCGCACCAACGGAATTTGACAAAGATTTTTATTTTGAACATAAATAAGCCGCACCTGTATATAAGCCGCATCTACACTGAAACTAATGAACTTTACACAGGCTTTAATAAAAGTGTCTGTTACACGGCTTGTATCTAAACAGTAGCCTACCAAGAAAGTCATTGTTCACTGTCTTCCTCCTTCCTTTCACAACTATTTCTCTCTGAAGTTTTTCTTCTGGCATCATTTTGCGTTTAAAAATCACCATCGGTAAAGCTTTTCTCCCGATGCCGTGCAGCTCAGAACACAGGTGAAGTGTGTTTTCATGCCCGCTTGTTTTCAGCGTGACGAATGATTCACATTTCCTGTAGACAGTCCGAGTGAGCGGCAGGTCAAACATCAGAGGAACATCATCCATATTTATGATGTGGTGCGGCCCGATTCAGTGGAAGCGCATCTGATTTAATATAAAGAGTTTCATTGGTTCACCTGAACTCATTCAGCAATTTCATTGGTCTAATATTTTGGGGCTCAGTTTTTTGGCTTGAAGTTTGTGAAACCGAGAAAAACCCCGGAAAAATCCATAAATTAGCCGCTTCGTTGTTTAAGCCGCGGGGTTCAAAGCGTGGGGAAAAAAGTAGCGGCTTATAGACCGGAAAATACGGTAATAAACAAATAAAAAAATTAGCAAAAAACACCTTTGGTTAAAAGAAAATCTTTGAAACTAATTTATTTGCTTGTTACCTGTATTGTGTGTGTGTGGTTAAACCTTCACGGCATTACACAAGTCAAAGTTTTCATAGAATCAGATTTTTATCAGCTCATTCACTGTTTCACACTGTGGAAAGCAGTCTAAAAAGGAAGTGTGAATAAAACAGGGGCCTGACCATCTCTTACCTAATGAGGGGTTGATGCAGGGCCACCAGGGAGGCGTGGATGGTGACGGAGATGATTGATAGGTGAAAATAGTCAAACATGACATTGATGTGCTGGTGCATGCCTCTGTGAAGACTAAAATGCAATCGCAATGTCCGACTGCTGATACTCTGCAATAACCTAGAATCCTCTGGCCTAAGTAAGCACAAACATGACGTTACTTTAAATCAATCACATTATCTATACACATCTCAATTCAACATTTATAGAAACATTGCAGCTGCTTTGTGATAAATGTCCACTGTAAAAGGCATTGTAGAAATAAAATTTTATTTGCATAGCTAGTCAACTAACACATTCAGTACAACATGACAAGCTTTAACCAACTTAAATAAAAGTATAAAATGTTACTACATACATGTAATCACCATCAGCAAAGTATAGGTCCAGAGAGAGCTGAAAATCCATATCATTTAGGGACTCTTCCACCTGAACAAGTGAAGCATTACAAATGAAGGGACATTTACAAATCTTTACAAATAAATATAAAAATTCATTTCGCATCCCTGAACATTCATATTAAAAGAAGATGAATCTCACCTTTTTCTCATCTAGGAGCATCATCACCTTAAATATGAGAACATCGTTGACTACTATTTCTTCATTCTTGTAGAGAATCTGAAAGGTTTTGCTGTAGATGACGTCGCCTTGCACTGTTGCAGGAATGACCATATCGGAATCTATAAAATCGAGCACAACACTGAACAAGCTATAAGATACAGATATTTGTGAATAGGATTTTTTTTTTTTTAAGTTGCTTTTAAACCATTTTATCTACCTCTTAAATGAACAGCAATGGAATTCTTGCAAGCTCCTTTTTTTATTGATAATTCAGAATATTGTTTTATTCTTAAAATATATTGTTTCACATTTTAGGTTTTATCAGAACTGCTGTATTATTAGTGCATGGAACACCTTTAACAACAATACTAATTTTTACAGTAAAATATCAAGAAGTTATTACTTTTTCAAGTTTCTTTTACAGTTTTGGTTTTCATGTTACAACCCTAGGTAGCCCCATGTTCATACTGGTGTTCTGTATGTGTGCTTTGTGTGCAGGTCCGATCCACTCCAGAGTTTGAGGCCTGCCCTACCCTGGCTGATCCCACCTCCTTCATGATGACATCATCCACCTGTTTCCTATTTAAGGAGGAAGGAGTGAAGCAATCGGAGAGAGTTGTTGTAGTGGCGTTCTGACTGTTTGTTTTGGTGTTCGGGGTATAGCTTGGTTGTTGATGTTCATGATTTTGACCTCTGACTGTTTACTGACTTTGAGCCTGTTTAGCCCCTTGGACTACTGTTGTTTGTATGTATTTCTTTTGTATTATATTGTAATATCTTTGGGCACTGTACATATTTATTTCACTGGCATTAGGGGTGTGGCTGCAATTTACTTTGGGTGAGGGATTGTTTTGTCTTTGTTTTTGTAGCAGGGAGTTAGGGAAGCTGTTTGTGTTTTCCTTTTCTTTGTTTTCAGGAAGGGTAGCTTTCCCAAAACAGTCCTTTTTGTTTATTGTTTTGTCCTTGGCCCACCCTGAAGACAAGCCTGTGAGTCTGTGTACATATATTTCTGTGTTACAATATACAAGCACCTGTGTAGCAAACCTTTTTGTGTGTTTATGGTTTGGGGTGTGTTTGGGTTGTCAATTTATAAGATCCATTCTTTTGAATCCCAAGCTAAATACTCTGTCCTGCCTAACCCTAGACTGGGTCGTAACAATGTACAACCCCAATTTCAAAACAAATGGGATGCTGTGTAAAATGTAAAATAAAACCCAAGTTTGATTCACAAAAGAACATAGAAAACAGATCAATGTTTAAACTGTGGACTGTGGAAATGTAAAAATTTATGGAAAAAAATAAGGTAATTTTGAATTTGATGGCTGCCACATGTCTCAAGGAAAAACCAGAATGAAAAATGGAGAAAAACTAAATTAGAGATTTTCTGAATTGCGTACAGCTACAACATATGTTAGATCCCATTCCAACTAAACTACTGAAAGAAGTGTTACAGACAGCTGGTGAGCCTTTTCTCAATATTATTAACTTCTCACTATCTTTAGGTCACATCCCTAACCCCCTCAAGTTGTCAGTTATTGAGCCTCTCATTAAGAAACCTAATTTGGATCCAATTGTACTATCAAATTACAGACCCATTTCAAACCGTCCCGTTATGTCTAAAATTTTAGAAAATATTGTGTCTGCCCAGTTATGCTCCTGTTTACAAGAGAACAATATCTTTGAAGAGTTTCAGTCGGGTTTCAGGCCCATCATAGCACAGAACCCGTTTTAGTTAAAATAAAATCACAAATGACTTGTTTTTAGCTTCAGACCAAGACTACATCTCTCGGTTAGTTTTACTAGATCTTAGTGCTGCATTCGACACTATAGACCATGACTTTCTCCTGGGTCACTTACAGAATTACATCGGCATTCAAGGACAGGTTTTAAGATGGTTGCATCCCCGCATCCTAATCCTAGGTGTCTGTCTGTTACCATTTTGTATATTTAAATGGAGAACTTTCCAGGTAAAGTAAATTATGGGGTGCCACAAGGTCCAGTTCTAGGACCCCTGCTTTTCACAATATACATACTTCCCTTGGAAAATATTATTAGAAAGCATGGGATTAGTTTCCACTGTTATGCTGATGATACCCAGCTATACATCACATCAAAACCAGACAAAACATCTAATTTGGCTCGTTTAACTGAAAACAAGAATTAAAATATCGGCTGACACATAACTTTCTATTATTAAATTCTGATAAGACGAAGATTTTGCTCATACACAGCCTATACACAGAAGCTCCAGCATTTTAACCTGCATTTAGAAGGATGTACTGTAACTACTAATTCAACAGTAAAAGACCTGGGAGTTATTTTAGACAGCAACTTGTCTTTTGAATATCATATCAAGAAACATGTTGTCTAAGAAACTAAGAAACATGTTGTCTATCTGATGCAAAGAAGCTCGTCCATGCGTTCATGACCTCCAGACTGGACTATTGTAATGCATTACTAGGATGTCCTGTATCATTAATAAACAAGCTACAGTTAGTCCAGAATGCAGCAGCCAGACACAAGGTCGAGAAAATATCACCATATAACCCCAATCTTATGATCCATACACTGGCTACCTGTTAAGTTTTGAATTGACTACAAACTATTGGTACTAACCTACAAAGACTCCAATTGTTTGGCTCCCATGTATCTATCCAGTCCTATAAAATGCTAAAATCAATCACGCTCTTTAAGGTCTCAAAACTTCTAGTAGTTCCTAGAATAGCAAAGTCCACAAAAGGTGGTAGACATTTAGCTCCTAAACTGTGGAATAGTCTTCCTGACAGTGTTTGGGGCTAAAACTCACTCTCCCAGTTTAAGCACAGATTAAAGCCGTATCTTATTAGCGAGTCTTACACATTACACACATCACATATAAACTTGTGCTACAGAACATTTGATCACATGCACATTACAACTTGTGCTTGTTAATATTATGAACAGCAGCTACACTAATTCCTCTCTAGTGCGTCTCTTTCTCTACCCATCCCAAAGCATCCTGAGATTGCTCCAGCTGTGTCTCACCTTAAAAATATAGCACTTTAAAGAAGTAGGTGCCGACCCCGTAAACATCCTGAACCATCTAGAGATGTTCCAGCGCCATCCTACTTCGTGTAGAGTTTGGACATTGGACCTCTTTAAATGTTTAAAGGCTCTGGCATAGAGGAGTTGGTGTTGGATCTATGATGATCTCAAACGTCTATTTTATGAGTTGCTCAGTAGCTCATGGTTCTATATAGCGTTTTCTATGTTCTACTGTAAATCGGGGATTAACCATACACGTCTCATACTGAAATGTTTCGGTACAGGGCTTTCGGTTCAGTGCACTCATGTGCACCAAACCATGTTTACAAAAAATCCATAGCGCTAATATTAGCAACTAACCAAGAAGTGGCTATGGATTCTTTAATGCTTTAGTGTTAAAAACAGAATTTCTTTAAAAAAAAGAGTATATCCTGACAATTTCACATATTGAGGCAGTGAATGAATGAAGGATGGAAGGAAGGAATGAAGACATTAGTTGAGGAATGCAGAAATAAGAACAGTTAAATAGATCATATCTTTAGAACATTTCATATAAAATGGAAAAACACACACACACACACACACACACACACACACACACACACACCTGTATTACCCAAATAGGGTCTAACAAATGTAAACTATTTCATTAAAATTTTCCATTTATTTAATTTGTCCATTTAATGAATTCATCAATTAATCAATTTAATAAAAAAGTGTATTGGATTTTGATTTATTCTATTTTATTTTGATAAAATACTATAAAATATATTTTATATATTTTTTTAACCAAGCAGGCATTTTATTTAAAATTGTTTTTAAAAAGTGAACTGTTCAAATAGTGATGATCACAAGTTAATGATAATAAATTATGTTAATAAAAAACTACAGGGAATTTTATGCTTTGCATTTCTTCCCCCGTACCAAACCATAGCAAAATTTACCCAAACCGTGACTTAAATACAAAGGTAGGTACCGAACTGTGAATTTCGTGTACGTTACACGCCTAATTGAGAATAAAATATGGCTTTATGGGATTTTCAAATCAGTGCATTCTTTTTCTATTTACATTTTAGTGTGTTTGTAATTAAAATTTTATTTTGATTACAGCTATAAATAAACATTAAGATATTATTATTATGAAATATGGGGAATATCAATAACAACAATACTACCAATAGTAATAATAATAATAATGATAATCACAGATTTTTCTTTAGAAAATGTTGTTGGAGCTAAGGGAACAGTCCTGTTATCAGTTTGAAGATATAAATGTTCTGTACACTTACTACGGTAACGTTTCGTGCTAATACAGAGTTGTATGTTTCAGCAAAGCCAGATTAAAAACTCAGATTACCTTTCTGTTCTTAAATTTTAATAAGACAGAAGTACTTTTAAGACACAGACACTGATCACACAGTATATGTGGATGGTCTTTGTGTCTAAGAATGTGCACCATTAAAAGACCTTGGTATTATTGACTTCAGTCTTTTCTACGAAGCTCATGTTAATAATACTTGGAGATCAAATGATTTATCATTTTGGCGATTAATCAGCACAGTAGTTGATCGTTGTTGATTGATAACCCTAACCCTATTGCCAAAAATCCATATCAAAAGTTTTTCCGGGTTGCGTCTGTGGCTGGAGCGTCTGAGGATGTCTGCTGTCATAGATTATAATTTAAAACTTTATTTTGTAATAAAGTTCAGTATTATTTTATATGGAGTGTTTTTAGTTTTCCATTATCCATTTAAAAAACATTTGGTTGATTAATACTTAAATACTCGGTGGTACCACAAATAGTGAAGACTACGGCAGGGGCAGAGCTTTCTTTTACAAAGCTCTGCGGTTATGGAACAGCTTTCCAGTTATGAATGTGTTGCAAAAGACATGTCTGTTGCAATCCTGTTTGAGACTAAACAAGCTTTAAGATGAGCTCATGTATAGGTTATGGGAAGAACTGGATGAAAGTAGTTTAATTGTTTACAACCAGCAAACAATTTCTGGTTGTGCAACCAGACATGCCTCTCAGCCAATCTATCAGAACTTGCCCAAAGCATAGTACCCAGGATATGCACAAGATATGTGGGAGAACTTTGTGCTAGCATGTCTCTGTGTGCCACGTTTCCCCATGAACCCCCTCTATACCTTACAATGCACATAAATCTTCACACAGAACTACAAATAAGTCTTCTAATTAAATACTAAATGCAAATATATGAATATCAGCAATTATAAAAGTTTTTGAATGTATGTGCTCTCAGAATGTGAATAATATTAAAGGCAAAATGTTTTGAGGATGACTTACTTGTGGGACGAAGTAGACTGGTCTCTATTCTGTGAGGGATTCGAGGAGGTACTTTCAGATTGCCACGGACCTGATAAAACCTGTCAATCACCAAGCAATATTAAACACTCCAATTAAAAAAACCAAATATTACAAAACTTGTATAGAAAAAATTCATCTACACAGACACACACACACAGAGATAATAGTCTGCTACGGAGAATAAAGATTGGACAGTAAATCAAAGGAAAACGATAATGTAGTCTGATGAATCTAGATTTAAATGTTTCAAAGTAATAGGCATGACCGTGGTACGAAAGGATGCAAATGAAGCACTCATCCTGCAGAGTGCCCATTGTAGAAGCCTCTGGAGACAGAATACTTCATTTTGATAGCTCTCAACTCAGCAACATTATAAACCAATAATGTACTGAATGACCAGACCATTATTGGATTTTCACAAAGGAACGTAATAGCAAGAGAAAGCAGAGTATGGGGAAAGCGATACTTACCCTCTCTGAAATAGATCCACATTGTAAAACTTGTGCAGCTCTACAGAAAATTCCACAGTGGCCTGGACCTCACACATACTGGATTCAGTGGTGGTTAAAGGTCAAGCTTTAACTCAATTGCACTACAACTGCAAAATAAATGCATAAAACTGATTAGTTCTTTAAATGTGTAAAAGTGTGTTTGTAAGAAATTAAAATAACGAGTGTAACAATACACAAAATTCGAATCCGACATGATGCAACAAAGTGGGGTCTTTTTATAAAATACATTTTTGTCAAAGAATAAGCACATCATAAATATGTACCTTAGGTTTCTATTAGTAGCATCAAAATACAACCTGTGCAAAATAATTTAACAAAATAAAAGTGAGTGTGCGTGAGTCTCATGTTTGTTCTCTACATGTCGTATGCAGTGGCAGAATTGGCAGCTATTATGCTAGTACACTACATCATCATACAATGTTAATATAATACTGCATTGTCACTTTCTGTGTATTTTGCACTGCTTTATTTTCTGTTTTCTGTGTATTTTGTAATGCTTTATTTATGCATTATCTTTGCACAGTATATTGTGTGTGTGTGTATATATATATATATATATATATATATATATATATATATATATATATATATATATATATATATATATATATACACAGTATATACACACATATAACCAGCACTTGTCCAGGCACGTCATAAGTTTCCCAATGACCATTTGGATGATCCAGAGGAGTCATGGGAGAAAGTCATGTGGTCAAATGAGACCAAAATAGAACTTTTGGGTCATAATTCCACTAAACGTGTTTGGCGGAAGAAGAAGGATGAGTACTATCCCAAGAACACTATCCCTACTGTGAAGCATGGGGGTGGTAGCATCATGCTTTGGGGGTGTTTTTCTGCACATGGGACAGGGCGACTGCACTGTATTAAGGAGAGGATGACCGGGGCCATGTATTGCAAGATTTTGGGGAACAACTTCCTTCCCTCAGTTAGAGCATTAAAGATGGGTCGAGGCAGGGTCTTCCAACATGACAATGACCCGAAGCACACAGCCAGGATAACCAAGGAGTGGCTCTGTAAGAAGCATATCAAGGTTCTGGCGTGGCCTAGCCAGTCTCCAGACCTAAACCCAATAGAGAATCTTTGGAGGGAGCTCAAACTCCGTGTTTCTCAGCGACAGGCCAGAAATCTGACTGATCTAGAGAAGATCTGTGTGGAGGAGCGGGCCAAAATCCCTCCTGCAGTGTGTGCAAACCTGGTGAAAAACTACAGGAAACGTTTGACCTCTGTAAAGGCTACTGTACCAAATATTAACATTGACTTTCTCAGGTGTTCAAATACTTATTTGCAGCTGTATCATACAAATAAATAGTTAAAAAATTCATACATTGTGATTTGTGGATTTTTTTTTTTTAGATTATGTCTCTCACAGTGGACATGCACCTACGATGAAAATTTCAGACCCCTACATGATTTCTAAGTGGGAGAACTTGCAAAATAGCAGGGTGTTCAAATACTTATTTTCCTCACTGTCTGTATATATATATATATATATATATATATATATATATATATATATATATATATATATATATATATATATACACACACACATACACACACACACACGCATACACCATATATTATTACCTACTGCACCTTCTGTACATTATTCACCCTCACCCCTGTGTTTATGACCTCATACCCTATTTATCATACTGCTATTTATTGTAAAGAGGCCACTTATGCACTTCTGGTTAGATGCTATGTTAAATCAATGGTTAAAAGCAGTTTTACTAATTTGTGAACTAAAGTGCCCTTTTACTCCCACTTAATGTTTGGTTTTATTTAAGTTAACTTGTGATTAATCGCAACTTTCTCACACATTTTATCTGTTTTAAATCTACTATAAAATAATACTTAATACTTTGAACAACATTAATACGGCTTTATGCAAATGTATGCCTTCATTTATTATTATTATTATATTATGTGTAAGGCTGCAACAACTACTCGATCAAATCCATAATATTCAATAATGAAATTTGTGGTATTTGAATGTAGGTATCGATTAGTTGGGCTGCTCAAGTGTGGCGACAAGATAATTGAGTACAGGAGTACAGGGTCAACCGGCAGCAGGTAAATGCGTGTGTCCCAAGTCATCCAAGGCATTTTACATTAAACGCAACAAAGAAATCTGTATCTGGACCTTATGTAAAGCGGAGCTTGTGTGGCATTGAAGTACCACAGTGATGCACAAGCACATGAAAAGAAACCACTGGAGTCACGGATGTAGGTGAAACATCAGCATGGTAAACAAAAACGGTATATTAATCTTAATGTGAAAATGGTATAGCTTAATGAAGTGTTATTGTGTAAACTATTTGTTTGCTAACTTCAGTCGCACTGGATCTGTTCTGTTGTGACTCGCGAGCATCAGGTTGCGCAATCAGCTCGTGAGCAGTTCATTTAAAACGGTGCAAACAAACAATAAATCTAAAAGCAGCAAATAACAGCAGGAGCAAACACTCACAGTTTTAGTCACTGTGCTGGTTTTCAGTGGATGCTTATGCATTGTACACTAAAGCATTCTTTTTTATTTGATCAAGCATGTTAGTTTGCTGCGTTTCTCAGTTTCATTCTCTTTTTTTGTCTACTACAACAGTAACTGCTTTCAAACGTGATTTACTGCGACTTTACTACGTTTAAATGCTTGTTTTCAATGTTTGTATATTTAATTTATGCATATATCATTTATTATATATCATTACAAAATTAAATTAATTATATATTCTAGATGCTTTGATTCTCACAACAGAACAAAATGTCTATTTTTAAACAAAAATTGTCAAAATAATGTTGTATTATATTTTATATTAAGAAGTGTCGTCAACTTGCCATCTGCAATTATCGTTTAAAACAATACAAATGTTGATTTACACAAATTGCTTCATCTGAAAATTTGCTCGAGAGAGAAATCCCCCATTCACTCCTCAACAAGCAGCCACTATAAACTTTAAAATGTCAAAATTAAAGATAGTTAAACTCAATATGTGGCTTTTGCATTTTTAAAGTACATTTTATACATAAATACCCATCTTTTTCTAATGTATATGTATATATAATATATAAATTGGCACATCAGTAAAACAAATGTTATTAAACACTGATAAAAAAAAATTCGGTGTAGGTTTTTTTTTTCTATCTAATTAAAGAAAGGACATTGTGAATAAATGTGCTGCACTAGAGGTTTTAATTTTTGCCTCTTTTATATTTATTTATTTAGATTTTTAATAAAAATGGCCAAACTAAAATGCTCAAATGCATTAATAAAACTAGTGCCTTTAAAATTAATTTGCATTAAAACGTTATTAACGCATTAATTAATTAATTAATTAATTAATTAATTCTTTATTCTTGCGATGCTGCCATCCAAATTTTCTCATGACTTGACAAATTGTCTCTGAGAAAAATGTTAATAATAAAAATGTTATTCATCTTTATTGACTTTCAGTGCCCCCTATAAGCAAATAAAAAATAAAATGTCAAATGGCTGTGACAATGAAAAGGCCATAAAACACTTATCAAAACAAAATGCTGCTTTATGCAAACTGAGAAATACATGCATTAGAATTTATATGTTTTTTAATGCAACACTAATATGTGCTTTGTTTATCATCCCAATGTTAATGTATAGTAGATGCATTATGTATTATACTGTATATTGCAATACACAAAGAAAATCGTTTAATTGTAATAAATGCCGTGTTTTCACTGTCTCAGGATGTGTACACACAATCAGACGCATGCACTATAAACTTTACTGTCCCAGACCATTCCTGATACATTTTTTAAAAAGATAGGCAAAAAAAAAAACCTTGGACTAGTTTGCAATAATAAATAAAAGGCTTCACATCACAGCGGTGATATGCACAAACAACAAAAAAAACAACCAAACAGCAGCATTTGATTAGGCGAAGCAATTTTATAAATCAATATTTGTATTGTTTTTAATAATAATTACAAATGGCAAGTTGTCAAACACGCTAACAAAATGTATATAAATATAATACAAAAACTATAATAAAAAAAGACACTGTTCAGTTGTGAAGATATAAGCATCTAGAATATATTATTTATTTTTACAATAATTAAATATAGCATAAATGAAATATGCAAACAATGAAAAAAAGTATTTGAACGTAGTAAGTCACGTTTGAAAACAGATAAGTTGACTGTTATAGTTGGCAAAAAAAAAAAAAAAAAAAAAAAAAAAAAAAGTGGAACAGATAAGCAAGCTAACAGACATGATTAAAAAAAAAAAGAAATAAAATGCTGCTGTTATTTGCTGCTTTTAGATTTAGTGTTTGTTCGCACCGTTTTAATTGAATCAGTCACGATGTCACGAACTGCACGATTGCGCAACCTGATGCTCGCGAGTCACGACAGAAAGGATCCGGTGCGACTTTCCCGAAATAACATACAGTTTACACAATAGCACTTCATTAAACCATTTTCACATGAGGAGGATTATACAGTCTTTGCTCACCGTGCTGATGTTTGGACTTCATCCGTGACACCAGTGTGTTTTCTTTTCATGTGCATCACTGTGGTACTTCCATGCCACACAATCTCTGCTTTGCATAACTTGCAGGTCTTCTTTGTTGTGCTGGTTGACCTGCACACTCCGCCATTTCGCAAGAGGCTGTGTTATCTTGCCGTCACGCAAAACCGTAATTTGAGCAGCCCAACCAATAGACAGTACTATATTTTGAATTATATTCAGAATTTTGTAATCAATGTTAGATTTAATTTGGAGACCATGTAGACTGGACAATACAGTGGTGACGTAATCAGGGGATACCCTGGTTCTGGTAAGGACTCTTGCTGCTACATTCTAGAATAAATTAAGCTTACTTAAGCAATTATAAGAATATCCAGAAGGTAAGGCATTACAATAGTCCAATCTAGATTTACTAAAAGCATAAATTTGTTGTAATGTAATCAGAAAGTTCACTTCTAGCTGTATGTGGTTCTAGAAAAACTACTTCTGTCATATCAGAATTTAGAAGAAGTAAGTTAAAAAGCATCTATTGTCTGTCCTTTTTATATTTCTCAACATTATTAAGCTGAAGACCCTCACCTGGATTTGCTGGAACAATAGCAGCATAGACACTAACACCATATATACAAATCATTTCACCCAGAGGTAGCATATATAAAGAAAAAGCAGTGGGAACATTTTCTGAATGTAAGAAGATAAATATATTGAAACACATACCACCACAATGCAAATTCTCAGAATCTCGTCCTGAACATGTCTTGTCAAGAATAAACATGTTTCGGCCAGTATCACTCAAACAAACCAGAAACCATGGATAACTGCAGAGATACACATTCCAATAAAAATTCCAAAAAGAGATCCTTACTGATCAGAGCACTATGTTTATATCTCAAACACTATGCAAACTTTATGAATTATTGGGGATTAAAATCTCTTTCAACAAGCATATACCATCTCCAAATCGGTGGGCTAGAGAAGTGATTTTAATCGTGAACCGACCATGGTCCATTGTCTGGACCTGAAAGCATACCTGCACAGACTGGGTCAATTAACAAACACAAGATTAGAAGTCCTGGCTATATAATAGGGGCACACACTTATGAGAACTTGCATCAGGAGAGAAAGTTCTGGTATCATTACCCACATTGCGTTCTAAATTGCTTAAAGTGCAAGAACCCTCTAAGACTATTACATTCCCTGACTTCTCTCCCTTTTATTTTGCAGAATGACATGTTAGACAGGAGGCTGGGGCCAGTGTTATCCTAGATGGTAGAGGGGGAGGAGTGCCCAGTGCTGTACATTAGTCAAAAACTCTCAGTGCAGGAAAGTAGGTACAGCACCCTCTAGAAGTGCCGCACCATCAAATGGGCAGGGCTGTGTCTCCTTGCTTGTGTTCCAGCTTTTGACACCATTGATCATAACATCCTCCATTTTTAAATAGGACATGTTGAAATTAAAGGAATGGCTCTCTACTGGCTCAGGTGAGAGGTTCTTGGCTCTTATTTGACTGATGGTTATTAGAAGGAAATGGTGAGTTCTCTGCAAGGATCTGTCTTAGGCCCACTGCTGTTTTCTTTATATATTGTACCTCTTCGTGAAATTATTTGTAAACATAGCATTAACTAATATTGCAAAGGCTGGCGATACACAGTTGTGTGTTTCAGCAAAGCCAAATTAGAGACATCATCTTAATAACATTGAGGAACGCTAATGTAAAAGACATTAGACAGTGAATGCGTGTTAACTACCTTCTACTAAATTCTGAAAAGACCGAAGTACTTATACAAGGCCCACATTCAGCTAGAAGTAAACTTTCTAATCACATAGCATGGTCTTAGCAAACACAGCAGTAAAAGACCTTGGTGTATTTATTGACTCATGATAACATTACCACGATAGCTTCTTTTATCTTAGAAATATTGTAAAATAAGAAATATAAAATTGTTACAAGAAGAACATTTTTAGGTTACATTTTAAATGAACTATTGTAATGTCTTACTGTAATTGCATAAATAAGCTTCATTTAGTCCAGATTGCGGCATCAAGACCAGGAAATATGATCACATCACCCCTGTATTATTCAGTCTACACTGGCTCCTAATTAAATATATCACATTGATTACAAAATACTTCTACTGAAGTATAAAGCTCTGAAAGGTCCCATGCCACAGTAGCTGAGTTCCATAATGTTTGTTTAATAATTTTAAATATATTACATTTGTTCCATATTTTGTTAGATCAAAAGGTGAAGCCTATTTGTTGGTACCTCAAATAATGAAGACTACAGCAGGGGGCAGAGCTTTCGCTTTTAAATCCCCCCAGCTATGGAACAGCCTTCCAATTAGTGTTCGGGACTCAGACACAGTCTCAGTGTTCACGTTGAGGCTGAAAACATATTTATTTAGTCGAGTCTTTTATCAGTAGGTTTTTCTTAGGTAAAGGAGCAAATCTGGAGGATAATGAATATAGTGTATTTGGATGTTGTTACCAGACACCTAATAATCCTTATTTCTCTCTCCCCATCACCCATCTCTCTCCCTCTCTCTCTCTCTCCCTCTCCCTCACAGAGACCACTTTGTGTAGTTGGGGATGATTCCACATTAACTAAGCAATATTATCTAAGCAACTCAAGAACTATGAGGACGGATTTGGACTGTAATTAAGATCAACTCAAGGTTTCTTCCACAAACCATCTCAGGGAGTTTTTCCTTGTCACAGTTACCTCTGGCACGTGGGATAAACTTATAAGTAAAAATATTTATAGCCACTAAACTTAAACATTCAAACTTCATAACCTATTTATCTCTGGAAAGCTTCTTTGGAACAATTTCCATTGTTAAAAGTGCTAAACAAACAAAGCTGAAATGAACTGAACAGAGAATTTATAACACCCATTGGTGTCCAAAGGATTATAGCCCACCAAGTATCGCTGTTTTGGGCCCAGGAGTCCCGGTCTCTTGATGTTGCACTAGGGTTCTGCAAAATAGATATTTCAAACTTCATACATCTCTACTCATTCAAGCTTTCAAAGTAATTAGCTACTATAAAGGATGTGTCCATAAGACTTTTTTTTATGAAATTACCAAACTTTTACATAGTTTATTTTTTATTGCTGTAATATATTGATAATGCAATATTATTTTTTGATTTATTATTTAAACAATACTTTCTTATTCTAATTAGATACATGTATTATTAGTAAGCTTCAAATTAAAAGAACTGTTCACATTTGTACCATTGATGCATTCATTAGCAGATATGATACAGGGATACATCTACATGTAACACACACACACACACACACACAGTTTAGAAGCTACAGTAATAGGACCTTCATAAGTTTAACATTTGGTTAATTCATTTTCTATCCCCTACCCCTAAACCTAACCATCACCCAAATCTGCGAACACCAACAGATTTACATATAAAATGATTTTATATTTAGACATATTGCAAAAAAAAAAAAAAAACATTAGTTGCTGTGTGGCTGAAATCATCTTAAACAGTTACTGATGTTCATCACATACAGATGGAATTCCAGAGCTGACTTGGCCAGGCTCAGGATCTACAAGGGTTTCTGGCAAATTCTATAACAAGCACAATTCACATTTATTATGTCTTTAAGAAGACGATTATTATGTGGTGCCTGTTCCAGTCACGTTCAAATTTTTATTTTGTATTTCAGCTAAGTGACAGAAGCTGATAAAATGATTAAGCAAAAAAAAGAGGAGGGGGTGTTTTTATTTTAAATGAAAAGTAGGTTTTGGAACAGGGAAAAAAAATAACATTTAATTTTAGTTCAAGCACTTTTAAGAAACACTTGATACAATTTTTTGAAGGACTTTTAGTATTTTAATAACAAAAGCTATTACAGGTACTTCAAGCACTTTAAAACACTGGTGTCATTTGTATGTCATTTGTTGTTCAGCAACCATGGGCCTGGGTAAAGTGCTGAAGAAATTATATTAATAATGATAATAATGAGTGACTTTTCACACTCACCCATTTTTTTTTCATTTGCTATTCTCCACTGCACTTGTATACTTTTTCCTTGTGCATTCCTAAAAAGAAGGAGAAATAGAGTCAGAATTAGAATAATTTTCGTGGTTATATACAGAATCGACTGGAAAAATGTCTGATGCCGTCCAAGTTCAGGCAACAGTGTAGAACAGTGGTCCCCAACCCCTGGTACCGGGCCGCACAGCAAGAATACATAACTTACATTATTTCCGTTTGATTTATTATCTGATTCTGAACGATGTTTTATTTTGGAAAATGACCGGATTCTCTCCACCACATCTGTCTATGATTCACTCTTGATGCATCTTACCTCCATTCTCTACCTTCTTCTCTGGCCGCTAACACATAATACATTACCGCTAAATTCAAACCCCCAAGCGAGCAAAATGAACAAAAAACACTGTGGATGTCAGGATAAGTAAGTCAGTTTTGTGTTTGTAGACCATAACGCATAAAAGGGCATTAATGGGAACATTAAAGAACGTTCTTTAAAAAAGTAAGTAAAAAGTTACTTTTTACAGTAACGCATTACTTTTTGGTGTAAATAATCAACAAAGTAACTGAGTTCTGTATGAAGTAACGAGTAACTGTAACTAGTTACTATTTCTTAGTGACTAGCACAACACTGATGACAACACTACTTCAGTGTACAGCAAAAACTAAATCATTGGTTTTGCTGTTCCTTCACGTTCGAGGGGTCTGTGTGTATGTATATAACACAATGGGAAAAAGGATTGGACTATTAAGGCACCCTTGCTTTCTGTCAAGGTAAATGGAAAATGTTTTAAGATCATCACTGTACACTGCCTGGCCAAAAAATTTATAATTTCACACACTGATGTGTCATTGGACCAGTTTTTGCTTTGATTACAGAACACATTCGCCATGGCATCATTTCAGCAGTGTCACATTTATTTTCGTCCATTAATTTCTCACCAGGATCTTGTGTTCATTATGAGAGAGTCGGACCTTGCAAAAAGTCTTGTCCAGCACATCTCAAAGATTCTCTATAAAAATAACGTTGGGCATGCATGTGTGAAAATGTTGTCTCATGCTCCCTGAATCATTCTATCACAGTTTAAGCCCAATACATCCTGGCATTGCTATCTATCATGGGCCATGCTATCAGGGGGAAAAAAACTAAATTGATGGAAAAACTGGGTAATCAGTATATTCAGCTGACCACATATTATGAGCACAGAAGATTGCCGAAACTAGAATTCACCAACTGAAGCACATCCGATATAGGATATTGCCTCCACAGGCCTGTACGGTCGGCACAAGGCTAGTTTTATTTAATCAATTTATCCAACTCACATCTTACCCTCATGTTTCCATATACAGTGGAACCCGGTTATGTCGACGTCCAAGGGGGTCGCCAAAAAGCATCGAGATAACCGATGATCGAGATAAACGAAAATCAAAATGGCGGCAATATACTAACGTGCTTGAAATTTCTTTATGTACATGACGTGTTTTTGGAGGGGTTTTTTTACACAACAGCGTTGCTGCGATTTGTTTGATGAAGGCATGCTATAAAAATACATACAGTACATGTTTGTTATCTGTCAGGAATCCACCTGCCACGCCCCCTTCGGCGCCCTCTTCGGCGTGCTTTCTCGGCCGCTTTCTCTGAAGTTCCAGGCTTCAATCGCGCACATTTGGTGCTCGTTTATCATCACCAGCTCCTATTTAAACTTCCACACTCTCACCGTCCGTTATTGTTGGTATATGTTGGTTCACGGCGGTCGTTGTTATCGCTCATGCGTATCCCGGTACGTGTCTTCCCACCGGCACTCTCTCAACGGCTGCTCTTTTCTTCCCAAAGCGCATCGCGGATACCCCCTCCCGATCCTGCCGGTGTTTATTCTATGCTTTTGCTCATCCCACGTTCTCCCGTGTGCTGTTCAGCGCCGCGCTTCTACTTTCGCCTCCCGTTCATCGCATAACATTTAACAACAAAAGGCATATGTGCACAAACTAACAGCAGAGATTCACCAGTATACAATACAACACCTGTAGCAGCTGTAAGGTTTGATTTTTCTGGCACTTCCGCGAGTTCTTCTGCGGCTACACCGAGATAACCTATGTTAAATGGCAAAATTTCCGCCCCCTTGTGCTCGAGATATCAGGGTTCGGCGACATAAAAAAGTCGACATAACCGACAAAAAATGCTAAGACAAAGCGAGAATTTGGCGGTTCCACTTCAAAAACGTCGACTTAATAGGGTTGTCGAGGTAACCGAGGGCGAGATAAGTGGGTTCCACTGTAATTTAACCCTGAAACAGTAACATCTTTTCCACAACCACAGGATATGTTTTCTGACATGGTTGTTAAAGTATTTAGAAGTTACTCACTTAATCAGTTAGAGATAAATAACTTTCTCTCAGCTAAAACACATTATCCAGCAGTAATTTTTTAATGGAAGGCTCTTACCTATTTACTTAGTTAAATCTAGGTGGTGATTTGTTTTGTCACAGTGTACATTCAACAACAAAATAATATACGTCACTAGCTCTATAAGGAACCAGTACAATTTATGTGCCAGGAGAGAGAGAGAGAGAGAGAGAGAGCTGCCATGATTAAGATACCCTGATCATGCCTTTCTTGGTTGTTGATGACAGAAAATCAACTCTCAGATCACCATTGGTACAAGAAACAGCATAATTTAGGAAGATGAAAATATGCATGCATAGGAGTGCAGGATTGAATTATTTTACACTGTGAATGTCTTCACAGTCTGTTTTTACATGAAAAGCACAAATATTTCATCACAGCTGATAAACAGTTTTTAGTGTTTTCATGGTAATTCTTTTTTTCATGTATGTGACAAATAAAATTTTAATTACCATGAAAACACTAAACACTATCAGCTGTGACACTTATACAGTGCAGTAATTAGTATTAACATGTAATTAGTCATTATATATTAACATGAATATCTAACCACTAGTTCAGCGTGCACTCTTCCTGACTAACAAAATTACAAGGAGTTATATAAATATAATAACTATATTAAACAAGTTGGTTTTGGGGTCAAGACCACATTTGCTGACTCAAAGGGGCAAGCTCAAGAAAAGACCATGACATTTCATGAGTTAATGGTACTTTGGTAATATTTTATATATTATGTATATTTAGCATTTAGTTATGTAGCATATACGAGGTAAATTAAACAGATTTTCTGTAATTTGAACAATGTTTATTATTATTATCATCATCATCATATGAATTTTAGATTATAACACGATTTTGTTAGAACGTCTTATAAAAAGATACTGATGAGGATTTCTCCTGACTGGCAACACAGCTCTTCCACAAAACGCTTGCCCAACAAAGCCAAAGCTTACAACTGGGACTTCTCACAAAGCAGGATGGAAATTTCTATGAATGCAAACATAATTTAATTAAATTGCATGTTAGCAATTGGTAAACCGGTAATTATGAATAAACCTTATCCAATTAAATTAGTTCTCTCATGAAGCACACATATAATGCTGTGGTGAAGGAGGCTCATGCCATCTCCCACTTAACATTTGTTTCTGCTGATTTTTCACTGATTACTGAAGTTGCTACAGCAAAAACAAACAGAACTGTTATTTCCAACACCTGTGCTTATATAGTTTTTAAGAGGCTAAAGTATTCATGTATTTGTTGCCATTTATTTACTTAAAAAAGCAATTAGAACAACAGCAAGCGTGTAGATGAAGTGCTTACGCTGTATTTAATTTTATTCACTTTTATTTGTATAGCACTTTTAACAATGGACATTGTCCCAAAGCAATATTAGACATAAAAAGGTTATAAATTTAGAATGTATAAATTAATTGCCTATAAGTTTGTTCCTTATAAATATAGAACTTTCCTTGCAAACTGTAGTCCTGAGCTATTGTAGCTGACTGTTGATCTTAATTACAGTCCAAATCCTTCCCCATAGCTCTTCAACATTCAACATGTATGCGTGTCAACTTGGGGAAGTCTACGTGACTTAACTGCAAGTTCTTACTTAACAAGTAGCACATTGTACATGCCAATGATTTATACAGTGTAAATATTGGCTCTGAATGTTGTCTACACATCACTAATCCACATTAGCTGGCTAGCTTGTTGCTAACAAAAGACATACATTGTAGCACTCCATGATAGGACCACCACAAAAAGTAACAAATGGTAAAATTGATGGTAATTATGGACATATTGGAGCGAGTGAGAAAGTTAGCTCAACTATTGTTACTACACAACAGATTTGTGTAAGTTTTAGTAGAGTTTGTCATTACAGTCCTTGTTCCAATACTGTTCTGCACAAAGTGTCTGCGTGTGTACACATATACATACATACATATATATATATAAACATACATACACACCGGCCACTTTATTAGGTACACCTTACTAGTACCGGGTTGGACCCCCTTTTGCCTTCAAAACTGCCTTAATCCTTCGTGGCAAAGATTTAACGAGGTACTGGAAACATTCCTCAGAGATTTTGGTCCATAATGACATGATAGCATCACGCAGTTGCTGCAGATTTGTCGGCTGCACATCCATGATGCGAATCTCCCATTCCACCACATTCCAAAGGTGCTCTATTGGATTGAGATCTGGTGACTGTGGAGGCCATTTGAGTACAGTGAACTTATTGTCATGTTCAAGAAACCAGTCTGAGATGATTCGCGCTTTTTGACATGGCGCGTTATGCTGCTGGAAGATGGTAGCCATCAGAAGATGGGTACACTGTGGTCATAAAGGGATGGACATGGTCAGCAACAATACTCAGGTAGGCTGTGGCGTTGACACGATGCTCAATCGGTACTAATGGGCCCAAAGTGTGCCAAGAAAATATCCCCCACACCATTACACAACCACCACCAGCCTGAACCGTTGATACAAGGCAGGATGGATCCACGCTTTCATGTTGTTGACGCCAATTTTGACCCTACCATCAGAATGTCGCAGCAGAAATCGAGACTCATCAGACCAGGCAACGTTTTTCCAATCTTCTATTGTCCAATTTTGGTGAGCCTGTGCGAATTGTAGCCTGTTTCCTGTTCTTAGCTGTCAGGAGAGGCACCCGGTGCGTTCAGAGATGCTCTTCTGCATACCTCGGTTGTAACAAGTGGTTATTTGAGTTACTGTTGCCTTTCTATCAGCTCGAACCAGTCTGGCCATTCTCCTCTGACCTCTGGCATCAACAAGGCATTTGCGCCCACAGAACTGCCGCTCACTGGATATTTTCTCTTTCATTTCATTTCATTTCATTTATTTCAATCCCAGTAGATCAGCAGTTTCTGAAATACTCAGTCCAGCCCGTCTGGCACCAACAACCATGCACACGTTCAAAGTCACTTAAGTCACCTTTCTTCCCCATTCTGACGCTCGGTTTGAACTTCAGCAGATCGTCTTGACCATGTCTACATGCCTAAATGCATTGAGTTGCTTCCATGTGATTGGCTTATTAGATATTTACGTTAACAAACTGTTGGACAGGTGAACCTAATAAAGTGGCCAGTGAGTTTTATATTTATATATATATATATATATACACATACATACATACATACATACACACACACATATACACACACACACACACACACACACACACACATCATCATTTTTCAGTTTCTTCCATTAGGGTATATCAATACATTAACGTCCACATGTCCACACATACATACCCACACACCCCACCATGGTCTGCCCAAATACATACAGCAGATGTTGTGCAAACTGTTCTGAATTAATGTGATGCCTTTCAAACATCTGTAACCATAACCACCTACACTTCCAGTTTCATACAGATTGAGGCATATATTGTAACATCTTGGATAACATTGCATAAGATTAGTGAAATGATGCCACAGTGAAGGCAAAAGGGGATCCAACTAAATATTAGTGTGGTACTTTTTTTTGGCCAGGTGGTGTATAATCACAGTAACTTTCTATACAATGCTACATTTTAACATGTCATACTTCTTAAATCTGTATTAATGTCTTCTTATTTAAGGATATAGTCTTCGGTTTGTATAATATTTGTATAAGAAAAAAAGCTAAATAATTGTTTCTCAATTGTTTTATGATTTGTCTCGCGTTTGCAAATCAGACGGTTAAATCATTATTTGCTGAATATCTCAGCATCAGACGCTGCATTAAGCCTCAACATTCTCTCTTTTTACAGATTTTTTTTTACTTTTTTGCCCTTTTTGTTCTTTTTCCGTTGTACTGGACTCCACATGTGGACGTTACTGTATTGATTGTGAGAGAAATGTGTTGCGCACAGCTCTCGAAGTTGTGGTGGAAACAGGGCGCTGAATTAAAAGTTCCGGCCTGGAGGAGGTGGAATGTGTGAATACGGGTAGAGGGAAAATGCTCAACTCTATCCACAGCATCAACAGGATACACAATCACACCCACTGTGGAGTTCACCAAGCCTTAATTACACTGTTATCTGGTTATCCGTGAAACGTGACCAAAAAAACAAAGCTTGTATTACTCACCAAGCGAAATGCTCAAATAAAGTTTGAATTATATCTCCCCGTAGAAGAGGCCACAGTTTACAGGTTAACAGGGGGTGTGCAGGCTGGCGAACAATTCTCACCAGACATCTGCCTAATAACTAACACGTAGTCGTTTGATAGATTTGCTCCGTTTATTCACACAAAAACAGTAGCTGCTAAAAGACAGGCAGTGAAACGCTGAATAGCAGAACCACTCTGTTAGCTCTAGTTAGCTTAGCCATGATAGCTAGGTAGCACAAACGGTTAGCATACCTCTGGGTTTTTACGCGTTCTTTTCATTGTTCGCGTTGCAAAAAACACCACAACATGTCACAACAAGCGCCTTAAAAACAAATGTGTTTATATAACCAGAATACATGATACACTTACCCGTGACTGAAAACTCCACAACACAACATTAACGACCCTTAATACCGGAACACACACACTTACACACGCACTCCCTCACACAACGTGTATTCCACTTTAGCTGAAATTCATGAGTTATCATGACCACTGATCCTGTCCCTGTCCTGCCCTGCCTCTGGATGGCGCTCTCTTCAGTCAGAGACTCTGTGCACATGACCAGCCTGAAGATCCATGAAGTTTCCTTTTGAGTTTGGTTTCTCTCAAGATTTCTTCCTCATAAAGTCTCAAGAAGTTTTTCATTGCCACAGTCGGGACTGGTTTTGCTCATTAGAATAATAAGAATAAGAATAATAAGGCACTAAAATCATAGGCACTCTACTTCAAATTTTATAAACTCTTCATCTCTATAAAGCTGCTGTGGAAAAACAGCCTTTTTTAAAAGTGCTTTGCAAATGAAACCGAGCTACTGGCACCACTAAAAACAAACAAACACAATGTTTGTTTAGTTTGTCAGCAACCAGTTTCTGTGATAAATAAGTATAATGTAGAGACACGTGTGTGTGGTTCAAGGGTGTTTCCAACTGTGTACATGTTGAGAACCTCAGTATAAGTCTGATGTTATAATGAATGGCATGCAAAAACCTTCTTTAGATTGGCCTGAAGCCAAGAAAGCATCTCAAATGAAGCTGGATGAGCAATTTTTCATAGTACACAATTTGTGTTTGCCTCAAAGGCCCTGAAATCAGCCCTTTTCTGTTTGTCCCCAAAATATCAGATTTCTCTGCCTTAGCAGGGATTCAATTCAATTCAATTAATTTTTATAGCGCTTTTAACAATGAACATTGTCTCAAAGCAGCTTTACACAGATAATGTGGTGATTAAAAGTGAATATGTTCTTTTATAAATAAGTTTGTCCCTGATGAGCGAGCCGGTGGCGACTGTGGTGAAGAAAAAAACTCCCCGAGATGACATAAGGAAGAAACCTTGAGAGGAACCAGACTCAAGAGGGAACCCATCCTCATCTGGGTTGCACCGAATGTCCATTTATAGCAGATATAAGATGTTGCGGGGTACAGTGATGATGATCAGAAGCGAAAATTAGTCCTGGGTCAATGTAGGAGACTGTTGACATTAACTACAGTCCAATCCATCCTCAAAGCTCCCGTTCTTACTCCAAAATTTCATGGAACCACCTAAAAAGTTGATGAGAAACCGTCCCAAGCTGCACATAGTAGCCTCCACCCAAAGAGAACACTATCCAGAGGCAGGCCTGGACGAAGTGGGAAGATCCACGGAGGGGAGAGGAGCAGGAACAGTGGCCACTGGAGCCTCAGGAGCATGTTTAACTCGACCGAGAGAGAGAGAGAGAGAGAGAGAGAGAGAGAGAGAAGAGGGTGACAGGGATGGAGAAGCAGGGCTACTCGGCAATGCCCACAGTTAAAGAGCCATTTGCAGCTTATCTCCAGAGATGTATAGTAACGAAGTAGAACTACTTTACTACTGTACTTAAGTACTAAAAGGCCGTATCTGTACTCTACTGGAGTATTGTTTTTTTCTCCTACTTCCACTTTTACTTCAGTACATATTTTCGATGAGGTTAATACTTTTCCTCCGATAGATTTTTTTATGTTCTGCATCGTTACTCGTTACAATTATAAAAAAGTTACGAATCATTCCAAACCCACATTATCACTGCCAGAGCAGTAGATGGCTCTGTCACAGGTTTGAATAAGCTGGCTCATCATTGAGCGAATCAGACGATCAAAGAAGACAGCGCTGCCTGCCTGCATTGAGAGCACTTTAGTTGGGTTTCAACATGGAAAACCCAGAAATTCCACCTTCAACTCTGTCACTTTCAACTGATCGTGGCGATGAGGAAAAGACCACCCGTGGCCCTATTTAGAGTCCATGTTTGCATTTGTCGGAGTGAAAGACAATTCATATAGAATGAAGTGCTTACTCTGCCTCCTGAAAGATTGCGAAATAATGTCCTTCAAAAATTCACCTTCGAATTTTAAGAAACATATCTAGGTAAGTTAAAAAATAATATAATACACAAAACACAGCAGTTTGAGCTATCCGTAAGCGCTAGATAAGCTAACTAATGTTAGCTACCCACGGTTCATAACATGCTGCGATATTCATTTAACGTTAACTAGCTGGCTATCATCAAGGCTGTGTCATGCTGAATGGTGTTTTTGACCCATCATATATATATATATATATATATATATATATATATATATATATATATATATATATATATATATATATATATATACAGTAAGGAAAATAAGTATTTGAACACCCTGCTATTTTGCAAGTTCTCCCACTTAGAAATCATGGAGGGGTCTGAAATTGTCATCGTAGGTGCATGTCCACTGTGAGAGACATAATCTAAAAAAAAAAAAATCCAGAAAACACAATGTATGATTTTTTAACTATTTATTTGTATGATACAGCTGCAAATAAGTATTTGAACACCTGAGAAAGTCAATGTTAATATTTGGTACAGTAGCCTTTGTTTGCAATTACAGAGGTCAAACGTTTCCTGTAGTTTTTCACCAGGTTTGCACACACTGCAGGAGGGATTTTAGCCAACTCCTCCACACAGATCTTCTCTAGATCAGTCAGGTTTCTGGCCTGTCGCTGAGAAACACGGAGTTTGAGCTCCCTCCAAAGATTCTCTATTGGGTTTAGGTCTGGAGACTGGCTAGGCCATGCCAGAACCTTGATATGCTTCTTACAGAGCCACTCCTTGGTTATCCTGGCTGTGTGCTTCGGGTCATGGAAGACCCTGCCTCGACCCATCTTCAATGCTCTAACTGAGGGAAGGAGGTTGTTCCCCAAAATCTCGCAATACATGGCCCTGGTCATCCTCTGCTTAATACAGTGCAGTCGCCCTGTCCCATGTGCAGAAGAACACCCCCAAAGCATGATGCTACCACCCCCATGCTTCACAGTAGGGATGGTGTTCTTGGGATGGTACTCATCATTCTTTTTCCTCCAAACACGTTTAGTGGAATTATGACCCAAAAGTTCTATTTTGGTCTCATCTGACCACATGACTTTCTCCCATGCCTCCTCTGGATCATCCAAATGGTCATTGGCAAACTTAAGACATGCCTGGACATGTGCTGGTTTAAGCAGGGGAACCTTCCGTGCCATGCATGATTTCAAACCATGAAGTACTAGTGTATTACCAACAGTAACCTTGGAAACGGTGGTCCCAGCTCTTTTCAGGTCATTGACCAGCTCCTCCCGTCTAGTTTTGGGCTGATTTCTCACCTTCCTTAGGATCATTAAGACCCCACGAGGTGAGATCTTGCATGGAGCCCCAGTCCGAGGGAGATTGACAGTCATGTTTAGCTTCTTCCATTTTCTAACGATTGCTCCAACAGTGGACCTTTTTTCACCAAGCTGCTTGGCAATTTCCCTGTAGCCCTTTCCAGCCTTATGGAGGTGTACAATTTTGTCTCTTGTGTCTTTGGACAGCTCTTTGGTCTTGGCCATTTTAGTAGTTGGATTGTATGGGGTGGACAGGTGTCTCTATGCAGCTAACGACCTCAAACAGGTGCATCTAATTTAGGATAATAAATGTTGGACATTTTAAAGGCAGACTAACAGGTCTTTGAGGGTCAGAATTCTAGCTGATAGACAGGTGTTCAAATATTTATTTGCAGCTGTATCATACAAATAAATATTTTAAAAATTATATATTGTGATTTCTGGATATATATATATATATATATATATATATATATATATATACATATATATATATATATATATATATATATATATTATAAATCGTAAACCATGTTTCTTTTCGTTCTGCTTAATCACGTGCCCATTATTATAGTGTAGTGTTTTATAGGGGAATGTTATTGATCGAGTGCAGTTCAACGCAACACACATATAGCCAGAGATGTATAGTAACAAAGTAGAACTATTTCACTAATGTAAGACTGGTGGAAAACACAATGGCTATCCACTTATTACATTACTTGCCTACACACATTTGTTTTTATAGAAATAAAATAAAGTTAATTTGGACAATGGACGCAAAAGTTCGTAAGGCGCACTTGATCGTTAATTTAACTAAAGATTGATTATGGGAATTTGTCTAAATTGACATCCCTAACACCGACATAACTAATGCTAAATTGATAAAATAAACTGATTGTTGCCAAGTAGGCCTACAGGGTTCGTCAAGTAATGGCAGAGAGTACAGAACCTGCAGCGCAGCAGCAATGAAGGTTGTTGGAGTTTCTTGCTTAAGTTTTTTAATATAGAATTATGGTGGACAACTGACTTTAATTGAATTAATTTCGCTTTTATCAAAAGTGTCACAGCAGTTACTACACTCACCTATAATGTTGCGGGTATAATCCTGTGAATGTAAAACTAAATATTTTTTGTCTCTTTTCAGAGAAAGCATGACTGCCACTTGAGTAACTTACGAGGAACTTACATCTGCAAAGCGAAAGAAGAAGACTGCGATTCCCTCCCCCTCCATCAAGCAGCCCACGTTAATGGGTAGCTGGACCACGATGCCCCAGAGATCTTTTGACAAGGCAATCATGAAGTATGTTGTCCGAGGACTTCAGCCTTTCAACATTGTAGAGCAAGAAGCTTTCCGCGACTTTGTGTTAGACCTGGTGCCAAAGAGCAAAATAATGACAAGAATCATACTCACATCTATGATTGATGATGCTGCCAAACAGATGAAGATCAAGATTATTGAGGCCATGAAAACTGTTGACCACATAGCAACAACCACTGACTGCTGGTCAGCCAGGCGCCGTAGTTTCATTGGCGTCATGGCTCACTGGGTGGAACCCGAAAGTTTAAAAAGGTGCTCAGTGGCCCTATCATGTAAATGATAAAAAGGCTCTCACACTTTTGACGTTCTGGCAAATGCACTTAATGATATCCATGCCGAGTATGAAATTCGAGGGAAGATAATCAGAACAACAACAGACAATGGCTCCAACTTCATCAAAGCCTTTAAAGTCTTTGTCAGTAAGGATGAAAATAACAATGCTGGTGCTCTAGTTCAGGCGGAAGAGGAGGAGGAGGAAGAAGAAGCAGACAAAGATGAGGAGGAGGTAGAGTTTGTCGATGTATCTTCACTTTTGGATGAGGATGATGGTTTTGAGTTCCAGCTCCCGAAGCACCAGCGTTGTGCATGGCACATTCTTAACCTAATAGCCACTGCAGATGCCAGCAAGGCAGTGTCCAATGACGCATACAAGAAATTATACTACTAAACATTTGGCAAGTGCAATGCACTTTGGAATAAGTGTTCAAGATCCTCAACAGCAGTTGAAACTGTGGAAGATGCTTGCTCCCTCCAGCTTGTGCGACCGAATGCAACAAGGTGGAACTCTGTGTTCATGACTGTGGAGAGACTCCTCAGGATAGTGAAAGAAAAGGGAGAGGCAAAAATGACAGTTTTCTGCACAGATTTGAAGGTTCCAATGTAAGTTTAAAAATGTTAGGCACTCTTTCTGTCAAATCAATTCTGGTCCATATTGTCTACTTGTACAACATTGAATAGAATGATTAAAATTGAATGATGAACCAATCCATTGCATGATAATGATCTGATCAGGTAGCAATGCTGTTTTTTTGTCTCTTATTGTTTTGTGTTTTGTCTTCATCACAGGTTTAATCCAGCTGAACTTGCATTCCTGTCAGAGTATGCTGCTGTCATGACTCCAGTCACCCAAGAAACTAACATTTTGCAAGCTGAAACCAATATCCAGATGGGGTGGCTGCTCCCAACCATCAAGCTTCTGAAAATCAAGCTGAACAGGATCAAGCTACCGCTGAAATACTGCAAGCCACTTGTGGATGCCTTGCAGGTGGGCATTGAGGATCGTTATGATGAAAGACCCAGAGCTGGTGGCCGCTGCTATTCTGCTTCCAAAATTCAAGACAAATTGGACACAGGAAGATGAGACAATCAAAATAGGTAAGAAATAGTGTATGGGTGCATTATGTCATGTGTGTATTTTACCAATTTGCAATCACGAGTCACACACAGAGTACTTTGAATTTTTATTTGTTTTTAATGGAAACACACATAAGCTTGTCATGCATAGAAAATATAGCAAACATACCAGTAAGCAGGGCATTATGATTTGAGAAATTATGATTTTAATAAAATTATGTCTTTATATTTCAAACACTGTTTTCATCAAAAAAGCCACCCTTTGCAGCATTTATAACCTGGCAGACCATAGACATTATAATTAAAATTTTTAATAGATGATCTAATTGTAACTTAGACTCTCACACTACCTCCACAATGCTTGACAGACAGCTTAAGGCCTTGGTCCTGCATTTAAGGTGGTGAAATTGTAGATTGTGTATAGAGTGAGAAGGGGTCTTGAAGGTAGGCCACCAAACCCACGTCATAATGCCTGTGGACAGCACTCGGTTGCGGCCAGTTTCATTTCCTATCTCCCAATCAGGTGCTGTCTACAAGGTACTGTACAAGGTACAGAAAGGTTTGGCTGCCATATTACTAGACTATGGTCTGCCAGGCTGTAAATGCTGCAAATTGTGACTTTTTGTTTAATGGAATTTAGTATAAGTATAAAGTTTTCTCTTACTGACAATGTCAACATGCCAAATCTGTGGTTACTATCATGATGGGTTGAAACTATTATTATCGTTTATAACACACTGTTATATTTGAGGAATGGACTATATCAAACGATGCATTGAAGACCCCTCGTTGCAGTCCGGTGAGGTCAACAGCTCCAGCTCATCTGATAAAGATGACTTTTTTCTGGTTTGCAGGGTTCAAAGGCACAAGACGGCGCCAAACAGCTAGATGCGTACTTGTCCTGTTCAGCAGATAACATGGACTTGCTCAAGTCTTTTCCAGCTGTGTGCAAGTTGTCTGTTAATTTAAACACACCCCTTCCAGCATCAGCAGCCTGCGAGAGGCTTTTTAGTATTGCAGGATTAGTCTTCAGCCCTAGAAGAGCGAGACTGAATTAAATCAATTTTGAAAACCAACTACTTTTGAGGATAAACAATAGATTTCTAACTTTCTAAATGTGTGACTGCTTTGTATGTGACCAGTTTAAGAAGGGAATAAGCTGTGGAGAAAAAAAGCACAAGCAGGGAAGAGAGGGGAGGGCTTTAAAGGGGGAAGGGGAAAACTTGTTCTGTTTGTTTACGAAAAGTTAAGCTCTGTGTTTTTAGGTGTTCTAATCACTTTTGTTTTTACATAAGAAATACTTGAATGTGGCCTACTGGCCTTTGAGATCTTTTAGTTGCCCTAACAAGTTGAGGATGAAAAGAAAATGTGCAAGTTCCAAAAAATTACTGCTTGATGCACACTAGTTTAAGACGGGAATCAGCTGTGGAGAGAAAAGGCACAATCTAGGTATTCTTTTCATAACGTTGTTTCAAACCTGTTTGACTGTTTGACACAAAAAAGATATTTAAAATAAACAAAACAATATGATGTCTTTTGACTGCTTTCTTCAATAACTACATAACACAATACTTGTACTTTTACTTTCAGTATTTGAGTAGTAAATTTTAAAATAAACCACTTGCAATACTTAAGTACAAAAAATGTTAAATACTTTAGTACTTTCACTTAAGTATGGTGTATAAAGAGCACTTTAACTTCTACTCAAGTCACTTTTTTGATAGAGCACTTGTACTTTTACTCAAGTCTGAGTCTCTAGTACTTTATACATCTCTGCTTATCTCTCACCATCAGGTGCAACATCATGAAGGAACAAGCACTCCCTTTCAAAACTATGCAGAGTCACATCTTGCTTAAATCAGTTAAGCTTATATAGCGGCTGACCTGGTGGGAGCAGTGGTGCACACTATGATGACACTGCAGGCCTATTAGGCAGTCTTTTTGAAGGAGGCAGACAATAGCAAAGGGTTAACTTAAGAGAAAATAAAAGAGTTTCGGGAATCTAGCCTTCCATGCGACCAAACAAAAAGCAAATTTCACACCTCGTCTAGCCTCTCTTAGCCTGTGCTTTCTTTTCAACCAAGAATGGAGCAAAAACATAGCCTTCTGAATTGTGCTCCTCCTTCCGGCTCAGGGAGCATGGTCAAAGACCAAAGTGGCACACCGGCTTAGGAGCAGGCTGGATTTAAAGACTGTTATAAGTTTATCGTTGTCAGCATCGCAGAATCTGATTTCCTCTCCTGTAGAAAATAGGCCAACAAACACAACCCTCACTGTTTTTGTGAATAAAATGGGATTTGTGCACAATGCGGGTGACCCTGTCTCCTGCTCATGTATACTTATTCCTAGGCTAGCCTAGCCTAGCAATACAGTAAGTAAAATATTACTCTAGTAAATGTAAAAGTACAAAAGTATTTGCCCTTAAATGTACTTAAGTATCCAAAGTACTATGGTTTATTATAGCTATAATGTTCCTATTATTATTTTTGTCAGAAGACTCTTTGCTTAATATACTCAGTTTATGTAAAAAACTCTAGTGTTACTCTCACCACACCAATCTGAATGAATGACTTAAACAGTGATTAATATCTAATAAATTATCATTACCCCAAAACTTTATTTTCAGCTTAAAAAAATCATGTGCCAGGTGATGTGACAAGTTAGAGTCAGGAGTTTCTTCCATCATTAATTCCTTTCAAAATGTTTTGCTTGATGTTTAACTGAAGCTGATTGTCTCTAGGTTACATATATAACCGCTGCATCGCAACGCTTTGGGAACGCTTGCGGGCTGTCCACGCTCTGAATCATGTGTGTAATCTGTCCAATGGAAGGTGCAGCGTCACCGGCAGGGAGACATCACGACCAGTAAGCTATAAAATCACATGGAGTGAAGTGTGGCATAGAGATGCAGCATCTTGTTCTCTCAGGGAACTAGGGTTACATATGTAACCTAGGGACATTGCCTTCCAGAAACTCGAGCTGTGTCGCAACTGTTTGGGAGCGAGAATCCAATACAGCCAGACTGACCAGTCCCTGACTAGTGTCTATGAGCACAGCTAGGGTGAAAGGACTGAGGGGCCAGGAGTGGCACTAAGGTCAAGGTTATAAAACTCGACAAAGGTCAGCAGGGTGGACCAGACCGAAGCATTACAGATGTTTTAAAGGGACACTCTAGAGGACCAAGCTGTCGAGGCTGCTACACTCCGGGTCGAGTGAGCTCTGACCCCAAAAGGAGCGGAGAGACCAGAGGACTCATAAGAGGATGCAATAGCATCAAGGATCCATCTGCTCAAGGTCTGCTTGTTAGCAGGAAGGCCTCTCCTCAGAGGGCCATAGCAGACCAGCAGCTGATCTGACTTCCTTAAGGACTGTTCCTGTGGACCAAGGTGTCCAGTGCTCATACCAGACACAGCCGTTTCAACTTATCCTGGTCTTGGGCCTGAAACAGGGGAGGATGGAACGCCTGAAGCCTAACAGGTTGTGGGATGACAGAGGGCACCTTGGGGATGTAACCCGTTCTAGGGAACAAAAAGGCACGGGCCATACCTGGAGTAAACTCCAGAAAGGAGGGGGCCACAGAGAGGCCTGTAAATCTCCTACTTTCTTTAGAGAGCAAATAGCTAATAAAAACACAGTCTTCACTGTGAGGTGCCTCCAAGATGCATTGGCCAACAGCTCGAAGGGGGGCTCAGATAGCCTCCAGCACAACAGCCAGGCACTCTAGGCCGCGGAGAAAACGTGTCACTAAATGGTCTCTGCCTAGTGATTGCCCCGCCACTGGGGCATAATAAGCCAAAATGGAGTGCGCATAGACTTTTAGGGTGGATGAAGCCCAAGCAAAGAACCCAATATTGGTAAGCTTTGGCCCTGAAAGCGAACCTCAGTAGATTCATGTGGGAAGGGAGGATGTATACATGAATGTATGCCTCCTTTAGGTCTACCGTGACAAACCAGTCCTCGGATCTGATCTGAGCTCATGACCTGCTTGAGGGTAGGCATTTTGAATGAGTCTCATTAGTGAGCAGTTCAGCTGATGTAGATCTAGAATTGGATGTAACCCACTGTCCTTTTAAGGAACTATAAAGTATCGGTTGTAGAACCCAGGCTCTCTGTCTGATGGAGAGACCACCTGAATGGCCTCCTTTCTCAGGAGAGTGCTTACTTCCTGTTCCATGACCAGAGCCTGCTCAGTTCCAACCAGGGTGGGACAAACCCTGTCGCAACGGGGCAGACGAGATCTGAACTGAATCATATAGTACACAGGACACACCAAGACACATCTGGCAGGGTTAATATACCAGGTCCCTGAGGCACCAAGAAGCTCCAGCTCCTGCAGCAGGTCAGCCTGATATGCTTGCAATACCGCCATGGTGTGCAGGGACGCAGCGGCTTGACCGGCTGAGGTGTACACCTTACCCACGAGTGCCGACGAATTACAAAGGTGCTTTGTGGGTTGTGTCGGGGTCTTAAGGGAGGAAGCGATCCCCAGGGAGAGATAGCTGGCTAGCATCTCTTCAACCTGTGGCATTATTCCATACCCCTGTTCTTTCAGCCCATAACGTGTGAGTACAATGTCGATTTGGGGCTAAAGGGGCGGGTCAAAAAGGGCTTTGCCCAGGACCTCGACACCTCAGTGTGCAGATCGGAAAAGAACGGGAGACCCCAAAGTGGAGGTTGCAAAGTTGGTGTCAGAAAGCCCTCATCCAACTTACTGGACGAAGGGACTTTCTGCTCATAAGCCGGCCATGTCAAGCTTGGCAACGCCATGGGTCACAACCTCCATTAACTCCTCAACCTCGGTGTCGCAGAGCGCAGCCCCCTCAGAGGAAGACAGGCGGAGCTGCATGCCCTCAACACAGGGGGAAAAAACAGCTGAAAGGCGTGCTTCCAAAGCCTGTGACCGAGAGCTAGACCGAGCAGATGAGGTCGGAGATAGGGACAAGCCCGTCTTGAACCCTCTGCAAGGTACATCTGCGACTCCCAAGAACTGCCACACCGCTCTGCCTCGTTGAGAGTGGTGCCAGAACCGCAAGAAGTAAGAGCACCCTCCCTGAAGAGTGCCCAACGGGAGGAGCGAACGCGGGGACATACGAGCACAGTGCTTGCAGTCGGCTCTCACGAAAACCGACTTAGCATGCTTTACTCCCAAGCAAGCCACACACAGCCAGAAAGTGCGCTCTCTTATTCTTAAAATTCCAGCACACTCCTTCTCCATTCCTCAGGCATCTTCTCACATTCCAAAATCGTGTTGAACAATCTTGTTGAAAACTCCATTTCTCCTAAACATCTCCATGCTTCTACCAGTATGTTATCTGGTCCTACTGACTTTCCACTCTTCCTCCTCTTAATCGCTGCTCTCACTTCCCCCTTACTAATCCCCTTCTTGCTTCACCACATTATATAACCTTCTCTCTCTCTCTCTCTCTCTCTCTCTCTCTCTCTCTCTCTCTCTCTCTCTCTCTCTCTCTCTCTCTCTCGCTCTCTTTCTCTCTCTCTCTCTCTCTCTTTCCTTATCCATCAGCTGCTCAAAAATATTCCCTCCATCTTCTCAATACACTCTCCTCACCTTCCCAACGCAACCCTCCCCATTTATCCGGGCTTGGGACCAGCACTAAGAGTGCACTGGCTAGTGCAACCATAATGGAAACCATTCAGTTTAAATATGCTCTTGTATGTGAATATACACATTTCTGCATTCCAGACCGAACAATCAATAAAAGATAAACAAAAATAAAAACATAACCCAAAAATTTGATAAAAAGCATGTAAATTGTTTGTTTTGTTAAATACCCCAGTTTTCATGCACTTATGCTTACTTGCATAATTGCTCAGAAAATTGGCTTTGTTTTCCTTTCTTCTTTTTTCTTCAACTTGTAACATTTAATATCAATATTTAAACACAATAAATACTACAATTATTCTATGATAACATTCGATGTAAGTATGTATGTACGTTTGTATTAGAGTTGACCCGAATAACTAAAGATTTGATGCTTCCAAACGATTTGACTGCCAATTTCACAGTTAAATCTTCCTAGAGGGGTTATGCCATTTAGGTTATATGGTGGTGCTCACTGTCTGATTTCACATAGACCACCGGTTTGCTCACAAGTTAATATACAGCCAATAATAGTGCTGTAAATAAAACATTTTAAATACATTTAAATAAATAGTTTTGATGTATGAAAAAAATACAGATTAAAGCTAAAATTTCCATTATCTGTCACAACACGGAAGCATCTTGGCTGCAGGGATTTAAATATTCAACAATGCATGGGAGATTCTATAGCTGTCTGGGAGATTCTGGAGATTCCTTCAGTGTGGCCTTTCTGCTGTTACAGTTCTCTACATCTTAAACATTTAATGAGGAATAATTTTACGAATGTTTATCCATGTTGCCTTTTATTTCAATTTTAAAAAGAAAAAAGGGCGTAGACAGTTTTGGTCGCTTTATTAGAAAGTTGTTTCTGTGTGCTTTATGTGAAAGAAAATATAAATTGTCTTACTACCTGGTGTCATCAGCGCCCCCCCCCCCATCTCTCACACACACACACACACACACACACACACACACACACACACACACACACACACACACACACACACACACACACTTCATCAGTCGACTATGGGCAAGACTTGATGATTCTGATTCAACTATGTAAATCCTTAGCCAGGGACACCCCTAATAGGTATGTATGTGTGTCAGTAGGTATGTATGTAAATATTTATGTGTATGTATGTCAAACCAGCCAGTCGACATTAGAGCGCCACCCTCAGGCTGAACTACACAAGGACACTGGAGCTATGCCAAATGAATGTCATTTCAGAATTAGGCTACTGGCAGTAAGTCATGGTCATAAATCTCATGCTCAATCAGCTGCTACTTGTTGAGACTGTAAAAAGCATGTTTGGTGGTGTTTTTTGAGGATGGTTTAAGCCAATCTTAATTTTTTTTTCTAAGAACACATGCTGTAATTTTGGGGAATTTAAATGCAGATATTGCAGAGCTACAATATATAAAACTATTTCTGATTTAAAGGGCTTTCCCACTTGCAACTGTACAGAGGCTGACTTGAAAAACTATTCATGTAAAAAATGGTATTTGCCCGCTGTACAGAACCTGAGTCTACATGTACTGTAAGGGGTGGTCTGGAACCGTGCCACGATTCTCATGAGCGCAATTCGTGCTCGGGTCTGCACTTGTTCAGGAAGGAAAGTAACCTACGCATGTTTAAGTTAGCCAAGATTAGCCAAGGAATTCATGCACCACGAATTCCTTTGTAATCAGCTCCTCAAAAGCAGTATGTAGAAGAATGTTCCTCAACATCTGATAAATTAAGCCATGTAAAAAGGTTGTCTGGTAGACATTAGACAAGAGACATAAACTGTATTTGGCAGAAACATAACATCATAGTGGGTTAACTGTAAGGTCAAGTGACACGTCCTTGTAAAATTCACCACTGAACATTTGAATGTGCTTTGTGCCGTTCACAAAACCGCCTCTTTGAAATTCTCCCTTTACTTTTTTTCCATTTCTACCCAATCACTTTCACCATCTCATGAATATACATGAGAACGTTGTGCTTATGCGATCCTTTGACATTTAATTACTGGACTTAGTTGAAGTGGCTGTTGACCAAGACGGCCATGACTCGCGCTCTCAGTTTCCACGAGTCAGTCTCAGTGCTTTTGTTGGGGATATGTCTGATCACTTCGGCTCAGGTAGGATTTTTTATGGATTGATGTAAAATCCTATATTTTTTCAGGTAGCCTATAATAAACCATTATACACTTGACATTTATTTTTATTCCAAAATAGCTGTTAGACACTATATAGACACATAAAACCCAATTCCATTAATCTTTTGCATTTACCTGCTTCTAAAAAAATAGCTATAGCCTGCTGTACTATATATCATGTGTCTAGCATGAGTAAATACAGAACACCTGTAATTCTACACCATCAATATATAGTGTTATAGCCTGTAAACAGAGTCAGCCATTAAATGGGCTACTGTTTAAATGTCTTAATTTTAGCACACCTTCGGCTTCATCGTTTTTTGTGATAGGCTGTTGAAAGCAACATCACACCTTTTCACCAAACCTGCTATGACAGGAACAGGTTCATTTTACATTTGGACATGTTGCTTAAGTGGTTCTCTGTTTTTAACAGAGGCATGCGGGTCCACCTGGCCCACCAGGCCCTGCCGGTGTCCCTGGAATAGATGGAATTGCTGTGAGTTGAATAGTAATTTTCTAATACGTCCTTGAGTAAGAAACTCTCATTTTGTGACCTGTAAAATTTGTGACAGAAAGGTCATTTCTGTTAAAATCTTAATAGATCAAAAGATCAATCTCTATGCAATAACAGCTGGGTTGAATTAACAGAATCCATGACCTTACTTGTAATTTCCTGTTAAAGAAAAATAGTTTGGAAATGTCATGATTAACTTGGATAGCTGGGAAAAAGTTAAGGTCATATAACTACATTTACTGCAAGAAGACCCAACAGGTCAGTAAATACAGTGGATTTATTACATTTCAAAATCTTGTGACAATTAAACATTTTTTTGGAGAATTTCCACATAAACCCACGCAAACCCAATAATAATAAAAAAAACTCATGTTTAAATGGATCGCTTTAGTACTAAGTTCAAAGAAATTGTTTTAGATTTCTAAAACACCATTTTGAGATTGGATTCTATTTTTATTTTCTCTCTTTAATTATTGACAAAAACAGGCATTACTTAGAATGGCAAGAAAGTGCATTCTGCATGCTGAACTGGTCTGAGTTAGATAGAACCTAACATTATTATAATCCTATTTTGATTCCAGGGTGAAAGAGGTGAAGATGGAGAAGATGGCTCTGCAGTAAGAATTAATATGTTGTTTGTTTTATTAAATAGCAATAATTTTGGATAACATGCTGTAGAGTAAAACTGTGTCCATTTGAAGGGACTTGAAGGTGATCCTGGGAAACCTGGCTCTGTGGGACTTCCTGGATTGCCTGGAGATGATGTAAGTGTTCATCAAGAGTTTGTACAAATTTTTTGTTTGCATTCTACAGTACAGACATATTATCAACTGTGTGAGCAACATCAAGAGTTATTTTATGTGTTAGTGTGTGTTTGGGACGAGGTGGGTAATGAGCTCTACAAATAGGCCAGAAAAACAAGGAATTTTCACACTAGACTGAAGAAAAAACCTAGTAAACACTTCCTTCTTTAAACAACACACTTTTTGTCTAAACCTGGGAGAAATTCTTTAAATTTTCTCTTTAAAAAGGATTGTGATGGGTTTTTTAAAAAAAAGCCTCTTTTTCAGTCCAATAACCAACAAAGGCACTTAATAAAAAACAAAAAGGTGGTTTTCCTAGTTATCTAATTAATAATTTATTAATTATATTAGTTTATATTCAATAATTATCTTTGTCTTGTATAACTGAAATACATTTTTTTTTTATCTTTTCACAACTCAAAAGTATTTGCATTAAAAAATGATCATTTTTGCATGCTTAATGAAAAAGATATTAAGTGTTGTACCTATAAGGAAGGATTTCTTGAATTAACGACTTTTTTGTTTGGTGAGGACAAATGATTAAAATTGCTAGACAATAAAGCACACAGAATGTGTTTTTAGTTTTAATCAATCTATTAAAACTGGTGTGCCAAAAAAACCCGACATGATCTTAATTACATTAATATTTATATTATATATTGTATGAACCGTATGTTTGTTATTATTTACATTATTATAATATTAGTATTATATATGTTATGGTTTATGTTAGTGTTTCTTAATTCTTATTGTAGACTACCTCATTACTCTTCATTTTGTGCTTTTCCTGTTAATGACATCTAGGGTTATTGTATTTAATCCAATTATTTACATGATGTACATGACTCAAAATATCATCTAACAGTACTAAATATCTTAAAGTCTTATCTTTGATACTTGAACATGTGTGTACATATTTTTGCTATGTACATGTTTGTATATGTATGTATGTAATTACATTGTAACAGGTTGCCAAGCTTAGAAATGTTAATGCATGGTTGATTATAGAACCAACATTATTGGTTTTCTGAAAATGGTCTGCAGAGGGTCATTGACTAGTTCTGTATCACATTGCAATCAATAATTGGGTGAAATGGCTGTATATATATATATATATATATATTTATTTTTACATTTTTGTACTTCTCATGTTCTTAGGGTTTGACTGGTCCCACTGGAGATGCAGGCCCAGCTGGTCCCACTGGACAAAAGGTGACTGAACAATGAACTCCTCAGTTTTCTATTTTAAATATTAGTTTGGAGAGTAATTAATTGTAAATAATAAACAATATTCTAGTCAAAATATGCCATAAACATATTGTTAGGTAAGATCATTTTTAATTGCTGCATTCATATTCATATTTTTGTTCTGATTTAGGGAGAGCCAGGGAAACCTGGGCCTCGGGGAGAAGCTGTAAGCATTAAAAGACTTGATTGATTTGTTACATCCTTAATTTTCCTTAATCAGTGTCATTACAACTGTACTGGAATAAATTGTCTGCCAAATCTATATGGTTTTACACATTAATATTTAGACACAAGTGGTATCCATTTTGTGTTTAAACTTTACTGGGTTTTTTATTTTGTTTAAAACAACTGCACATTTATTTATTTCAAAAAAGCTGAAATAAATTACAACATTTAGTACAGGATAGAGTTCTAGTGAGGGTATATATGAAGATCAGGGTCTTTTAATTTTTATTATTTTTTTCTAGGGTATTGGACCTGATGGACCCTTGGTAAGTTCTAGTTCTTGTTTTCTCCATTAGTTATTGTAAACCCTGCTGCCAAAGACAATTAAATGGTTGTACACTAAGAACAGAATGAACAGCTTGTATTTTTTTTTTTTTTATGTGCAGGGACCACCAGGGCCTGGTGGCCTTCCAGGTGATCTCGGAAAAGTTGGCCCTCCTGTAAGTAATATTATGCACAACTCACATAAGAATCTTATATTTGTCATCAAAACATGATTTCATTGCTTATAAAAAAAATCATTTATAGAAATATCTCATTTAGATTAAATTATGCTGAGTGAGTGATCAATTCCTGTTATATTATTGTGAGGCAGGTACATTATACAATCAGAAATAAATTCACACCAGTACAATACCAATGAACCAATACATGTTCAAATTATGCTGCATGGGAACAATTGTGTTAATGCAACCAAATTAATTCAGTTAAAATCAGTGTATGCATTTGAGTTTTTACTGTATTCTGCTACAAAGCAGCAAATGCTTGAATACTTCGCAACACAATTATTATTTGATTATGTAATGAAAAAGATAACATAATATTATAACTAAACAATACAAGATATTAATTAGAAGCTGTTCATAATCTGTTTGTTGTATAATAGGGGGCCATAGGTGTCAGAGGGCCACAGGGACCCCGTGGGCCAACAGGACCCCGTGTAAGTATCTGCTTCTTAAAAAAAAAAACAAACAAACACAGAGCTCATGGTTGCAGAGATTCTAATGTGTCCATATGTTTAACTGTATATTATGTGATGATAGATAGATAGATAGATAGATAGATAGATAGATAGATAGATAGATAGATAGATAGATAGATAGATAGATAGATAGATAGATCAAAGCAGCTTTACAGAAATCAACAGTTAAGGTGAACAGTGTGCGTTTATTAATAATATTTATCGTATTCATATCACATCTAATGAGTTGTACGCAATATAGAAATAAATTTTTATTAATTCATATATTTTGCTACAGAGAAATTCATATTTTTGTATAATAATTAATTTATTTGCCTTTTTATTTCACCCTAGTAATATTTCTTCATTTCATATACTGGATTGTTGGGAAGACAAATACAATAAATCAATTACTTTGACATTATTACATTTGACATTATTACATTAATACATTAAGCATATCTTTATTTATTATTTCTGCATTGTAAATAAGATTGCAATAGCACTAGCATTTAATCAAGGTTGGGTGATTGTGAAATAAAGAAATGCAATTAACTAGTCTAAATTTCTTTTCAATAGAGGTCACAGTAATGCGTAACTGTTCTGCTACTTGTAATAAAGCTCAGTTGCAAACATGTCTGTCTATTTATTATTTATTTTATAAATAATAAAATCATCTGTACTGATGATCTCATCAAATCATTTTAAAAACAAGTCCTCTTGATTTTAGGGTGCTGCTGGAATACACGGTGGAACAATGGAAATGGTAAATCATATTTATAGCAATCCATAAAGTATTTGTTTCTTTCTTTGTGTTTTTTAAGCCTATAAAATATTTCCCTTGTCTTTTAGTGCCCTAATGCATGTTCATCTGGCACACCTGGCCACCCCGGACTACCTGGCATGAAAGTGAGCAATAGATAAAAGACAGATATTCTTTGAAACAAAATGTCTATTTGTAAAGTTGATACAGTTCCTTTTTTATTAGCATTTTTTTGTTCATGTGTAAACAGTGTTGTGTTAACTCTTGATTGTAGTCATCACAATGTTATTTATTTAACAGGGCCACAAAGGTGCAAAGGGTGAGGTCGGAGTGCCTGGTAAACAGGGACACACGGTAAAAACTTGTCTGGGTCTCGTATCTTTTTTTTTTACCTTGGTTCTAGGTAGCTGTGGGGCGAATTGACCAACATAATCTGTCAATGGTACAGAGTTAAGGGGCAGAGCTGTGGTGTGCAGGGTCATGAACAGTATATATATGTTTTAAAATAAAATAATCACACATTATATTTTTACATTATTAAATCATTTATTAAATCTATTATTTTATGTATTAAATCTTATTAAATCTTAATCAAGATAATTATTATCTTGTGAAATAATGTTACACACATTGTTAGAGAGCATTACACACTGATGAGGCCCTACAGAATGTTGCTATTGTGTGGTGTACACCTAGAAATAACTTATAGATAGAACTATAAAAGTGCATGAGTCAAGAGATCATCAAGTACATAGGAAAATAAAAAGATAAAAGTGCATAAAAAACATTTGAATTGTTGTAACTTGTTGTTTTTGTTAGAATTGCTACAGATGTTTACTATGGAATATTCCATGACTGATTACTTGTTAAAAAAACACAATACCTTAACTCAATTTCTTTTTGTAATTGCTATATGTTTAAATACTGGCTCTGGCAGATTCGTTTTGTTTTATGTCATTGACACAATCCGTTTTCCATTCGAGATAAATACAAAAATATCTTTAAAATAGTTTTAGTAGCTATTTTTTTTATCTTATCTTATATATCACATGTAATCTCTGTTGTTTTAATTTTATCATGGGTCCTTTTGGTGGCCACATTTTTCCCTCACTTTGTTTGAGGTTCTAAAAAATATTTAATATTAATATATTCATATTTAACATTAATATATCTTAAGTGCTATGAAACGATATCTAACTAGTATATCTGTATACTGTGCATCAAGCATTTTGTATAATATTTATTAAGCAAACAGGTCTAACAATTTCATCTTTTAAATAGGGAAATAGAAAATTATGTCCTTATAGGACCCTAACCATGTATGCATACAATGACTAGATTTGATTTGGATATTGGGGGGTACAGCTCTGATTTGTGAAGACGGTATTGTGTAAGCCACACCTTCTTATTATTCCACAATTCATATACAGACCAAGCAGCCAAGCCTTTGACATAAATGTATATTCAATTATTAGAAGAAGTAACTGTATTAGTTTTATTTGTTCTTGATTTATACAGTCCACCGGCAGAAAACGATAAATTTTTACAAATTTGTCTTTAATAATCTAAAGGAAGGTTAAAAAATGCAAAAGAACTTGTAATTGCCTCATTTTTTTCTGGATAGCCTTGATCCATATTTTTTCTTATTCGGCCCACTTCTTTTTCCTTTTCTTTTTTATAATTGTTAATTTATGTTTTTTAAAAGTCAATTAGAAATACTAATTAAATGCTTCTAATTTAAATAAAACAAATGCATTATATTCACCAGGGAGAAGTAGGAGAGCAGGGTTCCCCTGGAGAGGTTGGATCCCAAGGCCCATTAGTGAGTGCATCAACCTCACTATTGCATTTACAGCCTTCACACAGCATTTATGGTTATTGATTTTAAAAGGCAGCAATCACAAATTTTGCTTTTTGTTTTTAGGGATCACAGGGAATTCAAGGTGCTATGGGAATTATGGGTTCCAAAGGGGAGATGGTAAGTAAAGATTTCTAAATTAAGCTTTTTGGCAACCATTTGTACCATATGTAATGTGAAAGTAAATTAAGTTTTTTTTTTGTCTATATTTTAATTTGACATATTTTGACAAGCTGACATATCCGTCATTGGTTAGTAAAACTCTGGAAAAAGCAATGTTTTCATTTACCTAGCATGTAAGTAAATGTGTATTTATGATCTTTTGGACTACTAAATGACCATGTATTGCAATGGTATTCACCTTTGCATGTTAGCATGTTTATCTGATGATTGACCAAATGCTTAGACACACTTTACAGTTAAAACCTGTATTTTCCCCCCAGCCTTTCTAATATTTTCCCCCATATTAGCCTATAGGAGGCTTATAGTGACAATAGGGTGCACATCTATTTTTGAAACATTGTATAGGTGCTACAGTATTGCAGTATTGAGTCAGTGGGCATGGGGCCCATACACTATGTAGACATTACACACTCATGAAATCCATCAAATTTTCTTCCAGGGAGCGCGGGGCAATGATGGAAATCCAGGTCCTCAGGGAATTAGTGGTGCCACTGTAAGTTTTGTTGACACTGTTTTATTTTATTCACCTGTACTGCTCCCCTCCCCATTCGGAGTTTTGTTAAATAAGAAATGTACACTGCCAAAAAAAATTACACTGTAAAAAAAATTAATCTGACAGCTTGGTTCATCTGTGCCTCAAAGCCTTAACCACCGTGATGAGTAGTGATGGCCGGTTCGTGAACGAATTCTTTTTAGTGAACCGGTCGAATCGGTTCACCAAATCGGACTGAATCGTTCAAAACAGTTCGCGTCTCAAATCAGCACTAATCAACAAAATTACTCAAGTTTCTCACTTTTGAATGTGTATGACCGTCTATCCGACTAAAAATAAATCAATATCCCTGAGAATGGGGTTCTTCTCTAGTTTCTCCAACAGTACACACATTAAACTAAAACATGCTGCTGAACAAGTGATCATCACTGAGCATGCGCATACCTGCCGATTCCGAGCAGCACACATACTGCTGTTCTCGAGTCACCAGTACTGTATCAAGAACCATTTCTTTTGGGCACGTCCGATATACTACTGATACCAGCGAATTGTTGATACTGAGCATGCGCGACCTACCGAGCAGTACGCGTGCTGTCTGACATTAATACACACATACACACACACACTTTTTGGACTCCGAATCAGCGTTCGACATAGTGTAAAGGCTGGTGCTGCGCTGCTGATATATGAGCACAGGTGAACTGAGGACTTAAATGAAAAGTAAGTTTATTTACTAACAACTTAAAACATCAACGTTTTGCACATCAGTGCCTGTATTGGGTGATTTAGTGCAAAACGTAAATGTAAGGAACATTTCTAAGATGATGATGATGATGATTTAATTTAAACAAATAAGCTATATGCCCTCATGCAATAGACATGACTTTATTTAAATGTGTTTAGTTTGTATGTTCATCCGCCGAGATGATATTTGGCTATGCATGACGTCATGACGTAAGGACGTAAAAGAACTGGTGAACCGGTTTTTTGAACCGGTTCTTTGAAAAGAACTGTCCGAAAGAACTGATTCACAAAAAAGAATCGGACTTCCCATCACTAATGATGAGCCAGGACATGTGCCCCGATCTACTACAACCATAAGCGAAAATCCCGGGGGGGGGAACGAAGGGGACATGTCCCCCCATCCGAGGATTGTCCCCCTAAAAAAAATAATAAAAAATAATATCGCACTCTCTATTGTAAAAAATATATGTATGTATACCTAAATAATTGTGTAAGTAAAAAAAAATAAATGCAAAAAATGCATTTAGAAACAGTTGAGTTCCCCCTCCCTTTTCTCACAGTGGTTTGACCCTCTGCCTGCTTTCCCAGTTCATCTCACCTACTCTACTGTGTGTCTGCGCCCCAATTAATGTTCAACTCCATTAACTGGGGTATTTTATTCACTTTAAATAAAGCGATTCTCTTTAATGTAGTTAAATGTAGTTACTCATTCATAAATAAGTTGCGGCAAAAATGCTGATTGCTGATGTAATTTTCCATGAATCTGCTCTATTAGCGATTAAAATATGACTTATCTAGTGAACGTTAGCTTGTTCACAATAGCTTGTAGCATAGTGCATTGACACGAACGCACCAAAGCCGTTTCACATGCAGTGTTTTATTTGGGACGACTTGGTATAATGTTAATTTAATATGAACACACAATTAGCATATTGTTTATCTGTGCATTTACTAAATGAGCACTGTGCTACGTCTGAACTGACCCCACTGTATTTTTATAATCAATTTCTATTCTGTTCTTAAGTGTCTTAATTAATTTTATATAAAAATTTAAACCTTTTTTTATTCCTTGTTTTGCTTTGTCATTAAACCTGAGAGAAACTTTGAAAACAACCATAATGACGCAGTCTCCATGCTACAAAAATAATGATAAAAGCAAGGTTTTTTACTGTGGGGACACTGTGTCTTTATAAGTACAATTTGACTGTATTATTTGTGTCCCCTTCAAAAATTGCTCATTAAAATTTTTTTTTATATTTATTGTCCTCCCCTACTGTTAAATGAAATTTACGCCCATGACTACAACTAAAAGATTGTATTGCGTAAATAGAAGCTAGTTGTGTTGTGGTGATCAGTGGTTAAGGATTTGTGTTACGATAAGATGTGGAAGTGTTTAAATACCAGCACAATCAAATTGACTTTATTGGATCCCCAAGCACAGCTGTATTCTACATCAGCATGATGGGTTATGCTGGGTTAAAATCTACAGTATTTTTTACAATTATATTGCATTGGCATACTATAATGTGAGCTAACACACGTTTTATTTTACAGGGTGATCATGGCCCAAGAGGGTTAATAGGAGAATCAGGTCCTAGGGGAGAACAAGTAGGTATAATAACTAAAACTTTATCCAGGAATGGGCAAATCACTAACCCATCCATGGTAAAGCATATGAACTATAATTTATTATTATTTTTTGACTCAACAGATAGTTGACAGTATGCATTCTCTCAGACTATACTAAAGAACTATTCATATATGCAGCTGTTGCTGGAATTATGTTATTTTATTAAATTAAAATGAATTTATTATTCAATTTATCTAATATAAATATATTAAATTGTTATTTTGTCCCTTTTTTCAGGGACCGCAGGGACAAAGAGGCATCACAGGTCTTCCAGGACCAAAGGGTGAGAGTGTAAGTATAGCAAATCAACTAAACACACAAATTTATTTTATAAAGATGTAGTCCATCTGCACATAGCAGCTTACTACTTGAAAATTACATTTATTCCTTGTCTGCATTACACCACTGTTCCCCAGGAGGTTCAATATGTATTTCATTTTATTGATATACACAATATATTTCTAAAAGTATTTAAACATCTAACGATCACATTCATATGCAATTAATGTATTAACTTGCCAACTTATAATGCTGCTATAATCGGCTCCACTTTTTCCACCGGATTTCTGAATGTGGCTGTTGAACAGCAACCATACTGTCAGGGTAGTGACCACGAGAAGGAAGCGGAAGTAACTCAATCATGTTTAATAAGCCTTTCAGCACACAAACACAAGACTGAGAGCGTACGAACCATAATGCGGGTATAATCTATCAGGAAAGTATATTCCATAAAGGTAAGTAGAATCCGTATGATGAAGGTTATCCGTGCAATCGGCACCGGGTGCAGGAACCAGCAGGGAATGCTGGCAGTCCAGGAGATCACTAGCATGAGTTTGTATAAACAGCCAGTGGGGTCGATAACGTGGAACAGGTGTCGGCGAGTAGCACCGGGAGCGGCTGAGAGAGAGCCGCTGAGTGGGCGTGTCAGGGGATCCCTGACACATACATTGAACGCCAACCATACACAAAGTGTTCCAAACTCATACCAACCCCTAGTTTGTATGAGTTTGGAACACTTCGTGTATGGTTGGCGTTCAATTTAACTTATAGGTGTTCTTTGAGGACAGGGCTTTATGCAAGGCACCTGAGTTCTTTCCCTTAACATACCTATATGGAACTCTCTATTTGCGCAGAAGCTTTGCCATGATGAAATTACTCAGAGATTCAACCCTGTAATGAAGTGAAATTGTAATAGTATGTGCCAACATTTCTGGAAGGAGTTTCCAAATGTCAGTGTTTGTAACAGTCAGAGAACTTGCAGTTTCTTGGTAACATGCCTTCTTCTTGTTCTTCTTCTTCCTTTGGCTGCTCCCATTAGGGGTCGCCACAGCGGATCATCCGTCTCCATACCCCCCTGTCCTCTACATCTGCCTCTTTTACACCAACTACATGCATGTCTTCCCTCACCACATCCATGAACCTCCTCTTTGGCCTTCCTCTTTTCCTCATGTCCCTCCTCTGCACATGTCCAAACCATCTCAATCTCGCCTCCCTCACCTTGTCACCAAAACGTCTTGTCCATCCTCGTCACTCCCAACGAAAACCTTAACAACTTCAGCTCTGCTACCTCCAGCTCTGCCTCCTGCCTTTTACTCAATGCCACTGTCTCTAAACCATACAACATTGCAGGTCTCACCACAGTCCTATAAACTTTACCTTTCATTCTTGTAGACACCCTACTATCACAAATCACTCCTGTCACTCTTTTCCACCCACTCCACCCTGCCTGCACTCTTTTCTTTACTTCCCTAACACACTCTTTATTACTTTGCACTGTTGACCCCAGGTACCTGAACTCCTCCACCTTCTCCACCTCTTCTCCCTGCAACCGCACCACTCCACTGTTCTCCCTCTCATTTACGCACATGTACTCTGTCTTACTCCTACTGACTTTCATTCCCCTTTTTCTCTCATACCTCCACCTCTCCAGGCTCTTCTCAACCTGCTCACTACTCACACCACGAATTACAATATCATCTGCAAACATTATAGTCCAGGGAGACTCCTCTCTGACATCATCCGTCAACCTGTCCATCACCACTGCAAACAGGAAAGGGCTCAGGGCTGATCCTTGATGCAGTCCAACCTTCACCTTAAACCATTCTGTCGTTTCTACTGCACACTTCACTTCTGTCACACTGTCCTCATACATGTCCTGCACCACCCTCACATACTTCTCTGGCACACCTGACTTCCTCATACAATACCACAACTCCTCTCTTGGCACTCTGTCGTACGCTTTCTCTAAATCCACAAATGCAAAATGCAATTCCTTCTGTCCTTCTCTATACATTCTCAAAGCAAATAAAGCATCTGTAGTGCTCTTCCTCGGCTTAAAACTATACTGTTGCTCACAGATGGTCACCTCTTCTCTCAGCCTGGCTTCCACTACTCTTTCCCATAACTTCATGGTGTAACTGATCAACTTAATTTCCCTGTAGTTACTGCAGGTCTGCACATCTCCCTTATGCTTAAAGATCGGTACCAGCACACTCCTTCTCCATTCCTCAGGCATTCTCTCACCTTCCAGAATCTTGTTAAACAATCTGGTTAAAAACTCCACTGCCATCTCTCCTAAACATCTCCACCGGTATGTCATCGGGTACAACCGACTTTCCACTCTTCATCCTCTTAATTACTGCTCTCACTTCCTCCTTACTGATCCTATCCACTTCCTGCTTCACTAACTCCACATCATCCAACCTTCTCTTTCTGATTTTCCTCATTCATCAGCTGCTCAAAATACTCCCTCCACCTTCTCAACACACTCTCCTCACTAGTCAACACATTTCCATCTCCATCCTTTATTGCTCTAACTTGCAGCACATCCTTCCCAGCTCGATCTCTCTGCCTGGCCAATCTGTACAAATCCTTTTATCCTTCCTTAGTGTCTAACCTCTCATACAGCTCCTCATATGCCTTTTCCTTGGCTTTCGCCACATCGCTTTTTACCTGCTGCTGCATCTCCTTGTACTTCTGCCTACTTTTCTCATTACTCTGTCGATCCCACTTCTGTTTTGCCAACCTCTTTCCCCAAATGCTCTCCTGCACTTCCTCATTCCACCACCATGTCTCTTTGTCTTCCTTTCTATTTCCAGATGACACACCAAGTACTTTTCTAGCTGTCACCCTCATCACTCCTGCAGTAGTTACCCAATCGTCCAGCATCTTATCACCACCACCGAGCCCCTGGCTGACCTCTTCCCTGAACCTTACACTACAGTCTTCCTCCTTCAGTTTCCACTATCTTATTCTTCTTTCAGTCCTCACTCTCCTCCTTTTCTTCTTCGCCTCCAAAACCATCCTACAGACTACCATCCGATGCTGTCTAGCTACACTGTCCCCCGCCAACACCTTACAGTCTCCAATCTCCTTCAGGTTGCATCTCCTACATAGAACAAAGTCCACCTGTGTGCACCTTCCCCCACTCTTATACGTCACCCTATGATCATCCTTCTTCTTAAAATACGTATTCACCACTGCCATTTCCATCCTTTTAGCAAAATCTACCACCATCTGCCCTTCCGCATTCCTCTCCTTTAAACCATACCTACCCATCACCTCCTCATCACCTCTGTTCCCTTCACCTACATGCCCATTAAAGTCTGCCCCAATCACCAATCATTCATTCGTAGGTACACCATCTACCACTTTCTCTAATTCAAACCAGAATCTTTCCTTCTCCTCCATCTCACAGCTGACTTGTGGAGCATAGGCACTGATGACATTTATCATCATCCCCTCAACTTCCAGCTTCACGTTCATCACCCTATCAGAAACTCTTACTGTACTCTTCCTTCAGAATCACCCCTACACCATTTCTCTTTCCATCCACACCATGATAGAACAGTTTAAACCAACCTCCAATGTTCCTGGTCTTACTCCCTTTCCACTTGGTCTCCTGAACACACAACATATCTACCTTTCTCCTCTCCATCCTATCAGCTATCTCTCTCCCTTTACCAGTCATAGTACAAACATTTAAAGTACCAACCCGAACCTCCACTCTCCTACACTTCTCCTTTTTCTGCCGTCTCTGTAGACGGCTTCCTCCTCTCCTTCTCCTTCTTCGGCCAACAGTAGCCCAATTTCCTGTTTTTGCCCTGTTGGCTAACGATACCTGTGGCGGTCATTGGTAACCTCGGCCTCAACCGATCCGGTATGGAATTCTTATTTGTGATCCGCATATTTGATTTGGCACATGTTTTATGCTGGATGCCCTTCCTAACACATCCCTCACCATTTATCCGAGCTTGGGACCGGCAATAAGAGTGGACTGGCTTGTGCTTCCCTAATGGCTGGATTTTTTCTTGGTAACATGACAGGCTGCATTATTTGTCTTTTGAATATTAACAGAGAAGAAGAAAAAAACAAAAAGCTGGTGTAATTAAACATATGTGTAATTAAAATGCATATGTTGACAAATGCTGTTGATGTTAAGAAATTTTACTATATTTTATTCTTTTACTATATGAGCTCATCATGGTTAGAACTATCACAATTTACTGGAAATAATTAGAACTAATAGTATAGTCATTGCTTTTTTGGACCATCTCCCTTGTAAACCAGTATAAATTCACACATATACTGTATGTGTGCTTAGATTGTATTCCAAATGTAATACTTTAAACCAATTGTGACACGCTTATCATTTATTTTCTATTTTTAGGGCTTGCCTGGTGTAGATGGGCGTGATGGAATTCCTGGATTACCAGGAGTTAAGGTATACAAATAGTGGGCTTTGGCTATAAGGTATTACATTATGGCATCTGCAAAAATTACTTTAAGACATTTGATACTGCATTTCAAACAGGGCAGCTCTGGGAAACCTGGAAACCCTGGAGAGGTGGGACTTCAAGGACTACCTGTAAGTTTCACACATAAAACCCAAAAAGCCCTATGATTTTTATTCACATTCTGTGATTTTCTATTCCAAACTCCTTTTTCATAACATACTTAGAAATGACTTATAACTAAAGGAGAATAAGACAATTATTAGTTGAACAAGACTACTAAGTGTGTAAATAAGTCCTTGAATTGTGTAAATACACTGAAATACTGCATACTTCAGCAGACTGTGATATGTTGGCTATGATAGATTTATATTTTAAACTTCATTACTTATATTTGTACAGTCTGCCTAAACATTGTGACAATTAAGGAAAACTGAATTTAAGTAACTTGGAAGAAGTGCACATTGTAGTTGTACTGTAGTAAAAACTGTCAGTAAACATGTAGTTTGGTGATGGAAAAAGAAATGCAACAAAAGGCATTGACACATTAATACAGTTTTAAGGTCCTTTAAACTTGCTTAAGCATTTATACGTACTTTCAAATGGATAGTTTTCTTATTTATAGGAAAAAAAATAAAAAAATAATAAGTAATAAGTATTTTATAATAGGTATTTAATAAAACTTTGTAGCTTCTAAATATTGAATGGACGTTTAAAACAAATAAGAGTTTTACGTTAAATTAAGAGTGGATTTTTTTTATTATTATGTGACAAAATAAATAATTTTACTTTTATAAATCTACAGTATTGTTGTTACTGTATATTTGTTTCTGTAGGGCTTACCTGGTGTTACAGGAGCAAAGGGAGCTCCTGGTGAAAAGGTAAGCAGCAGTCTTTGGATTCATGTTATTTTAGAACTAGCCTTCCTAAAAATATTTATTGATTGAAGAAAGTTCCTGTAAAGTGTTAATTGTGTCACTTTGCTTAAATTGAAGAAAAATGTTATCCTGTTTGTGTAATAAATGGCTGAAATATAGCATTTTATCAGTATGTAATTTTTGCATCCAAAAACACTATGATAAATATTTCGACCAAAACTGAATGAAGCAGACTGTCCTATAGGGTAGCAGTGGAATGGTATAGTCTGGTGAAATTAAAAAGCTGACGTAAAGTTAAGATGTGTTGCTGGGTAACTTGCGTGATATTTGCGTGACTTGCGAGATCTAATTTCTTGCTTTCAAGTCTCCACATTTATCATTTAGCAGTTTTTTAACCTTTGGTAAATCAACAAGGGAGTTTAGTTAGTTAGTTAGTTAGTTACTCATTCTACCGCTTACTACGTTCAACCACCATTCAACCATTGTTATTTTAGTCTGATACTACTAGAATAATATTTTTAATGGATAGTTTCAGTAGGTAATAAGTTCTGTGAAAAGAGTTACTCTTGTAATCTATCAACTCTGCAAAAAATGTCGGGTATTTCAGTCAATGACTCACAACCAGTCAACAGAATAAGTTTTAAATGACTAAGAATAATTATTGCAATTTAAAGTGGAGTGAAATTAAAGGTGTGAAAATTATGCTGAGAAATGTTTAAATGATTATATTTAACAATCTTTTGACTGTAGGGAAATGTTGGACAGCCAGGCCTTATTGGAACTATGGGATCATCTGGAAAGGCTGTAAGTTGACCATAATTCGCACAATATGACAGCAATTATAAATAATTAAAAATAATCAAATTTCATGTTTATAACCAGGGAGAACGTGGAGTACAGGGAGAAGTTGGACCAGTTGGCCCTATTGGTGGACCGGTGAGTGTTAAGATTCTTTCTCTTTTAGCATACCAGAACTGTTCAATTTAAATTGTTTTTCACTTTTATTTTTACTTCGTTTAGGGAGATAGAGGTGAGCCAGGGCCATCTGGACCTTTGGGGAACCCAGGAGCTAGAGTAAGTGATTTGTGTATCTGTATCCTATAATGTGACTACTAGTTTCCCTAGGGTTTGACTGCCTAGTGACTACTAAACATTCTGCTGCCTCCCAATTCTACCTGAGCTATACTGCTTTAAAGAAGAAGCTGTTATGAAGTGTGAAGGTGGTGTTTCAAATGCTTCTGTATTTGGCAAATTGATGAGGAGTTGACGAGAGGAGTGAGAGAGGTGACACTGGCTGGTTTGTATCGGTTGTTGTATGCAGTGTTAATGGTGGGTCGAAAGACTTCAATAAACTTTTCAGCCATTCTCACAAATCACTTTAGATCCTTTTAGTCAGAGGTTGTCCAGTTCCCATACCACAAAAATGAGTTACCTGGTGAGGCCCACAAGTGTAGTGTCATCAGCAAACAATGTTATTTGAACTGCACTTTGCAGCACAGTCATGAGTCTACCGTGTAAATAGACAGTGGACTGAGAGCAAGACATGGGAAGTCCCAGTAGTCAGTGTAGTGGTGCTCATATTAGATGAGTGATCCTGATAGACTAGGGCTACAGAATCCATTTGAGGTTGTGATCATACCCAGCAGGTTCAGATTTTCAGTTTCTGTGGAATGATTGTGTTGAATGACTAACTGTTTGAAAGTAATCATGATCGATGATAGTAATTCAGGCAGGACACAAATGATTTGTTCAGTACAGGGATGATTTCAAATAAGCTCCGAGAAACGGTGAAGACATCTGAGAGTGCATCTGTGATCTGAACATCATATTCCCCGGGCACATAGCCAGGTGCCCTGTCGGTATATGTAGCTTTCTGTCGGTATCTCAGCTTTTTAAGCACTGCAAATGTTTGTGCGAACGAGGCCTAAAATGATTGTTCTATGGGTCAACATGCTGGTGGAATTTGAGCAGGATTGATTTTAGGTTTGTGTGCTTAAAGTCCCTGGCAATAATGAAAAATCAATCAGGAAATGTTGTCTGCAAGTTACTTTTACATTAACTGGATCTATATCTCTATACTATATCTCTACTTTAACTCAGTTGGTTAATGTCTACATGGTTTGTGTACTTTGTCCACATTTGCAGATGAGGCAAAAACACCAATACTTCAAGAGTTGCATATAACTTCATTTATTCATTTTCAAGTTTAAAATAATGTTCACTCATCAATTTGTCCAGACATTCCTCTGAAGTGTGAGAAGATTATCTAAAATGTAAATTGTTTGCAGGGCTCAAAAGGTGACCTTGGTCTTCCTGGACTTCCTGGAGCCCCAGGTGTGCCCGGAGAGAAAGGAGACAGGGTAAGGACGTCATTTTTACTTTGATATTTGACTATGTAATGTAATAAGTGTAAATCTTATGATTTAGCTAATTTATTTTAATTTAGCTAAAATTTCTTTTGTTACACACACACACACACACACACACACACACACACATGTAAAATGTACACATGCACACTCATTGAAAGACAGGAAATTATTGTTATTATGTATTATCGTGTATTAGAGAGCTGTTTCTGGAAGAAAAGACATTTTGAAACAGTTAGCCAAGGAAAATGGCATCAGATGATGACAAAAACATTGTAAGAGCTGTGCAAAAAAAACCCCAAAAAAACTCATGAGACAGTGACATCACCAACAAGCTACACAGGGCAGGTGTGAAAGTGTCACAATCCAGCATTTAAAGAAAACTTTGAAAAATTTAGAGGCTTTATACCAACATGCACACTATTCAACAGTAAGAGTGGGAAGGGCAATTTAGAATTTTGTGCATAATTCAGAGATGTGCCACCAATGTATTGTAACCGAGATTAACTTCTACCAAACTGATAGAAAGGTTAAAGGTGAAAGTGTCTGATAACAGTATCAATGCTGAGTGGTCAACAGAAACATTCTGTCTTTCAATTTACACTGACATGCATCAAACCTAAATGGGAGGAACTTCATCAAGCAGCAAGGCAAAAAACCCAACGCACGCTGCCAACACAACATAGGACTTCATCAGAGGCAAAAAGTGGAAGAATTTTCTCTCACCAGACTTTAAGGGAATTTCACCTCTTAAAGAGGAGCCAGGAGGAAGAAACCCACAAAGCAAACAATTGAAAGAAGCAGTGGTTTAAGCATGGAAAAGCTGAACAATAGAAGAATGCAACAGTTTGGTGCTGTCAGTGGGTTGATGGCTTGATGCAGTTTCATATTTATAAATATTTTATGTCCAGAAATCTTAAAAAAAATAAAAAAAATAAAAAATTATATATCACACATACACATGCATATTCAGAGATTAAATAGAAATGATTATTCTATATTAATATAGACATTATATATTATATTATTATAATATTATATATTATAAACTTGACTTGATTAAATATAAAAAATATATTCATTCATTCATTTATTCATTTTCTCCCGCTTATCCGTAATTCGGGTCGCGGGGGCAGCAGTCTAAGCAGGCATACCCCGCCTTCGACTGCTGCCCAATCCTCACAGCACCGTCCCTTACGGTCCCTCCTGCAGGTGGTGAGCCCACGGGAAGGCGGCCCCACGTCACTCCGACGTCACAGACCTTGATATTTCCCTCGTAAGGGACCCCCGGAGCATAGAGGGTTAAGGGCCTTGCTCAAGGGCCCAAGAGTGGCAGCCTGGCGATACCGGGGCTCGAACCACAGACCTTCCGATCGGCAACCCAGCGCCTTAACCGCTGGAGCCACCACTCCCCCCTATAAAAAATATATATATATAAAAAATGTATATGTGTATAAATATATAAAATTATATAAATTTAAGCATTTAAAGAATAAAAGAAATATATATATATATATATATATATATATATATATATATATATATATATATATATATATATATATATATACACAGTGAGGAAAATAAGTATTTGAACACCCTGCTATTTTGCAAGTTCTCCCACTTAGAAATCATGGAGGGGTCTGAAATTGTCATCGTAGGTGCATGTCCACTGTGAGAGACATAATCTAAAAAAAAAAATCCAGAAATCACAATGTATGATTTTTTAACTATTTATTTGTATGATACAGCTGCAAATAAGTATTTGAACACCTGAGAAAGTCAGTGTTAATATTTGGTACAGGAGCTTTTGTTTGCAATTACAGAGGTCAAACGTTTCCTGTAGTTTTTCACCAGGTTTGCACACACTGCAGGAGGGATTTTGGCCCACTCCTCCACATAGATCAGTCAGGTTTCTGGCCTGTTGCTGAGAAACATGGAGTTTGAGCTCCCTCCAAAGATTCTCTATTGGGTTTAGGTCTGGAGACTGGCTAGGCCATGCCAGAACCTTGATATGCTTCTTACAGAGCCACTCCTTGGTTATCTTGGCTGTGTGCTTCGGGTCATTGTCATGTTGGAAGACCCAGCCTCGACCCATCTTCAATGCTCTAACTGAGGGAAGGAGGTTGTTCCCCAAAATCTTGCAATACATGGCCCCGGTCATCCTCTCCTTAATACAGTGCAGTCGCCCTGTCCCATGTGCAGAAAAACACCCCCAAAGCATGATGCTACCACCCCCATGCTTCACAGTAGGGATGGTGGTCTTGGGATGGTACTCATCTTTGTTCTTCCTCCAAACACGTGTAGTGGAATTATGACCCAAAAGTTCTACTTTGGTCTCATCTGACCACATGACTTTCTCTTATGACTCCTCTGGATCATCCAAATGGTCATTGGCAAACTTAAGACGTGCCTGGACAAGTGCTGGTTTAAGCAGGGGAACCTTCCGTGCCATGCATGATTTCAAACCATGACATCTTAGTGTATTACCAACAGTAACCTTGGAAACGGTGGTCCCAGCTCTTTTCAGGTCATTGACCAGCTCCTTCCGTGTAGTTCTGGGCTGATTTCTCACCTTCCTTAGGATCATTGAGACCCCATGAGGTGAGATCTTGCATGGAGCCCCAGTCCGAGGGAGATTGGCAGTTACAGTGAGGAAAATAAGTATTTGAACACCCTGCTATTTTGCAAGTTCTCCCACTTAGAAATCATGGAGGGGTCTGAAATTGTCATCGTAGGTGCATGTCCACTGTGAGAGACATAATCTAAAAAAAAAAATCCAGAAATCACAATGTATGATTTTTTAACTATTTATTTGTATGATACAGCTGCAAATAAGTATTTGAACACCTGAGAAAGTCAGTGTTAATATTTGGTACAGGAGCTTTTGTTTGCAATTACAGAGGTCAAACGTTTCCTGTAGTTTTTCACCAGGTTTGCACACACTGCAGGAGGGATTTTGGCCCACTCCTCCACATAGATCAGTCAGGTTTCTGGCCTGTTGCTGAGAAACATGGAGTTTGAGCTCCCTCCAAAGATTCTCTATTGGGTTTAGGTCTGGAGACTGGCTAGGCCATGCCAGAACCTTGATATGCTTCTTACAGAGCCACTCCTTGGTTATCTTGGCTGTGTGCTTCGGGTCATTGTCATGTTGGAAGACCCAGCCTCGACCCATCTTCAATGCTCTAACTGAGGGAAGGAGGTTGTTCCCCAAAATCTTGCAATACATGGCCCCGGTCATCCTCTCCTTAATACAGTGCAGTCGCCCTGTCCCATGTGCAGAAAAACACCCCCAAAGCATGATGCTACCACCCCCATGCTTCACAGTAGGGATGGTGGTCTTGGGATGGTACTCATCTTTGTTCTTCCTCCAAACACGTGTAGTGGAATTATGACCCAAAAGTTCTACTTTGGTCTCATCTGACCACATGACTTTCTCTTATGACTCCTCTGGATCATCCAAATGGTCATTGGCATACTTAAGACGTGCCTGGACAAGTGCTGGTTTAAGCAGGGGAACCTTCCGTGCCATGCATGATTTCAAACCATGACATCTTAGTGTATTACCAACAGTAACCTTGGAAACGGTGGTCCCAGCTCTTTTCAGGTCATTGACCAGCTCCTTCCGTGTAGTTCTGGGCTGATTTCTCACCTTCCTTAGGATCATTGAGACCCCATGAGGTGAGATCTTGCATGGAGCCCCAGTCCGAGGGAGATTGGCAGTTATGTTTAGCTTCTTCCATTTTCTAATGATTGCTCCAACAGTGGACCTTTTTTCACCAAGCTGCTTGGCAATTTCCCTGTAGCCCTTTCCTGCCTTGTGAAGGTGTACAATTTTGTCTCTAGTGTCTTTGGACAGCTCTTTGGTCTTGGCCATGTTAGTAGTTGGATTCTTACTGATTGTATGGGGTGGACAGGTGTCTTTATGCAGCTAACGACCTCAAACAGGTGCATCTAATTTAGGATAATAAATGTAGTGGAGGTGGACATTTTAAAGGCAGACTAACAGGTCTTTTAGGGTCAGAATTCTAGCTGATAGACAGGTGTTCAAATACTTATTTGCAGCTGTATCATACAAATAAATAGTTTAAAAATCATATTTTGTGATTTCTGGATTTTTTTTTTTAGATTATGTCTCTCACAGTGGACATGCACCTACGATGACAATTTCAGACCCCTCCATGATTTCTAAGTGGGAGAACTTGCAAAATAGCAGAGTGTTCAAATACTTATTTTCCTCACTGTATGTTTAGCTTCTTCCATTTTCTAATGATTGCTCCAACAGTGGACCTTTTTTCACCAAGCTGCTTGGCAATTTCCCTGTAGCCCTTTCCTGCCTTGTGAAGGTGTACAATTTTGTCTCTAGTGTCTTTGGACAGCTCTTTGGTCTTGGCCATGTTAGTAGTTGGATTCTTACTGATTGTATGGGGTGGACAGGTGTCTTTATGCAGCTAACGACCTCAAACAGGTGCATCTAATTTAGGATAATAAATGTAGTGGAGGTGGACATTTTAAAGGCAGACTAACAGGTCTTTTAGGGTCAGAATTCTAGCTGATAGACAGGTGTTCAAATACTTATTTGCAGCTGTATCATACAAATAAATAGTTTAAAAATCATATTTTGTGATTTCTGGATTTTTTTTTTTAGATTATGTCTCTCACAGTGGACATGCACCTACGATGACAATTTCAGACCCCTCCATGATTTCTAAGTGGGAGAACTTGCAAAATAGCAGAGTGTTCAAATACTTATTTTCCTCACTGTATGTTTAGCTTCTTCCATTTTCTAATGATTGCTCCAACAGTGGACCTTTTTTCACCAAGCTGCTTGGCAATTTCCCTGTAGCCCTTTCCTGCCTTGTGAAGGTGTACAATTTTGTCTCTAGTGTCTTTGGACAGCTCTTTGGTCTTGGCCATGTTAGTAGTTGGATTCTTACTAATTGTATGGGGTGGACAGGTGTCTTTATGCAGCTAACGACCTCAAACAGGTGCATCTAATTTAGGATAATAAATGTAGTGGAGGTGGACATTTTAAAGGCAGACTAACAGGTCTTTTAGGGTCAGAATTCTAGCTGATAGACAGGTGTTCAAATACTTATTTGCAGCTGTATCATACAAATAAATAGTTTAAAAATCATATTTTGTGATTTCTGGATTTTTTTTTTTAGATTATGTCTCTCACAGTGGACATGCACCTACGATGACAATTTCAGACCCCTCCATGATTTCTAAGTGGGAGAACTTGCAAAATAGCAGAGTGTTCAAATACTTATTTTCCTCACTGTATATATATATATATATATATATATATATATATATATATATATATATATATATATATATATAATATTTTATAATCTTATCTTATCTTATCTTATCTTATCCAGACCCTTTGCAACAACACTTGAAATTTTGCTCCGATGCTTCTCATTGTTCTTGAGTGTTGCTGAAATATTGCTACACCTTGAATGAACTCAATGCAGCTCTTAACTGATCTGGGATTTATAGCAGAGTGGCCAAACGGAAGCCAATTCTCAGTGCAATTCCATGGAATTGGCCAAGCAAAGATTTTGTGGAACAACATTCTCTGGCCTGATGAAACCAAGATTGAACTGTTTGGACTCAATTTAAAACATTATATCTAAAGGAAAGAAGGCACTGCTCATTTCCCCCCAAAACCATCCCAAATGTGAATTTCATTCTGTAGGGGTGTTTTTCTGCAGTAGGGACTGGGCAACTGGTCAGGGTTAAGGGAAAGTAGAATGGAGCAAAGTACATATCCATAGTAAGATATCCTGTTCCACAGCGCTCAGGATATCCATAGTAAGATATCCTGTTCCACAGCGCTCAGGACCTCGGTTTTGCCCAAAGGTTCACCTTCTTACATGACAAGAAGTCTAAGTCTAAGTCCTGACTTCAACCATACTGAACATCTCTGGAGAGACCTGAAATGGTTGTCCACCAACGGTCCTCATCCAACCAGACCCATCGTGAGAGGATTTGCCATTAAGAGTGGCAGATAATCCCACAATCCAGATGTACAAAGTGTTGTGTCATACCCAGAATGACTCGATGCTGTAATTGTTGCCAAAGGTTCTTTAAATAAGTACTGATTAAAGGGTAATTTTATACCCTTTAATAAAGAAAAGTTATATTTGTATAAAAATAATTACTTTTCGATAATTCTGTTTTAACATTGTCATTATTGGTACTGGGTGTAGATTACTAAGTAAAAAAAAGATTGTAGTATCAGGATGCAACATAAAATTGAAAACAATTTAAGTGGGTCTGAATACTTTTAGATTACTCTCTGTGTGTATGTATATGGCAAAAATGGCAGGTCATAAATGCATTTATATTTAATGAAAATATTTTTTTTTCGAAATGTGTGATTTATCTTTTTGTAAAATGTAAAACAAAGTTCTTTTTTATGACCAATGTCTCAGGGGGGAGCCGGTGAAGTGGGATCTAAAGGAGAACAGGTGGGGATTTGATCTATTTATCCAAAACAACCTTCATCATCTTTATTTATTCACATGCCAAAAGATTTGCAACTGAAAATCATATCTAAATATTTGTTTTTAGGGAGTGCAAGGTGCAGAGGGAAACCCTGGTGACAAAGGAGATGTTGTAAGTGTAAAATGTTTTATTTTAAAAGTTTGCAATATAAGTATATTTAAACATTTTCATTTGATGGTATTTTGTATCATGTCCATTTAGGGGGAGCCTGGAGAGCCTGGACCTAAGGGAGCAGTAAGTTTTGGGTTTAGTATGTTGAGCCATAGTGCTCATGGTTTTATGTAGACTTGATATAACTATATTGATTTATTTACTATCTTTACTTTGAGGGTTGTTTTATTGTTGTTGATATGGGCCATTTGTTGTAAGACTATTCAAATAACAGTCTTTCTATTTTAATTTCAGACTGGTAATCAAGGAGAACCAGGGAACAGAGGCCCTGAGGGTGCCCGTGGACAGCCTGGTATTGAAGGACCCCCTGGTAGTGCTGGACCCCGTGGTGTACAGGGGAACAGAGGAGCTCTAGGACCTCGTGGCTCTCAAGGCCCAGCAGTGAGTCTATTATATAGTCTTCTATAAGAGCAGGGCAAAGATGAACAGTTTTTAACCTTGAAATGTCTAAAGGTTATTTACATCTTGTTGAATTTTAAACAGAATCCAGTAACTTATTATCTGCCAAAAGTATGCAGGTGCAAAGTGTTTTTAATATGTAAAATATGTGTAATGTGATGAAATACAGGAATCAAGCATGTAAGATCTCACACTTTTGATTGTGGCCAACCAGTAATCATTGACAAAATCTGAACCTCATGTTTACAGGCCATATAATGTACATTACAGAATATCATGTACATAATGAAAAGCACAGAAATAAACACATACTATATATATTTTTTTAATCTAATGCATTTTATAACTACCGTAATTTCCAGACTATTAAGCGCACCCAAAAATAAGCCGCACCCGCTGAATTTGACAAAGATTTTATTTTGAACATAAATAAGCTGCACCTGTGTATAAGCCTACATTGAAACTAATGAACTTTACACAGGCTTTAATGAAAGACAGTGTCTGTTACACGGCTTGTATCTAAACAGTGGCCTACCAAGAAAGTCATTGTTTACTGTCTTCCTCCTTCCTTTCACAACTATTTCTCGCGAGGGTTTATCTTTTGGCATCGTCGTGCGTTTAAAAATCACAATCGGTGAAGCTTTTCTCCCGATGCCGTGCAGCTCAGAACACAGGTGAAGTGTGTGTTTTCATGCCCGGTTATTTTCAGCGTGACGAATGATTCGCATTTCCTGTAGACAGTTCGAGTGAGCGCAGGAAAAAAGTACCGGCTTATAGTCCGGAAAATACGATATGTTTTTTTTATCTATCAAATAGAATGCTGGCAGTGTTATTGAATGTGAAGTGTCTGTTTGCAGGGGAAAGGACCAGGTGATCAACACATTAAACAAGTTTGTATGCGAGTAATGCAGGGTAAGTGAGAACATAAAAACTCCTCAAAAGCTCTTCTTTATTTTATAGAAACTTTGTTCAGGCAAGTAAGCAGATGATGTGCTGGAGAAATGTTAGAAATATTGCAGATCTGAATACAGATCACTTTAATGGATACATCTAAACCTTAACATTAGGACTTAAAGATAATCATTCAAGTGTAAAAACTGTATTTCCTCCAATAAAAAAAAGAAGCAGAGAAGTTATTTTGAGTTTATTATCTAGCCACATATAAAACATTAAAAAGGATTATGGATGGATGGAAGTTAATGTTACAGTATAACTGATATAATAAACCACACATAATGCCATGTTTGTTCAGTAGGTGTACATATTATATATTATAGACATTATTATAATTAGACATGTTTTATCATTTTGTGACCCTATTAAGGATTTTTGGGAACATAAATTAGTAGAATGATTAAAAAAAAAAAAGATATAATTTTGGCACCATGTTTTTTGTTATAGAGCAATTGGCCCAGCTAGCTGCCAGTCTGCGGAGACCCGAGTCTGGTGCTATTGGTCTGCCTGGCAGACCTGGTCCCCCTGGTCCTCCAGGTCAATCAGGAGACAGTGGTTTCCTTGGACAGGCCGGTGCAAGAGGACTCCCTGGCCTCAAAGGACCTCCTGGACCAACAGGCCTCAAAGGGCCTAAAGGTGGGTAACTATTTCTTAGATACATTTTGTTATAATTGCCATTATTATCTGACTAAAAAACTGGTATCCACTGTATTGTATTGAATTATATTATATTATATTATATTATATTATATTATATTATATTATATTATATTATATTATATTATATTATTTTATTTTATTTTATTTTATATTATTTTATATTATTTTTGAGAAGAGCCTGGACAGGTGGAATGAAAGCCAGTAGAAGTAAGACAGAGTACATGTGTCTGAATGAGAGGGGGGGTAGTGGAGGGGTGCGGTTGCAGGGAGAAGAAGTGGTGAAGGTGGAGTTAAGGTACCTGGGGTCAACAGTGCAAAGTAATGGAGAGTGTGTTAGAGAAGTGAAGAAAAGAGTGCAGGCAGGGTGGAGTGGGTGGAGAAGAGTGATAGCAGGAGTGATCTGTGATAGAAGAGTATCTGTAAAAGTGAAAGGGAAAGTTTATAGGACTGTGGTGAGACCTGAGATGTTGTATGGTTAAGAGACTGTGGCATTGAGTAAAATACAGGAGGTGGCGCTGAAGATGTTGAGGTTTTCGTTGGGAGTGACGACAATGGACAGGATTAGAAATGAGTTTATTAGAGATACAGCGCATGTAGGACGTTTTAGAGAAAGGGTGAGGGAGGTGTGGAATGCTGAGGATGGAGCCACCAGGAAGGAGTAAAAAGAGGAAGACCAAGGAGGAGGTTTATGGATGTGGTGAGGGAAGACATGCAGGTAGTTGGTTTGAAAAAGGCAGATGTAGAGGACAGGGGGGTATGTAGATGAATGAGGCAACCCCTAATGGGAGCAGCCGAAAGAAGCAGAAGAAGAAGAAGGAGCTATTGTATTGTATTTTATTGTTTTTTTTTTTATTCATTCTCTCCCGCTTATCCGTATTTCGGGTCGCAGGGGCAGCAGTCTAAGCAGGCCGCTGCCTTCGACTGCTGCCCAATCCTCACAGCACCGTCCCTTACGGTCCCTCCTGCAGGTGGTGAGCCCACGGGAGGCGGCCCCACGTCACTCCGACATCACGGACCTTGATATTTCCCTCGTAAGGGACCCCCGGAGCATAGAGGGTTAAGGGCCTTGCTCAAGGGCCCAAGAGTGGCAGCTTGTATTTTATTGTATTATAGTTAATTATATAGTTAATGCTAGATAATCTAACAGTATACATTTACATTTGATATATATTCTGACTATTCTACAGGTGAAATTGGAGACAGAGGAGACAGAGGGCAAATAGTACGAGGTCCCAAAGGGATGCCAGGGCCACCTGGCTTACCAGGTTAGCATCAGTCCGATAACACTGCACCATGAAATCTACACTGAAACTAAACTAACTGTCCACTTCATTAGGAAAACCAGTATACCCACACATTTTAATCAGCAGATCATGTGGCTGAAGCCCAAAACAAAAATATATATTCGTATATCTGCAACAAATAGACATTTGGTGCAACCCAGATGTGGACGGGTTCCTCTTGAGTCTGGTTCCGCTCAAGGTTTCTTCCTTATGCTATCTCGGAGAGTTTTTCCTTGCCCCAGTCGCAACCGGCTCGGTCATCAGGGACAAAATTACGTTATAAAGAACATATTCATTTACACTGATTAGGACCTCTGTCAGCTATCAAAACAGTCTTGATTCTTGACATGGATTCGACAAGATATTGAAAACCTGACTTTTCAGGTGCACATTTATGCTGCAAGTGGCCTATTTTGCAGCACCTGGTGTTCTAGCCTATTTAGATCCATTAAACCACTGAAGATCATTGAACTCATTGTCATGTCCATGAAGATCTCAGTTTGAGAATACTTCTGCTTCGTTAAACGATGCATTAGGAAAGTAACCTTTAGAAGGTGATGCACATGATCAGCTATAATACTGAAGTAGACTGTAGCATTCAAAATATGATTTATTTGTATTTATCCCCCAACATGTGTGAAGAAAACATTCTCCACCCCATTACACCACCTCCAACAACCTGAACTGTTGGCACAAGGCATTTTGGGTCAAGATCTCAGAAACAGAGATTCATTAGATTAGGCTACATTTTTCATGTTCGGTTGTCTTGTTCTGGAGACTCCATGCCCACTGCAGCTTTCTGTTCTTGACTGACAGAAGTCAAAAGCGATGTTAATTGTGAGATGCGTTCCTGTTCTAGTCCAAAGAGCGATTTACCATAATCTTTCACATCAGACTAATGCTCTTAGTGCTTAGCAGCTAAACAACCTTTTCCTTGGCTTATGCTTTTCATTTGCTTTTTCAGGTGAGCCTGGTAAGACAGTTTATGGTCAAGATGGTCAAGATGGTGGAAGAGGTTTACCAGGCACTCCTGGACAGCCTGGTGTTCCTGGCTCTCCTGGCCCTGCTGGACCTCCTGGTTACTGTGACCCATCATCATGCAACTTGAGCACGGGATCTGCTTCCCAGTCCCTCACAAACTATGACATCAAAGGGCCGGCTGGTTACTGAGTTTCTTCTGGACAATAAAGACTAAGAAAATGTAGATCACAGCACAAGCACCAAAGGTCATGCTAGCATTCTGCTCCATCCAGCAGATCCTAACCTCATCGCTACTAAGCAACAAAAATGTTATATTTTTTAAAAATAAAGCATTAATTTAAAAGATTTTTATTATTATTTTTTTTAGAAGTGCCCCATTAAATGTAACTTTAAATGAGTGAAATGATGTATAAAGGTTTTTTGTTAACTGCAGTGCAGCCATCAGCACTTCAGAATGGACGCTGAATACAAAGCAGTATGTTTGTTCACCAAACTAGAAAATCGTTTTTTTATTGCTTTATCTTTTGAAATAGCTTTTTCTTAATGTTAAAGTTTTTTTTTTTTCAGCAGCCAAATGTGTCACAACATAAACATTAATATTAATATTGTTGCCTAGCAAGCTAGTTTTTCATTAAGGTTTACTTTTTTAACGTTTTTGTTTACAATAATAGTCTTGATCACTTTACATATTAGTTTATGAGAGACTCAAGCAGTTGAAGTAAAAATAAGAACATCTTATGTGGCTTCCTGTATCAGTTCTTTTAAGGAAGTAGTGAGAACGCTTTATAGAAAAATGTGAATTTAGCACTGTGGTAACGAAACTGACCAAGGGTCAGTATAGCGTGAGAATAAACCATCCAAGATTGCATATCAATATTTTGTTTTGTTGCAGTTGTTTTAAATTGGCTTTATTAATAGTAATAATAACAATAATAATAATAATTTGTATAATATGAATTGGCAACATGGAGCCCATGTCACTGGATCCCACTACTTCTTTATAGTCCATTTATAACCCACATTAATAAATGATTGTTCTAAAGGTATGATATTTGCCACTGGTAAACTTTATCAGTTAAAACAACAGAACATCCTATCATGGTGGCCTTTCTTTCTGAGTGCTCTTTTATTTCATGTGTATTGAGAGTGGAAGCAATAATAGAGGAAATATGGGGCTGAATAATGTCTTGTATAAATTTGTGTTCATTTCTGTTTTGAACTGTAAGGATGTTTTTTCCTTTTAGGTGAAGGGGCTTATAAAGAATACAAAAAACAACTGTGACATTTCATAGTACTTCTGTTTTTTTTGCAGAGGAATTATTTGACATTGACTTTGAAGATTATAAAGGTCTGAAGGTTTTACATTTGATACACATTTTCAGTGTTTTAATTACATCATACAAGACTCAGTTGTTTGAAAAATGTCTGTGCGGAGTAGTTTAATCTTACACTGAAAAATCCTGGAGATCAGATCTTCAACTAAAGTAAATCAATTCAAAAAACAAAAATAAATTCTCTCTTTTTTAAACAAAACCTTGTGTCACAATTATTGGCATCCCCAGAAACGATTGTAACTGATACATGCTCCCATTTCTTTTTTAGCTCACCTGAGTGTTTAGGCAAGTTAACCATGACCTTTTGCTTCACAACAGGGTCAAGATCTCATACTTGTTCTTGAGTATTATTTGAGTAAAACATTTCCACAAGAATTACAATCCCTGGTGGTCTAGTGGTTAGGATGCGGCGCTCTCACTGCTGCGGCCCGGGTTCGATCCCTGGTCAGGGAACCAACCCCAGCCGCGTTCAGTGCTGGTCCCAAGCCCGGATAAATTGGGGAGGGTTGCGTTAGGAAGCATATCCAGCGTAAAAACGTGCCAAATCAAACATGCAGAGGATCTGCTGTGGCGACCCCTAACAGGAGAAGCCGAAAGAAAGTTTATTTCCACAAGAATTACAGCTGGAGATTTGCAGGGCAGCTGTAGTAAAGTTCATGGAGGCAGAATAAAGGTCCACGTGTGAGAGGACAAGTCCAGGTCATTATTAGTACACATAATATGTAAATAAATAAAGAACAGTATACATGATGTATTCATTATGCAAGAGGAAATATTAAAGTCCAGGAATATAAACAAATGGCTTGTCAAAGGTGAAATAACACAAGAAAAGGGTAAACATGAATAAATGACTAAAAAATACATAAGGTAGTCATTAGGCTATATGACCCATAACCTAAAACTGTAGAGATTTGTACATAAATTTATGTTCATGTTTATGTGCATTTTATAGCACAAGTGAGCAAAGCAAGTGAAGATGGATTTATGACTTATGCATACATTTAAAATTCATATTCATAATCTATTTAATCTGTAAATCTGCTTTGGGATTGTGTTTATCCATTATTATAGAGCATTAAATTAAAATGAATTGAATTAAATTGACTATTGAAAGTTCAATGTGGGGCACCATCTGGCAGTCTAAAGAAGAAGACCATCACTGTGCTCCAACCAGGAACCGTGGATGACCACAAAAGTGCGTGCGCTGCTGAATCAAGAGACTCCGCCTTCAGAACCGGGGACAAGACGGCCTTAAGAACAGCAAGGGCCAATCTGTCCGGTGCCATCAGAGAGATGAAGCATCAACACGTCAGGAGAATCCACGGGCACTTTTAGGACAGCGGAGAAACCCGGCGCATGTGGCAGGGCATCCAGGCGATCACGAACTACAAGACAACTTTACCTGCTTGTGACTGTGACGCCTCCATTCCAGATGCGCTGAACGACTTCTACGCCCGGTTTAAGGTACAGAACAACGTGAAGGCAAGGAAGACCATCCCTCCTCTCAGTGACCAGGTGCTCTGTCTAACCACAGCTGAAGTAAGCAAAACTCTATGCAAAGTTGACCCACAGAAGTCTACTGGAACAGACAACATTTCTGGCAGAGTGCTCAGGGAATGTGCAGAACAGCCAGCAGATGTCTTTACTGACATCTTCAACGTTGTTTCTACGTGTCTCAAGACAACGACCATCGTCCCCATGCCGAAGAAGTCTACAGTCTCCTGCCTAAATGACTCTCATCCCGTCGCACTTACATCCATCATGATGTAGTGAGGATCATCATGAAACACATTAAGACCCAGCTTCCACCCTCACTGGACACCATGCAGTTTTGTCCAAACCGTTCCATGGACAATGCCATCGACACGACCCTCCATCTGGCCCTCACGCACCTGGACAACAAGGACACGTACGTACAAATGCTGTTCATAGAATTTAGCTCAGCATTCAACACAATCATCTGATCGATAAGCTGAGCCTACTGGGCCTGAACAGCTCCATCTGCAACTGGATCCTGGAATTCCTGACTGGGAGATCATCGGAAACAGCATCTCCAGCACCTCCACACTTGGCACTGGGGCCCCTCAGGGCTAGTAGAAATGACAATAAAAGCCTTTTGACTTGACTTGAAATGTCAGGGTAGTAGACCAGCTTCAGCATCCATGCCCTCGTTTACGCGTATACATGTGTGGAACAAATTCGACAGGAGATTGTCTGAGGTCCAAAACACCAGTTCCATCGACTTCATGACTTGGTTTGTGCTCTGACATGCACTGTTAACTGTGGGACCTTATATAGACAGGTTTGTGTCTTTCCAAATCATGTCCGAACAACTGAATTTACCACAGGTGGACTCTAATCAAGTTGTAGAAACATCTAAAAAATGATCAGTGGAAACTGGATGCACGGGAGCTTGAGTTTGAGTGTCATGGCAAAGGCTGTGAATCATATATATATATAATTTTTATTTTTATTTATTTATTTATTTTTATTAAATTTTTTTTCAAGATTTCAAACAAACTTCTTTCATGTTGTCATTATGGGGTATTATTTGTAGAATTTTAATGGAAAATAAATGTAAACTATTTTGGAAAAAGCCTGTAACATAACAAAATGTGGAAAAAGTGAAATGCTGTGAATACATTCTGGATGCACTGTAAATAAAGTGCAAATTTTAAGGCTTCACTATATTACAATAGAGTGATTGACAGTGTCTCTAAAACCTTTCCCCGAAAATCAAATGGCGAAGAGAACAAACATCTTTAAAGGGGCTTTTTATTCGAAATAACAAACAAACAAAAAAAAAAAACGACCCCTGCTAAAATCAAAACAGTAATAAATAAGGAATCAATTTGCATAGAAACATTTGAAGCGAATGCAGTGAAAAAATTTACAACATTTAAATAACATTTGAGTTGTGTAGCTAAGGATGGATGTGGCATTTTCAGGTAACTTTAACCATCCTTTAACAGATAAAAATGCTTTGCAAAATAATAAAAAGCACTGTATAAAATCATCCGTGTATAGTATTTGCATCTGAAAAGCCAAAATATACATACAGCATGAATAAGTTGGTGGGAAGATTCTGTTGCATGCACAATTGTAAACACTAAATACTTCTTCCTTCCTCACATTATAAACACAACCAATAAACCAAACTAGTTTTACCCAACTGTACTGTGTAGTTCAACATGCTTCTGCTAGTGGTTCAATGGTTTCATACATTAAAAGCTGTAAAAAAATACTCATTCACAGATGTACAAAATGTTTAATCAATGGGGACCATATTTACAGTAATGACTGGTTAAACAAACAAAAAAAAAAACACTTTTATTGTCAAGATCAATGTTCTTCTCAAATACTCTATAGCCTGCACTTGAAATTCTACATTTGAAAAAGGTTTCATACACTTTAAGCTAAACACACTACAATCTTTACACAATATTCATGATCATATTTATGATCTATTAATATATTAATATTCTGTAGTTTCATCACACCTGTAATTAATCTATTTGTCTCTCTTGCACAAAATGAAGCTGAGGTAAATACGGATTTAAGAACCAAGCTTATATATTCTGCAAAAACAAACAAAAAAAAACAAAGAAACCCTGAGATCAACTGTCTAGTATGCAATACATTTGGTCACACATAGGAGAAAACAAAGTTATAATGAACAGAAACTGAGGTTCTTTACTGATCATGAAATAATGAATAAACAAATTAGTTTCTGAAAATCATTCAAATACAACCACGCATTTAGCAACACATGAGGAAGATATATTTTTTCCATGCCGGTGGCTGCTATTTTACACTGAGTAAACGGTGCATTTTTTGCTCTTTGTTGGCTCCACACTGGACTTGGGCAAAAAGGCTACAGAATGTACTCTAGACCTCCTAATTGGTGTGGGGCAAACCATGCGTGCACTCATTTGGTTCACATCTTCCCCGTGGGCCCTGAGGACCTGGGAGTCCTATTCCAGGTGTGCCTGAAATTGTTTGATAACAATTGTGTTATTAATATCATTCATTGGGGATAATGATCTTTTTATTATAAGAATCTCGTTTACTGATTTGGAGCATTTTCTTAGACAAGCCTCTAGGGGCAGTGTTACGATCTGGGGTTGCTTCATTTAAGGTCTCAACTCAGCAACATTATGCAGCAACACCATTAACAGCAAGTACAAGAATATCCCTGAACTGAGCACAAATTAATTAAGCCAAATAATAAGGTCATAATATCATAATGTGTGCATGAGAGGTAGAATATTTTATCATTCTTTTAATTCACATTTGAAAAAAAGGGAAAAAATGGCACTCATTTTAACATCTTGCTTAAGAAATGCCTACAGTTCTTTTTATATGAATTCATAATTTTGATCTTAGACCTGGTGCTTGAGATAACAATGTCTAGAATTGGAGGATTTTTTTCTTAGAAAAGTAGTAAAAAAAAACCTGTATGTTTAATTTTAACTCAACACTGCTCATCAACTGGAGAAAACTGGAGGAAACCATCCCCACAGGGAAGCATGGTGAAGGTAGCGTATTAAGAGTTACACTTGGCTGTTTGGTTTCTGAAATCCATAGCTAGTTCTGAGCCTGTAAAGTGTGCATTTGAAATAAGGACCAACCCACACCCATTCTTTTAGTTATTTGAGGGGCAAAAAATATAATTACACCTAATCTGTCTCACTTCATCTCTTATAATTCTGGTAGAGAAGTGCATACCTGGTGGGCCTGCAGGGCCGGGTGCACCTAGGATTCCCAGGCCTATTTGACCCCTCTCTCCTTTCTGTCCTCGATAGCCTTAACACAAAGACAAAATAATGTACTCTAATATAAAATATAAAATGTAACTACATTTTTGTGTGTTTTTCAAAGGATCATAGACTTTAATGGTTGCCAAAATCCCATGTAACAACAAAATAAATGAGTTAATTACTAATCTTTCAAATGAATTAATCTAATGAAGCAATAAGATGGTGATATGTTTAGTTATTCATATTTTATTGATTAATCAGTATAGTCTTATTTTATTACAATTATTAGAATTTTTGAATTAATTAGCATTTGCACAAAAGTTGTAAAAATATCTCTATTGTTGAGTATTTGTTGTCTTGCAAATGTAATAAGAAATCTTTTTTAAGGAGATTTGATAAATATTTGACTTCTATGCATGATAAAGTTTTTGTTGGAAATGCAAAGCAAAGCACACAGCAGTATACAGATCAAGCAAGTCCACAAACAGAAAACCACAATAAACTAACTACACAATATCTCAAAATAAGTTCTGTGAGAACATGCAGATGGCTACACTCACACATGTTAATCAGTGCAACACAAATGACTATGAAGTGTTGGTTCTCATCATAATTACAAGCAATTTCCGAGAAGAGGTCTGTTCCAACAAAGCATCACCATAGATAATAATATTGCATAATGCAGTCTCATAAAGGTCCAGAGAGCAAATACCTCACGTCTGCTTGAAGTGTTTCTATAATCTATAGAATCTATGTGAGTCACACATTCACATGAACATGCTTATTCTAAAATGCATTCAGTGAGAAAAATGGCATTCCATGGGCAGAAAAGCACTGTACCTTCAGCCTCATATAATGGTTCCCTGTGGTTGTATATATACTAATTGGTGAGTGCTTTCCTGTTTAAATCTCAATACACACAATGTCTTCTGCAGTCTAGCAGAAAACAATCCAATACAACATTGCAAAGATGTCGCTTTATAGGCCTACAAGGACGCTTGATTTTTTAATTTTTTTTATAATTTAGATCTCATTTTTGTTAATAATGTAATAACTATGAATTTTAAATACTACAGCTACTATGCTTAACCTTCACTATAAGTGAAGGTTCTGCAATATTTGTGCTGTATGTATGGAACTAAATATGCACACGGCGTAATGTTTAAGCTAACAGGAAAGCAGACAGCTTTATTTATTTTTAGGTTCTTGTTTTTTTTCCCTACCTTGAGGGCCTGGAGGTCCTTGCTCTCCAGGGGGACCTGGAGACCCATCATTCCCAGGGGGCCCTGGAGGGCCTTGACGGCCATGTGCAGCCAATATTGCTGCTGGCAATTGTTCTTGCAGGGTGTAACTGGATAACCTTGCTAAAACCATTAACAAAGAACCAGCAAACTTCAGGGATCAAAACTATTCCAGGCAGTATTGAAACAAGAAGTGTGCAATAATGAAACACATTTGTATCTTATTACTTTAAACACTCAGGGACTCAATTTAAACAATTTATTAAACAACCATTGTCAATAATCTCTTTCAAGATTTCTTCTATGTGACAGATATACCTTCAAACATACGCAATACTTCATTTTGGATCAACATTTTGATTTCCTTCATGGTATTGTAATCGTTCTGTGGGAAAAAAAGAAGCAGATTATTATATTATAATATTAGTGAAAATAACAAAAACAAACACCACAAATCAATGAAGAACAAATTAGAGACAAACAGGGAAGCACAAGCAGAAAGTGTAAAGTTTAATACAGGGTGGGTGAAAAGTACAGTATCTCAAAAAAGTGAGTACACTTACATTTCAGCAACCATTTTATTATTTCTTCTAAAGGGACAATACTATAGAATTAAAACTTGGATATATTTTAGAGTAGTCAATGTGCAGCTTGTATATCAGTACAGATTTACTGTCCTCTGAAAACAACTCAACATACAGCCATTGTTGTACAAATAACTGGCAACAAAAGTGAGTACACCCTCAGTGATAACAGCTGTACGTCATGTAACGATGCAAAGCCACACGTCCTGTTCATCATGTTCATGTTTTTGTCTGCTTGACAGAATCATACAAATTTTTTATATCTTGTATTAAAGCAGTTCAAATTTGGTGCTTTGAGGACAATTCTCTCATACTGACCACTGGATGTTCAACATGGTACCTCAAGGCAAAGACTCTCTGAGGATTTAAGAATTAGAATTGTTGCTTTGTACTACTTCTGGCCATAAGAAGATCTGTAACATCCTGATACTGAGTTATAGTACAGTGGCCAGAGGTTTTCCAAGATGGGTTCCACTCAGAACAGGACTCGCAAGGGCTGATCAGAGAAGTTGAGTCCTCGTGCTGTTTGTCAGGTGCAGAAACTGATGCTTGAGTGCTGCATCAGTGCTTTAGAGGATGCAGAAGCGGAAGGTCCACTCGTCAGTATTCAGACCGTATGCAACACGTCGGTTTGCATGACCATCATCCCAGATGTGCTGTGCTGTGCTGCTCACAGTAAAAACAATTTCCTGAAGACGACCTGCCCAAGAGCATGAATTACTGGAACCACATCCTGTGATGTGATCAGACTAAGCCTCAGTCAAGCATGGTGGTGGTAGCATCATGGTCTGGGGCTGCATGAGTGCTGCTGGTACTGGGGAGCTGTGGTTCATTGAGGGAAACATGGATTCCAACATGTATTGTAATATTCTAAAGAAGAACATGATGCCCTCACTTCAGAAACTGGGCTGAACAGCAGTTATTCATCATAATAACGACCCCAGACACACCGCCAATAATGACAACTGCCTTGATGAGGAAGCTAACGGTGAAGGTGATGTGAAGTTGATGTCTCCAGACCTGAAAAGTAATGAACACCTTTGGGGCATCCTTAAGTGGATGGTGGAGAGATGCCATGTGTCTAACATTCAGCAGCTCCGTCATTATGGAGTGGAAGAGGATACCAGCAACAACCTGTGCAGCTGTGGTGAATTTCATGCCCAGGAGTTTTAAGGCAGTGCTTGATAACAATGGTGCTCACACAGGGTGTACTCACTTTTGTTGCCAGTTATTTAGACAATAATGGCTGTATTTTGTAATCTTTAGAGGACAGTAAATGTGTACTGATATACAAGCTTCACATTGATTGGGATGCACAGTTTTCTGAAGGAAAGTCCCACAGGGAAAATCACATTGAATGAGATCTGGACTTCTTGGAGGCCATTTACGAGGTCTGCGTCATCCCAATCAACTTCTTGGAAAATGCTGGTCTAACCACTCACGCACAGTAAGAGCAAAATGGGGTGGTGCACAAACCTATAGCCATTAAATATTGCCTAGTTACTTTTCACCCACCCTGTAAATTTGATAAGTAAGGGTGCCTATAGAACAGGTGTGAGTATGTGCTCAGTCATGTAACATGCAGGGATAATGAAGGTAATGTAGTTTATGTTTATAATCCTGACATACGCCTCCCTCTAAAAGTCTTATTCGGGGGGGGGTGTTGGCAAAAGGCAATAAGGAGGAGTGATTATATCTCCCATAAAGTTACATAAAGGGTTAGTAACATACACCACCAAGCAAGTGGGCAGAGTGATGTCCTCAGGGAGCAAGAAAGGTCAAGTGATCTAAAGTGGAGCCAAGTATAGCAGTATCATCAGAAAAACAAAGATTTTGTCTCACTTTTTCAGGAACATGTTTTGATAGACATATACTAGCTATTGGGTTAGAGTCAATGTGGTAAATCTTAATTTTGCTAAATTTTCCCACTCTTTCTTGCAAAACATTCTAGATTATCCAAACTGTAAGATCCTCTACTGTAGACAAGACACTTCAGGTCACCCCAGAGATTTTTTTTATTGTATACAGATGGATACTATGTGGATTTATAGTTGCTTAGTCAGTTCGACAGACAGACAGACAGACAGACAGACAGACAGACAGACAGACAGACAGACAGACAGACAGACAGACAGACAGACAGACAGACAGACAGACAGACAGATAGATAGATAGATAGATAGATAGATAGATAGATAGATAGATAGATAGATAGATAGATAGATAGATACCAGCAGTGATCCTACAGGACCAGGTGAACCAGGATGTCCCTTTTCACCCGGCAGGCCTTGGGGTCCAGAAGGCCCTCTTTCTCCATGTCGTCCCCTCTCTCCTTGCACACCTCTCTCACCCGGGATCCCAGGATCACCCTGAAACATTTAATCATCGGCACAATGCAAATGACAATTTACTTATAGTGTTCATTTTGGAATAATTTTATGATTTATTTTGAGTGTTATTCTGAGGTAATTGAATATACTGTAAATCCTTGAGTTAATATACAATTGGGAGATTAGAAAAATGATCAGACAGCCATACAAAATACAGGCTTAAGGGATTGCTTATAAAAGCTGTCTAATCTATGTAGGGCAGAGACATTTTTTTATTTTCAATGTTTATATGAACCTATTATTTCCTGTAAACAAGACATTCAAATAACACCAAAAATAAGATCTACCCGCTCTCCTTTGGATCCTCTATCACCAGGAGTGCCAGCTGGTCCCTGAAAGAAGAAAGACATGAAAGACAAATGGTCAGTTAAAGAGATGCCACTATTCAGAGTAAAAGTGGATATTGGTAAAACATTTAGGCACCCTATTTGGTAGTAAGACAAAGGCTGAACCAAAAAATATTTGGACACCTTACAATCGCACCATATACAATGTTTAGTGGAAAGTGTTTTACAACTGTCTAGTGCAGCATTTTGTGTGGGTTTTTTTCTTGTCAATTTGTATGTTGGGCAAGAAGCCCTTACCAGGCAAATTCTTCCATGCCAAACCCATCCAAAAATGTTTTTTTTGGATCTTGTTTTGTGCTCTTGGGCACAGTCATGCTGGAATAGAAAAGGGCCTCCAATAAACTGTTCTCACAAACTTGGAAGCACAAGTTGTCTTGTTATGCTGAAGCACTAAGAAGTAAAGGACCTAACCCAACCCTAAAAAAATAAACCTGTACCACTATCATCCCTCCAAAAAACTTGAATACAGTTGGCACAATTAAGATGTTTTGCATCGTACTTGCTAAGTCATGGAACTGCATTTCTTGAAGATTTACAGATTTTGTGTTGATATTAATGGCAGTGGAAGTTCAGTGGAGGTCTCTTCAGCTATAAAATCAGCAGATTTGGTGACTTTTATGCACCATATGCCTCAGCACCCAGTGACTCCACTCTGTGACTTTATGTAGTCATAGCATTAGCATGTAGTCATTGAATTTACCGAGTTCTTCAGAATGACATTT